>NC_090921.1:706023506-706325381 GCF_040938575.1 Ambystoma mexicanum
GCTGGCTACTTCCAATGGAGGGTTTACCATCAACCACCCACTTTTCTTTTTTTTTTTTTCTTTTGCTTTTTGACTTAGATTTTTTTTAGATCAGCTACTGCAAAATGGAAGGGTGTTTAATGCAACTTGAAGGCCTCTTTCCGTGTAATCGAAGAGGAGCAAGTCCTCCATCTGAGATCAAGCAATGTGAGTTTCCAAGCTTGAGGAAGCCAATCTAGCTTTAGTCGGGTAATGCTTTACTGCTACCATAATAGATGTTCAAGTTTGTAAGACCATGACCCGTAAGCCATACGAGGCTCAAGTGTCCGTGCTGAAGTTTCTTCAATGAACCCTCCCAGCAGACTGTATCGAAGGCGGAACAGAGGCTGATCTGCTTGACAAGAGATTTGTTAAGCAATTTTCCCAGAATCCAACCTATTTGCGGTGTTGCTTTTCATGAGCCCATATTTTTTTTGTTTTTCTCTTCAAAATCGAGGCAAAATGTTTGCATATGGTGTACAGTGCAATTAGCGTAGATCCTTATTTGTTCACCACTTTTAAATATTGGAATGATTAATGCTTATTGTCGGGAGATGGGAATTTGTTCAGATATTTAAAGAGCAGGCATATGATGTCTGGACTTCCTGTTCTTTAAGTGGTATATTGCCTAAGCCATCTGGGCCATTTTTGTACGGTCTTCAAAAATCCCACCAATGCATGGCCCCATAGTAGGCCTTTGCTCGTTCACAGCTTTACTTGGAAGGAGTTAAGATGTTTCCACTACTTTACTTATATGGATGAGTTGCCCTGTCGTTTGAGCAGCGTTGCACCCCTTTTATTAAATCCCCCAAATCGGTGCTTTGTTTACTAATCACAGTGATCAGCATTTCTTTCTACTTTATCCAGGCACGCAAATATTTGGAGGTATAGAGCCAATTCTTATAGGTTTGCCAATCGAACGCTCGATTAGCCCAAATGCAAGCGTTTTGCCTCCCTGTCGCACATTCCGTAACGCCACTGAGTAGCCATTGCTAGACGTAGTTCTGAGCCACAACAACAAGGCATTGTGCGTATGCGCTGTTGTGGCTCAGAACTGGAGGTGAACTTCTAGCGATGGCTACTCGGTGGCGTGGTGGAATGTGTGACTTGGCTCAAATGGACTTTTCCTACAAATACATGGAAAATGTGTGGGATTGTGGCTTTGCGTAGGTTGCCTGTGCAATTCCAAACTTTCACCAATCTGCACCAAATTTTGCACAGTTTCTATACCCATGCAGGAAAGAGAGACCACGCAATGCCGGGTATGTCTGAGTTTTCTAAACCTAACCCAACAAAAGCTGCCAGACTATACTGATCCCTACTAAGGGTGTACAGTTGTCTGCAGTTTTCAGAAACTGCCCGTCTTGTGATTGAAGTGAATGGCACTATCCTGTAAGAGGCAATTGTCTGGAGCAACAGGCTTAGTCTGTCAAATGTGCATACCCCCAGTGCTTTGCTCAAGTGGCTCTGAACTGACTTTGCTGAAATGGCTTATTCTTTCACGTTTCTGGTGTAATTATATTTGCTTGTTTTTTTTTTTTTTTTTTTTGCCACATATCTTTTTTGATAAATAATAAACATTGGCATTTTAAAATCTAAATTAAAGGTGTCATTTCCATGTCGACAGTACATATACAGGATTTAGACATTTTAAAATCCAAATTAAAAATCCCTGTTGCAGACTTTACATTCTGACAGGGACTTGTGTAAGCTCTTCCAAAAGGCAAGCAAATCCAGAAACCTTTGCTGGACAGCATACAGGGAGTGTACCCAAATAATGTAATTTCTTAGGTCATGTGTTTACCTACGAGCTGCTGCAAATTAGGGGGTTGGTGAGGAAGGGGGGTTGGGGAGGAAGGACAACTTTAAATGTCCCTTCTACCAATACTTAATCTCGAGTGATAACAGACCCACTCCCAAACCGAAGCCTTTTTATTTATTTTCTGTTATTGACACAGGCAGGGACCGTTCGACTATATTCAATGGATGCACTAAAGTATTTTTTTGTTCCCACCATATGCATCCATCACGCAATGATCCGACTTCACAGCTTGTTTAATGATTACAGAGAAGTGAGTCTCTCCTGGCCATTTTAATTTCTAACATTAGATTTTTTTCCCATCATGTAGCTATTGGTGGCAAGGACATCAATCCTATTAAGTTTAAATAGCGATTCCTTTGGGCAAACCCATAATCGTCATTGCTTTATTGAGCGTGCAAGGATACTGTGTGCATGGACTGCGGTTCCAAACTCCACCGGCTGCAAGGTCTGTGCTGCTGACCTCCTGAAACCTCACCAAGTGCAATTTCTAATTGCATCATGGAGCTTTTCTCATCCAACGTGGGGCATGGTTCAGACTTTAAAAAAAATGTGTTTATCATTTTTAACAATCTGCCACATAAGAGGATCTTTGGTAAACACAACATGATGTTTTCTGGCACATCGACTTTAATCATTGAAGGACAAATGGAACATTCTAAAACTTAACTTCTGTAACCTATTGGGACACTTTTTGACTTGCTGCTGGGACCTATTGCCTGGAACTTTTGCTCTCTGTAATCCCTTCATACTGACCCATCCGTAAGCCAAACCCGGAGACCTGATCGGGTCTGTTGCTGGCTTGTAGCTTAATAGCTTTCCAGGCCAAAGAGTCGGGTTGCCGTCCACTGGCAGAGGCACACGTGGCCGCCTCAAGTCCATGGCAGTTGTAGTACTTTGCCTCGCAAACCTGGATGGTTCACCCATTCGTATGCACTGGGTTGCGGGTCCAACCTATGTCAACAAAATATCATCTCTGGTTTTTTTATGCATTGAAGGTTTCTGTGAGTGGTTGAGGTTGGCGAGTGCTGCTGCACTTTGACCAGCACTTGCCAGGGCGTACCTCGTGTAACACTTTGGTTTCATGCAGTAGCTTTGGCACCTCAAGACCGTTCGATGGGTAGTAGCACTACCAGCTGCTGGCCTTCTCTTGAGTCTGGCTCTCTACAGTGGCTCACGAGGGGCACGCACGCAGAATGTGCGTGGGTTGGCTTAGCTCAACCATACAATTTCACCAGGTCCAGTCTTTTCAGGACCATCTGTATATTGTATGGGAACAATACTCAAAAGTGGTTTGCCCCAAATAAGCATGCCCCAATGTAACTGAAATCCCCCCCCCTCTCCCCCGGTAAAATAAGGTTGTCTAAATGGGGAAACTTCGACTCTTCATGCACTTGCTAGACACTGTCGAAAATGATGCATGATGGTGCGCAAAACATGTGTCGAAGAAATGGGACGATTTGTGGCCATGTAAAGGTTGAAGGCAATGTGATGCTTTTAGATATAGCAATGGATAAACTGTCCATTTGATATTTATATTTAAAAAAAAATAGAATGAACTGGTGGATTACAAGTGTTTCTGCGTTTATTTTCTGACTGTTTAGGATTCCCTATACCTGTAGAAAGGTAGTGATGTCCTGTAGGTTTCTAGTTTGTGCACAAATCGAAGGTTCTTATTGTATGACTGACGCATGTAATTTGTTATGCTTCCTGTTGTGAATGATGCCAGTGAATGTTCAATGAGGGAGCCTCATTGCCACAGATTTACATTTGGTTCTAGTGGCATTTTTAATGGAATAAGTATCTTCCTGTTTGACTTTTGAAAAATAGTTTCTTTCTTGAATAAAGAAGCTGCTGTTTTTTCTAATTTACTGGCTCCTATAGTGATGTCGATTTACTGCTTTAATTCTTAACTGAACCTTTACACTCGTGGGTTTTCTTTTGAGATGGTGGTTAAGGAAACGCACGGGCAGGATATCCCCAACCAATGTCTTGTCCAAATGAAATTCTCACATGCCACTGTATAGTGCAACTTTCATGGCCTGTAAAATGGATACTTGATATTATAGGATTAATTTTACAAGTAAAGGGCACAATGTCCTCCTTTTGGGTCTAGAAAAAGTACCAAATTCTAAACCTGGCGCCTGATGATCATACGTAGGGTTTCCATCCAAGCTCCCAGGCGGCTTGATTTGAGGGGTAGGTCGCTTGCTTTTAGGGCTTCTACTATGCATGGCCAATCTACCACTTCATTCGAGAGCAAATCCGAGCACCACAAGTGACCTGCGCTAAATAGCAACCCCCATTTGGGGGAAGGGAGTGGCACGGTTTTAAAACAAGTAACCTGTGCCTTTTACCAGTCAGCACCTTTTAATCCTAGTGAGCGAGAGATCATTGGAGTTTTGTTTTTCTTTAATAATTTGTAGAGAATCGGTTTTGGCCTGATTTCCACTTAATTGAAGTTGTGTGATTATGAATTGTAGTAAATGGCTAATGTAGGCAAAGTTGACTGGCAATGTAAACCAGCATGAGCGCCACCCTGGCCTTGTGCTGGTCAATACCCCTGGCTACCATTTATGGCTCATTTGTTGGTTCCCTGGCTAGCATCCTGGCTTACTGGTCTTTTCTGCCCCTGTGCACCCCTCCGACCCCCATGGCATTGTCGGCAGCCATTCGCCTCTCCTTTAGCAGGGAATGAAATTGAGGTTTGATAAGCGGGAGTGAAAGGCAGTTCCTGGGTATCCCGCATTAACCAGCTACCATTTGGGAAGGAGCTAGTACATGGTGGTCTGTAAATGATGCCAACTTAATAATGCATCCATTATTTATTATTCCTTATGTTTTAAATGTTGCAAAGATGTGTTCTAATGTACAGAATTCATCTGGGTGTGTTTTATTGGAATCAGTTGACCTTTGGGGTAAAAGTAGCTCCTGGTGTCAAACTAAACAGGCTCTTAGGAGCTAAATAGTTTCCAGGGCTCCTCAATTTCGAACCCTGCTTTAGTGTCATGGCAGCTTGTTGACGTCCTCCCCTGCCCCCAGCTTTGCAGCTTTTTGTTGACCAGGTTCCCCTTTCTTCCCATCGGCCCACCATCATGGCTGCTCCCTGACTCCTTACCCCTCCGCCACTCACAATCCTTGCCCTCCTCCAATTCCCATTGCATTGCAGTTTGTTGGGCCAGTCTACCTTTTTGGCAAAGCTTGTTGGCAGGTAACCCAACCCCCACGCCTCTTCCTGATGCCATTTGCGGCTCGAACAACCCACACCACACCTGTGGCATTACAGCTCGTTGTAGCAAGGTCCCCAGGTAGTTGCGCTCCTGGGAGAAAATCGGTGTTCCAGTGCACTGACCAGACGAGCATGTGCCTGGGGCCAGATGAGGATTAGTTACAGATTAACTAGTGTTATTCGCAGCAGAAGAGGGGGTGGGTGAGGGAAAAGTGCCACTTAACGAGGGAGGTAGTGAGTCCGCAGTCTGCGTTGACTGAAGTGGTGTCTTTAATTCATACGCGCCCGGCACAAGGATGAGCTCCATGGAAATGGAAGGTAGGTGGAGGGCATTGCATGTGGGTCCCCAGTGTTGTGCTGCATGCACGGGTACTCGTGTCTTGTTTGAGGGTACACCCTGATAAGAGCTTGAAGGAAGAAGGCTCTCGGATCATGTTGGATTTGCTCTGTCAGACCGGCTCCCTTGCTTGATCCCTCCTAGACTTAAAGCTCACCTTGGAACCAAAGACTGAACATCTGCCACCAAATAATGGTTTTCCTTTCAGCGGACATGGCGCGGATGAATTTCCATCCTCCTTTACCTGAGAATTGAGGAATTTGGTGTTTATCTTCGAAAGAGGGAAGCTGTGGGATACTTGTTGTGCAGAGGGTGCTTTGGGTTATTTCAGATGGGGGTTGCAGTGCGCTGGGGGAGGTTCTCGTCTAGTCATTTGGTAGGGAAATGATCAGGGGTACTTACTATCTGGTGTTGTCTGGGGCACCCAAGAATTGAGGATTGTATGGAGTGAGGGTGGGAGACCGAAGGTGGTCTGCAGAGTTGGTGCTGCCTGTAGTGTGAGCTGGTCCCCCGCCCCCTCCCCCCTGATGGGACATCACAGCTGAGAGTCTCTGGGAGCACTTCTGGGAGTACAGGGGGGGGGGCCGTTGCACAGATCCCTATAACAGTCTTCAACCTGTTCTTATTTTCACAGCGGCAGTCAGTAGAAGGTTCTCTGACATCATGGCGCAGCTGACCCATGACCTCGGCACAGCCTTCTTCCAGAAGCAGCAACTGAATGCTGCCATGGCCGACACCTTCCTGGAGCACCTGTGTCTCTTGGACATCGACTCTGAGCCAACCACCGCGCGGAACACGAGCATCATCTGCACCATTGGTGAGACCGGCCAGACTGTATTACCCAATTACCTGATGCAATGGCGCTGCACAAGCTACAGCGGGGGAGCTTTGGGAGGCTTCCACGTAACTACAATCATTTTTGTTTCTGAATTCAGGTTTTTAATTGTATGCATTGCTTTTTCAATTATTAGAGTCATTTTTTTTAAAATGCTTTTTTCTTTTTTTAATTTCACCGAAGGAACTTGCCCAATGCCTGGGAAAAACAGCTTTTCCTCAGTGTTTAACTTTTAGAAAGGGAGTGGTTTCAGGGATGTTTTCAAAAAGTCTATTTTCAAGAGAATATTTCCCTGTTCAGGACCTATGCCTAGCCTTTTTGTACTGAAATAATGCCAGATGGTCTGAGTAACACTGGTCCATAACGATCTTGCTGAAAGTTATGCTGTGGTTGCATCTTTGTTTTAGTGATTTTATAAAGCGCATCTCACCTTGGGGTATCTGGGCGCATTACAAGACATAACTCGGAGTAACACGTGTAATAAAAGTATAGAAACTGTAACCTCCTAGCCCCCCCCTCCCTGTCGTGATGAAGTGGGCGCGTAGGTGGTAGTGTGTAGGAGGGGGCAAGAGGTTGGGGATCCTCCTGAATTACTTTTCCTTTAGTACTCTATCGATGACATTGCAATAAAGGGTTGGGAAGTGCAGGCTAGGTGGCATAAATGGTTGGAAAGTGCAGGCTAAGTGGCATAAATGGTTGGGAAGTGCAGGCTAGGTGGCATAAATGGTTGGGAAGTGCAGGCTAGGTGGCATAAATGGTTGGGAAGTGCAGGCTAGGTGGCATAAATGGTTGGGAAGTGCAGGCTAAGTGGCATAAATGGTTGGGAAGTGCAGGCTAGGTGGCATAAATGGTTGGGAAGTGCAGGCTAGGTGGCATAAATGGTTGGGAAGTGCAGGCTAGGTGGCATAAATGGTTGGGAAGTGCAGGCTAAGTGGCATAAATGGTTGGGAAGTGCAGGCTAGGTGGCATAAATGGTTGGGAAGTGCAGGCTAGGTGGCAAGTGCGTTTCGTTGTCTGCCCTGATGTAACAGTGTAGATTGTTACAAAAGTTCCAACACAATTTCATGAACGGGTCAATTTGAATGACAGTGGCACATCGAAGTCCGATCGCCCCAAAAAAAGGATGGAACGGTTTTAATGTAGCGGCCGTTTTGTCAAATCTGCCCTTCTCCCTTCCACAGACTTTTGGAGATGCTAATTCTGATCCCACAGTGGTCCCGGAGTATTCACGTTTTTTGTAAAATATAATTTATATACCATTTGAGTAATTAAAAAAAAATAAATTGAAATGGTGTAAAAGTGAACACCATCACAGCAATGTGCGGCTTGTTTATGGCAAGTTAGTACTGCAAACTTAAATGCATAATAACCACACCATTTGCTTCTCGAATCGGCATTCACCCCAAAAGGTGCACCCTAAACGGAGCTCGTTTTTCTGTTTACGTGGGGCGACTGAAGTTGGCTCAAAAAAAGCGCCTAAATTAACAACGATGCTTTAATGGCAACAAGTACACTCTGGAAATGTGAAGGCTTAAAGAAATCTCAATCGAGAACATTTAAAGTAGAACTTGGTTCTTAATTATTGCCACCCCGACCTCTTATGCAGCTCCCCTTTTCTGGTGCTGCTGTATTCTGAACTGCACAGGAGCATCTCAGTCGCACATTTACAAGCGTAGTCCGTTCGAGTGGCTTGGCCACCTGCATCTTCGTACACCCTTTGAAATGACTGGCTTGACCGTTTCCCAAGGTTTAGCAAAAGTCCTCTGTGAGATTTTAGAAAACCCACCTTGGATATACAGTGCCACCCCCCCCCTTGGGTTTAGCCTGAACCAACCAAAGGTTTGGTAGCTATGGCTGAGCGGCCAGGCTTGATCTAGGAGGGGTGAGGGCTGTATTGAGGCACACTGTCCTCAGAACATGCTTAGTTCAAGGAAACACTTAAACACTAGCAGTTATATACAAAAGTATTTATTTTATATACACTAAAGCTTTAAGTAAGCAAGTACTATCACACAGTAGCATTAAACACAGAATATATATGCAATATCAAATGTGAAGGGGGGTGCTGGGGATCCAAGGGCAAAGGAAGAAAAGCAGGTAGGCAGCAAATGAGTCGGGAGTTTATTAAGAATTCTTCATGTTTACCTAAAATCTCCTGCTACGTACCTGTAAAGAACACAATGGGTCCACCCCAATGTAGGCCTAGGAGCAGTGCTTAAAGTAGGCCGGTCCAAAAAGTGGGACTGAGCCGGGGCCCTGCCGGGGCCCCCGTCCTACAGCAACATTGGCGGGAATCACGGGATGCATTATCCCGCCGCAGCCGCAACGGGAGATGCGCCTGCAATGAAGTCAGGCAAGCTGACAGAAGTGGCAGCCAACTGCAGCGATGCTGTGCCTGGCTGCCACTTCCGTCAGTCATAGTAACTGCGTCTGGTGACCCCTCGCGTGAGAGGTCACCAGAGGCGGTTACTGTCCCTTTGTTTCCCCAGGTCGCCGAGGCGTCTTTAACCCTCGGCGAACCTGGGGATTCCTCGACATATTTCGAGGCTTATAAAAGATGGCTTTGAAAGTACACATTTCAAGCCATCTTTTATAAAGCTTTGCCGACGGACAATTTTGTCCGTAGTCAAAGCTTTATAAAAGATGGCTTGAATTGTGTACTTTCAAAGCCATCTTTTATAAACGTAGAAATGTTACATATTTCTAAGTTTACAAAAGATGGCTTGCATAGTACACAAACCATAGTAGGGTACGCACACAAATATATAACATTTATATATATTTGTGTGTATACCCTACGATTTGCGTACTTTTGAGGCCCCCCCCCCCCCCTCGATTTCTAACCCCACTTAAAGCCCTGCCTAGGAAGGGAAGCAAGTAACTGCTGAACCATAGCTCTCAACTCACCTGCTTTTGGCGGGTGTCACCCGCTTTGAAAAGGGCTGACTCACCCGCCAAGCCTCCTCCACGCCCATTCATTCCAATGGGCGTCTCACCCGCCAGAAACAAAATCGGGTGATTTCACCCGCCTTTCCGAGACAAATGGTTGAGAGCTATGGCTGAACTGTAACCCTCCGATGCACAGGAACAACAAAGCTGGCCCCAGGTAAGTACTAGGGGCTGAACAGTTCGTTATCAGTGAAGAAGCTTGTGCAGCAGGAATATCCCCAAGGAGCGGCAACGGCAGACCCTGCTTTGGGTTTCTTGGACTTGCCGATTGAAGAAAAGAACTTGGAATGGATCTGATGGATGCTCTCTATCAGTTGGATGCTCAGCAGAAGATCTTTTCAGCATTGGCTTGTTGGTGCCTTTTTCAAGGCTCTAGTGAAGGACGATTGTTGTGCAGTAGATTTTGCTCCAGTTCTCGGCCCTCATATTGGCTGAGGGGTGTTTCAGGGGCAGGATGCAGTCTGTGGATTTCCAGGAGGATGCCTGCAAGGTTTCGAATGAAACCGTGCTTCGGTTGACGTTGCACTGCAAAATGGCACTGCACACTGGTGGATTGTGGGCCATGGAGGGTGGGGGCTCTTCTAGGAAGGGCGCAATATGTGATTATCTTGACTGGTTGGGCCCACCAGTCCAAGGTAGGGTGTCCTGTTTTGCGGCTTCCCTGTTGCTCAGAAGTTGATGTTGGGGACAACAGTGCTTACTCAGATGGCTCTGGAGGAGGCTGTGGTGTCCTTCTTTGGTTCTGCGTCGGGACCCTTTTCTTTTATGCAGGAACAGTGGCAGAGCCCACCATTCAAACTTTGGGGTGGTGAGTAGCAGTGTTTGGTGACGCTGTCCAATGCGGACAGCCAGCCTTCCAACACAGATTGGTTCCAGACAGGCATGATGCAGAACAAAGACCTGGGAAGTTTGTCACCTCCCTCACTTCCTGTCCTTTCAGGCACTCCAAAGAGCCTTGTCGGGCTTTCCAATGGAAACCCGGAAGACGAAGGATCCATCGGGAACTTCACCACCCAGGTAGGTAGAAGGCTCAAGTAAAAATGAATCCTCCTGAACAGGGCTTAGAAAAGTACACCCACCGTTTTAGGCAAATGGGGATCCCTTTGTACCTTACCACAGTTGCAAAGGCAGACTTCCATAAAAGCCAGCAAAAAGGTACAATGCCACCAGCTTGTCTGAAACTTGTAACCGTACCCAAAAGTTACTGGAAAAGTAAGAAGGGAGACGATGTTTCCGATCAGTACTCCACAAAGGGTGGGGTGTGCTGTGATCACAAAATAAAATACAGGTGGGACAAGAGCGTCCCTCTGCCATGGCAACATGTTAGATGCATTAAACATGGAGGAAAGCATAACTTCAATAGAAGTACCCAAAAGAGATAAAAAGGTTTCCCACAGTTGGAGTAAAAGAATGAGGGCGTGTGGTAAAAGGTACTCACCCGGGAGAATCAGTGCAATAGTCCAGCAAAAATTCTGGAGGACTCACAAAGTGGGGAGAATTTCACTCCAGAAGGAAAATCTACCTAACCATGGAGAACAAGGTTGATTGCCTCCCAGCACCATCCTTGATGCCAACATACAGACGACCACCCACCTGTGGAGAAGACTACAACAAAAGTGTATTTAATTTTTAGTGAAAAAACAGAAACTGAGTCTATGGAGAAACTTTGAGCAACAGCATAAACCATTGCACCATTTCTTTAGAATTGGTAACCAACTAGCTGGGCAACTTTAAAGCAGGCTGGATAACATGCCAAGATTACTATATACGTGTAGAGAAGAGGGCAAAGTCATGAAAAAAAATGCACATTTTCGACGGCATATTTGATTAGCATCTAAACTTGAAAGTCTATCCTCCCTTTGCCTTATAGTTGAAGAACTATTTGAATTTCTGCTGCTTTGGTTACCCTCATGCAGCTTTTCCGTGGGGTGGTAGTAATCTAGTGCTTTTTAATTTAGCATTAATGCTGTATTCCTTCAGCTTCTAAGCGCTGTAATACTTGGTGTTGTCCACTCATGGTATTCTATGGAATTAGTTATGTGGGTTCCTAGCTGAGAAGACACTGGACGCTGCACAGAGTGGATATTTTGCCCTCTGGAGGATGAAGAACTGTGTTGGCCTGACTGGGGTATCGGACAGATGTTGCATGCCATCATATTCCCCAGGCAGACACATTGCGATATTGTGGTAGGTAGACGACCTGCACAACCAGTTCTCTCCAAAAGCCTTTTTGTTCTACGGGTTTCTGCGCAGTTGCAGCGTGGAAGGGGATTGAAGCGGCTTCCAGGTAGGTGACTCTCTAGTAGCTGGTTTTTGGGTATTTGTAAAGCGCTGAACTGCCATTGTTGTGGCCTCAAAGTGCCGAGTGTGATTTGGCAGTGCACCGCTGCCTCAAACTGGTGTTCTGATGGATCTAGTATTTTGTTATCCATGAGTGGTTGCAATATTACAATATGTTCTTGAAACTGTGCAGATAACGGATGTAGGCGGCTACTGTGGAGTTGTGGTCTAATGTGGGACAGGACATTTGTAGCCGGTGTTGGTTGAGTGAGGGCTTGAAGTGGTCCTTTGTGGCACGAAGTTAATTGACTGCATAATGGAAGCAAGAAATGGGCAGGTGGTTGGTAGATGCCAGCCGTTGTGGCCTCTGACTTTCTTTTGACCCTACACAAATGTGATAAAAGACAATTGCATATGGCATACTTCACATGGTCTGAGGGAATTCAGGTTCAGCCCCTGCAGTTCAATGTGGAAGTCGGAGTGTTGCCCGTGCATATTCCCTTGAGTATTTTTCGGACCGCTCCATCTCCCCCCCCCCCCCCCCCCCGCCAAAACCATTTTACAACAAAATAAATGGAAGCATTGATTCATAATTGCCAACATGGCTTATTTGTAGTTTCATGTTTCCCATTATAAAACTCGAGTCTAAAAGTTCCCTCCTTGTGCCACCATCCCCTCTCTTGCACACAGGTGTTGCCTGTTTTGCTTGATTCCTCTACCCTGCGACCCCCCCCTACCCCTGCCCCCCTCAGCCTACTTCTGCAGGAGTCTGTCCTGATACATTCTGGTTTCCCCATCAGTCTTGTGGCCAATGCTGGATTTGACTTTTATGGACTTCATTGATTCACCGTGTGTCACACACTCTCATGGTGGCCCTGAATCATGGTGTTCCCATCTTCATCTTGTATCCTGGCTTGCAACATTAGGTGTTACTACTGACTTCTGTCATTGTATTCGCTCTCATTGTATTCGCTCTCCACTCTTGCTTCACCACTCTTTTTGACTGCTTACTCTCTGTTCTCTCCTCCCTTTTCCTATCTCCTCCCCTCCTCCCCTTACTTTCTTCTATGCACTTACTCTATCAGAATTGTCCCTGGACCTAGTATGATAGCAACCTCGTCTGTCTCCTCCCTGCCACCCCCAGCACTATCTGAAATGTCGTCAGGCGTATGATAGTAGCTTGTTTTGTTCCGCCCCTCCCTTTCTGCACCTCTCACTCCTCTTTTGGTTTTCTCCAGCTCTACAAGAAATGTCGTCAGGCTTAGTACAGTAGTCGCCTGTCTGTTTCCATTTCCTTCCCACTCTACCCCTCCCTTCCTTATCTGTCTTAGCTCTTGCACTCTGAAATGTCGTCAGGCCGAGTGCGATAGTTACTTTCACATCCTTACTGTTCATGGTCTGTTAGAATGTCATAAACTATCATCCCAAGTCCCAGAATACAAAGTAAATACCAGGACTGGGTAAGCACCAGATTGGAATGGGTCATGTTGGGAAGTATGTTGATTTTTAGTGTCCTGGTCTCGTGTGTCCTGAGTGGCAAGCTTCAAAGTGGCAGAGGATCTCCTCCAACGACTAAAGCGTGTGGAGAGGGATTGCCTGTAGATGCAATAGAAGGATACACAGCTGCGTAACCCTCTTCAAACAAGTTACAATGAAGACTGGTGTTGGGTTAGTAAAACCCTTTTTTGTTTTAACTTCACAAGGTACGCAGAGCTCTGCAGTGTCTAATGATCTCGGGTGCAAATGTATCACTGGGTCTTGTGTTTTCCTCTGAATTCTGGATGTCGGATTACAAGACAAACTCATCTGAGCCACTTCACTCTAACTGGGTTACATTTCTAGAGTACAAAAAACGATGCTTTAAGTCCTGCACACAATCAAGATTATGCTAGGTTTTAAAAAAACTATCTCTGAGGCGCAACCTTATGCTATAAAATTTGAGTGGGGTTGCAGGAAGTTCACCTTCAGATCAGAGCCGCAGAGGAAGGTTTTTATTTTTTATTTTTTTACTTGCATGGTTACTAGGTGACTTCTTGCTACTATGTCGCTCTTAGGTGCTCGGTAGCAGAAATGGCCTTTGCTGCTCTTGAATTACTGCAACAATTTCCTCTGCTCCTGTAGCACTGTGCCCCAAGTAATGGTATTACCTATCCAATGAATGCCCTTTTCCTTTGGTAACATTGGCTGCCTACCTGTAGGCCTTTGGGTAACGGGGTCATGCCAGCCTTAATGTAATACTACCTCTGCTTGAAACCCGGCCACAGCCTTATCACTATTTGATTCCCGCCAGGTAACTTTGGCCTTCCATGTATTGCCCGTGGACAAGGTAGCGCAGCTTAATTACTGGTCTAATGCCCTCTACCATTTGGCTTTCTTTGCATTGTACTGACTACTCTGGGGTAAACCCAACCCTCCCTATATTGATCTAATAAGGCGCTTGTCCTCGTCCCAGTTTTGTCCCCCCACCAGATTTTGGTTTAATACTTAAATTCTCCTCTTTACTTAAAGACATCTTCAAATTCTCAGGTTGCATGGAAATGTACCCATGGTAGGTGTGGTGTAGTGTCGGCAGTGAGTGACCCGCAAAATATTTGTTTCTTATGGAGAATGTTCTAACCAGTGCTTGTGTCCAAGGGAGGCCTCGTGGGCACAAGCAGGGGTGGTGCAAGCATTGTGATCTTTTGCCATTAGCTCTGTGTGGTCCCATAACACTGTCTTTACCTACAGGACCTGCCTCGCGTTCCGTAGAGATGCTTTGTGAGATGATCAAGGCCGGAATGAACATTGCACGCCTCAATTTCTCCCACGGCTCCCATGAGGTACGAAGTGGGGTATAGGTCTTTCTTGAGGTGGCTATGACCCATTGCCGTTTTGGGCATGGGTGGGCGTTACATGCTTCAAAAATTCAGTTTGAAAGGTAAGGCATTAATTTACTACTAAAATGGCGCCCATTTAAAATATCCAGGTAACATGATATTAGTACTGTTGGTTTCCGATCAATATCTCAATGTGAGAGCTTCACGCTGTGCTTAGGTTGTCACATTGGTTACTTGTCTTGCACAGACTTGGCAGAATAATCTGTAGACCTGGCATGACCCTAGAGGAGACAGAGTAAAATTGTAAGAACTCCGGAGTGAACGAGGAATCTGAGTCTCTGCTGTTGTAGAATCGTAGGGGGGATCTTGAAAGAGGGACTTTGTATGCAGGCTAATTGGGCTGATTTCACGATATAGGCTGACTGCTCGCATTGCTCCTCTCTCACAGATCCCCACTCAAAATTATAAAGGTTGCCTGGAAATGAACTATGGTCCTCCAGGTACAGATGCAGTGAACAATAAGATGTGCACCAATAGATCGAGGATGAAGATACGAATACATTTATTTTTCACCAAATTCAAAATGTAATGTTTTATCACAAAATTAAAAATACATTTACATCTTTATATTGATAATCATTACCCCACAGCTCATACATTCATACATTCAACCACAGCTCTCTTTCTATGTAAATACCTGGTATTGATACTCCTATACCTATCTAACGCAAAGTTCTAACACCCTTTCTTTAATACAAGTGTGACTATACTGTGAATGCCACAGATGGTGCACAAAAAAGTCGACCTGTGTTTCGGACGATTGTCTCGGGCTTTGAAACTAGCCTTTTTGGTAATCCGACCATCAGGACAGAAGGTCAGTGCCAAATGTACCTTGCTTCAACAATGGATGGGGTGAGAGACAGCTCCAGTGTGAAACTTGTGGATTAAGTACAACCAGTTTGGGCGTAGTCCCATGCGGACGCAACCAATTGGCAGATATTAAAACTGCGAGCTAACAAGTCTTACAACAGTTTGTATAGACTGGAATTGCCTTCATCAAATATTCCCAGTGTCCAATAGATGTGCCGATCTCTCGACTCAGAAGGACATACACATTTGTCCTCCTCATCGGCTACCTTTCTCAGGTTTTGGTGTATCCAAAGTGATTCTCCACGAACCTCACTGTCTGTGGGTCATGCCACGTTCAAACTGTTGCGTGCGTGGTATTATCTAGACTGAAATCTTCAGTAGTGTGTGTTCTTGTTTGGTACTCCCACGGCGGGCGTGTTCGCCCGAACGCTGTACACCTGAGGTTTTTCACCTGTCCAGGTTTAAGCTGAAGAAATCCAGAGAGCTTTTGGGGCCACACCCACACCACCATCCTGCTCCTTTTGAGCACCAAAACATTTGGGTACAAGGCGTAATCCTTTTCTCCAGGGTAGCTTGTCTGATGCACCTTGGCTGGTTCTAAGCTGTGACTCTTGTGGTGAGGCCCTATTGGATTTGACTTGACACAGATTTTTGGTTGGTACACATGCAGGAAGCACTCCCAGAACTTCTGAGAAAAGGACTGTTACAGATCATTGACTTATGACTGGAGTATTGGCACAGTATCCTGGGTTAACCTGCCTTTGGAGATTGCTTTCCCTAAACCTGCAAATATACCCATGACTGTCCTATCCTTTCCCCCTTATTCTTACTGGAACTATTGCAAGATTTGTTATTGAGGCGATGCACAGGAGAGTAACTATATTACACTGCCGGCATCGCACGCTTTCCCCAAGTTGAAATGTGGTGGTCCCGATTAAAAGCAGGGTTTGCTTTGCTGCTTTGGTTTGCCTAATGATGGCAGTGGTTGGAAAAATCAAGTGTAATCTTTCTTTGGAGTCAGGCAAACAAAAGTGCAGTATCCTTTTCTATATTGAACTGTAGGAAAATCGCCAATATCCCATTTCCCCAGTGAGGGTATTTGCATCTTTTTCTCAAGTTTGTCATCCTGATCCAAGAGATGGGGACTGCCTATTTGGGTATTCTGTGGATTACTCCTGTTTTTTTTTAATTTCCGGGATAGAGAGATTTTTTCCTTCAGTCTGCAGTTGTGTGGGTCTATTCTTTGCAATGATCAACTCGATTTCTTAGCTCTTTTGGTTTTGAACCACGCCTTTCAGCATGCAGTTACACTAACGTTTTAATCTTTCAGGCCTTAGACAGTAGTTCTGTCTTTGGACCGCTTAGCGTTCCAGATAAAGGCCTATTCACTTCTTCAGTTCTCCTTTAACTCTTGTTTGGTCAGTTGGCCTACCACCCCCGCCCCCACCAGCATGTACATCCTATGATTTTTTGTACTGCTGTGTAGCCCATGTCTGGAGATTACTCTTCCCGGACTCCTGCTGGGTCATAGGACCCCATTTCCCAGTGTGCGTCTCATATTATTCTCCACTCTCTCGCTGGGTCTTGGTGCGGCATTTCATTCAAATTTTGTGCGCCTAGTGTTCCTGGACCTTGGGAATCACATTTATTATTGTACAACACCTCATGCTCTGATCCTTCTATTCTTTTTAGACTATTGCTAGCTCTCCGTAACACCTTTCTCCGCACGCACCTGAAATTAATTCTACCTTTTAGATTCTCCATGGATATTTGGGCTACAGTTCCCATTCTGAAATGCAAAGCATCGTTAACCTTTCAGTCCTTCGAAGACGGTTGCTTGGTTTTTGAATCACATGTCCTAATGTGTAGTTCCAAGGACGGCTTGCTTATTAATTGGTTGCCTGGGCCCTTTAGTTCCCTTCTCGTGTCCTGGGTAGGTCAAACCTGTGGCATCGCCTGCAACCAAGTCTTCAGGCTCTGTGGCAGCAGTTGACTATTCTCTCTTGCCATTCTCCAGATGGCTCTTCTCACACCTTTCCTCCAAATCTGATGCTGCGTTCGATGTTGCCTCGGTGGCAATGTTCTCAGTTGTAAGTCTCAATTGGTTGCTAGAAGAGCACTCTATTTGTGGGCTCTTCTGTGTGTATTGCTGCGCCTCACCTGATATCCTCTAGTTTCCTTCGACGTAGCCTTTTGGGCTTGGGTGTCTGCTTCAGTCCAGAAGCGTGGAGCATTGTCAAATTAACCAGTGGCTTCTCTTCTCCAGTCCAGTAGATCTCACTTTATCTCAAAGGGTGATTGTTTTGTTTATTTTTATATATAGTATTTGACAAGCTTAAAGATCTTGAAATAACTTTTGATTAACCATGTTGCCACAATTAGTAATGTTACAATAGTTGGTGTTTTTTCTGAGCCAATGCCATAGGGAGAGTTCTGCACCTTTTCTCCACTCATAGAGGAGATATGTACTCGTTTCTGATTGGTCGAGTGTAAGCTGTTTCAGATGCTGTAATTCTAGAGGGTGTAATAGAACTTGCAATTGGGAATGTTCAGGAAGAACTGTGTACTATTCAGGTACCCCAGGGCACAGGAAGGCCCAACAGTCCAATGCTTGGTTTCTTCAGCTACTTCAGATTAGAGCTACCAGATGATGTGCTCTGGCTAGGGTTAGAGGCTGGAGAAATGGTGTTCCCAGTGGTGTCTGGCAACAGCTAAAGGTGCTTTGTGCCAAAGGGACAGCTGGCAGACACAGAAATAAGGGTACAGCTGCCAGAACATAAACTGGGTCCAATGCAGGCACAGCTTTTGTTCCAGAAGGCTTCACATGGACTCTGATGAAAGGACTTTGACCGATCTGAGTGAGGAAACCTTGAGTGTGATAGTTGGGTTTATCACTTGATGAATTGGGCAGCTGCAAGTTCACATCCATGACTTTCCTCTTGCTTGTGGACTTGTTCAGAGTGGTGGCTTTGCCAAGGAAGGATTTTTGAGTGCTAGGATTCTAGACTGGCTTGTGACAACAATGGCCCAGGGAGTGGCTTGTGACAACAATGGCCCAGGGAGTCTGGGTACATGAGCTCCATGATGCTTTCACCCTTGCAACAGGGCATCTGATTCATGCAGGTCTGAATGACCTTCACTCAAGTTGTCTTGGAAAGGTTGGAGAGTCTTGGGAAGGTTGGAGGTTGCAGCTGTGCTTCATGTCGGCTGCATAGAGCATTGTATAAGAACTGGTAACTAGCAGACCCTCCAGTTAACTGGGGAAGGCTGTGGGGCCCAAGCACCAATCAAAAGGCTGCATTTGTTGGCATCGTGGATGGGTGGGGGGGGGGGCTGCAACCAATTGCATTGCTTGAATCTGCTCAAAATCCATCTTCCACAAAATAGCCTCCCCCTCTGGTCCCGCTTCCACTAACACGGCTAGGCTAATGGAAGGGGGGGCTCCCGACTTCCTTTTGCCCTCTGCCCCTTGGCAATATGTTACTCTAGGGTGCCAATGAAGCCCTCTGTTGACCATCTACAATACCCCATCCCTTATTTATTACCTTTTGCTTCACGTGAGTCCTTTCCACAGGTATTGGGTGTGTAGTAACATGTGGATGTCTACCCAAACATTGAGGGCTGACCGATTCAAACTTTGGGTTTCTTCCTCGAGGATCTTCAGCAGTTGAATAGTCTTATCTCCGCTTTGGCACTGCAGCCTGGAGCTCTCGGGCTGGCACAGTAATGGCCATATTTGGCCACATCTGTATTACAATTCCCATTTCTAAGCTACAATGTTTTGCTGCAGGCCATGAGTTAGAAGTTGGAGGAAGGTAGAAGTCCCACAATTTGTATTTTATTCTATACTGGTACGCCAAATCGCTGAACACATTGAAACGGTTCATCAAATGAAAATGACAACCAACCTAGGAGGCGAGAAGATGGTCTTTGAGGTGAGAGAACATGGAGAGTAAGAGGGTGAAGACTGCGAGAGCGTGTTCCAATGTAATGGAGCCAAGAGAGGAAAGGGGCAAATGTTGGACTTGGCTCATGGAAGACGAGAGGCAGTAAAGGGCACGGAGATTGAGCATTAAGAGCACTAGTAGGAGAATAGAATGACACAAGGGCAGAGAAATTGGGCAGGGAAAGGTTATAAAGAGGCTTAAAGACTAAACAAAGGAAGTTGAATTTGAGTGACAGGGAAGCAAAGGGATGGGGATAAGAGAGATGGAAAAAGACTGGGTAGGTGAGTTATAGATGGATCTGAGAGGACTTGGGCGTGGGACAGTAAGGCCAAAGAGCAGACATAGCAGTAGAAAAGATGGAGGATATTCAGTGTTTCGAAGCATGGAATTTGGCCTAGCTTTTCTAATATTGTAAAAGTGTTTTGCATGAGCGAGAGAAATATTGTGGGTAAAATGGAGTTGTGAATCCAGGTGGAGTCCAATGTATGGGTATCATGAAATGGGTTCATTAGGAGGAAATGAAATAGCAGGTGGAAGAGGTGGCGGGATAGACTCAGGAAAGAAAATAACCTGTGTTTTAGAGGACTTTAGGACCATATAGTGATTGGCTATATGCAATTAATCATGGGGGGGGGTGTGGGAATGGGGGGGGTCGACGGGAGAATAGATGAAGCTCTGGATGTCATCAGCCTAAAAATGGCAGGACAGCCCAAATGAAGAGAGAATGGATGCAAGAGGACGTGTATGTGTGGGAGAGGGAGAGGATTCAGAACCAGGCCTTGGGTAACACCATGATGGAGAGCAAGAGTTGGGGGTATTACCCACCCAGGTAATGGAGGAAGTGTGATTTTATAGATAAGATCGATACCATTTAAGGACGGAACCAGAGAAACCAAGAGAAAAAGGCAGAAGAGCATGGTAGACCATGTCGAAGGCTGCTGAGCCGTCAAGAAGACAAGTTGATTAAGGCTGCCAATGATTAGTGGAGCCCCCACAGCCAGTTACACTACTAGTATAGAGAACTGGGTATGATGTGCAGCTTGATTGTGTTGGTCCACTAGGGTCCACATTCAGTTTTTACCTTCAAGCCATCAGTTTAGGCCTTCTAAAGCATTTGTCTTGGAAGCAAGACTATGCAGAGCAACACATGTTTTGTATCTTCGTTCTGTGCTTGGAGACTGGTGTACGGTATTAAGCGTGTTTTATACAAGAATGATTGTGGGGTAGAAGGGGAGGACTGCCAGCAGCAGTGTAAAAATGTAAAGGGACTCTTGTGTTCTGCTTAGGACTCCATTCTCACACCATCTTGTCCCCTTTAAGCTCCATATTGACCCAGTAAGGGCAGAGCACACAATTTCATGTGATCCTTAACTAGCCTGCGACTTTTTGTATCCTCCTTGTGCCTTATGTATGATGTGGTTTGGTCACAAGGATAGGGTGATGCTACCCCGGAGATGCTGGGCCCAGAGGAGAAGCACAGATGAATCCCCTGAACCATCTCCATTGGCTCCAGGACCTTAAAGTACACTCGCTTAAAACCCAGCTGCACTATTTGGTCCCATTAAGGGATCCCAAAGCAGATGTGGCCCTTTGTACTTTGGTTCCCCTTCTGAAGTGGCTTTGCAGGAAAAACAATATAACACATTTCCTGTGGCGGAGGGCTGCCTAAACCGTCTGTAAAACATCAGCAGCCACTGCCCATATAGGAGAAGAAACATGGGGGAAGTCTACTCGGCTGCAACCAGTGTGTGAAGATCATCAGGAAAAATTCTACTGCTATCACATTGCAGTCTCTGTGCACAGACAGTTGTACTTGATATCATAGGTGCAGGCCCAAGAAGAGAACTCCCCACTTAAAGCGATGGGCAGTTTTTGGCATCAAGTGGGGGGAGGGGGTGAGGCATTGGAGAGCAATGCACAAAAGTTTAAGAAGATGCAGGACAGAGAAGGGGTTAATCAAAGTAGCATCGGTGAGAAGAGCAGGAAGGTGAGCATAAAGTAAGGGGCAGGACATAACAAGAAGGCAGAAGGAAGGAGCCTTGCAAGGTTGGTGGAGAAGATGAGGAGAATGTGGAAAAAACATTGGGACGGGAGGAAGAGACATTTGGTCAAGGCAGAGAGAGCGCCTTCAGGATGGAGAAGTCTCCAGAAGGTGGTAGGTGACACTATTGAGAAGGTGACGGACGCCCAGAAAGCTGTGAGTGTTCAAGATGAGGCAAGCCCGAAGACTCCCCAGAAGGAGTATAGGCTGTGTGGAAGTGCAAGCACACTGCGTGGCCTCAAAGATGATGATGAAGATGAAGAAGAGGATGGCCTGTTGGATATGGTACGTAGGAGTGGTCCCTTGTGTTTGGCTGTTCCTGTGGACTAGATCTTGGTGGACAGTCTGCCTAAGACTTGGAAGTGGCTGGCTAGTTGTTAAGAATCAGCAGAGAGTACTATCCTCAGCAGGGGTGGGAGGGGGGGGGGGGGGAGTTCTGGGACTGTACTAAAAGCTTTCCTGTGCAGAGCTCTCCACACAATGGCCTAGAATATGGGTATACATGGTACTCTGGAAGCCTGGGAGGGCGGGGGTGTTTACTAGCATCACCAAGGGTGTTGTGGATGATAAATGACCAGGAACCCACAGAAGTTGGTTTAATTTATACTTGGCAGTTCGGAGGGAGAGGCGAAGTTAAGATTGAATAAGAAAGTAGTGTCAAACTCCAAAAATTCTAGAATGTTGTGCTGCTTCTGCTAATGCAGATTTTGGTTGTTTAGACGCGCGCCTCCACAATTCAGCGGGACCAAATTGCTGGACAATACAGAATAACGAACCAACCATAAAAACTAATCAACACCCAGAGATCACACGAAACCAACTCGCCACCCCCTTCCATTTTCTACACCCTCGCATCTCTCCAGTACCACACGTTCCTTGAGGGCTAGTGAAACAACCCACCAAAAACTGGCAAACGACGAACCCCGCTAAACCTTCTACAAAACCAATACCTGCAGGCAGCAAACCACTCGGACACTGGACGCTACCAATATGGGCAAAAAAAGCTTAGTGGACATAACGAAGCTCACACACAAACTCCAGTTTCTCCTGGTTCTGCACACCAACAGATGAGCACAAACTCTATCCTATCCCTCTCTCCCTCACTAACCACCCCTACCCGATTTTCTTGGAGCCATGTGAGTGCCTGAGACTATGGCAGTGGTGCGTGGCATGAATCAACATAAGATGGAGCCAAGCGTTCTGTTTCTATGACGATTACTTTATATTATGACTGACATTTACTCTAATGTATGGGCTACCTGAAATGTGGCTGAGTGCAGTAGCCTGTTGCCAGACGGCAAGCATTGCTACATGGCCTCAGTCATGATGGCTTAGCTCTTTATAAAAATACAGGTAGAGGCATTCTGCCATCCAGTTAAAAGCGCCAGGATCCGCAACTGTTTCTTTGCTGCCACCACCTGCCCACCTTGCACAGCCAGGAACTAATTGGGAAGATCTCTGGACACCAAGCCCTTGGCCCTACCTGTAAGGATGGGAACTAACCACAACGTCCAGTTGTGAGCAGACCATTAGAAAGGCACGTGAGGAGACCCCATGAGAGAAACTGGTTCGGGGAGTGTAGTATAGGACTTTTCTCTTCACCCTGAAGAAGAGTACCTTTTCTCAAACCCGGAAGTCTTTGCAAATGCCAAGTCCTCTAGAGAAATGGGATGCACACCTGGCAATGCCGCAGTCGACTCCCTTTCTTTGGGCTCTTGAGGTAAATGGATCAATTGGGGGAGGTTTTAGAATGCTGTGAGAAGTTAAATGCCCCTGCAGTAAACAACTTATTCACTGATTTTTGTCTTTTGTAATCTACCGGCTATAAGCCAATTTTGCTTTAGGTAGGCTTTTGTGTAACTATTCTCTTATTTCATCTCATTGGAAATGCACTCTTGTGGTTTTGCTTTATTGCTGAATGGAGGTGGTGCTGTAAATCCTAATCTAGTGAACTCTTGAGGACCAGTAGACGCTCTTATTACCCAGATATATTGTGGTGGTTTTGTTTTGATGGCCAGGTAAGTTGGCGCTCGTCATCGCACCCAAACCTGTGCAGTGTCCTTGAAGGCCCTATGGCCTGCACCATCCAAACCCCTTTGACTGTTGTGCCCACCAAGCACACAGTGCCATCAATTCACCTGACCTACATGTTGCTCACTGAACTGCTATTGTGGGCCAGAGTCCTTTGAACGGAGGATAGCACAGGGGCAACGCGCTGGTATTGGAAGCAAGACCATGGAGAGCAACGCGCGCTTAGAAGCTCAACTCAGTTATGGTATTGAGTGCGTGCTAAAAAAAAAAACAATTGCATATTTGGCGTGTACCCCACTGCTTGTATGTCGGAGCCTGGTTCCGTGGCAAGGAGAGGTGCTCCAAACCAACAGGAAAGGGTGATGGTAACCACCTTTTCCTTAATTTGTAGTCCGTTCAAAGTACTAACCTTGGTGGCATCTGCACAAACAGCTGCGAGGGACCTACGCACAATAGGAGTGAGGGGCTGGGGGGGGGAGTTGTTAGGGGGGAGGGGAAAAGGAGTAGGACAATCTATTGTGCACGTGCAGCATCCCCAACTTAAAAAAAAAATGTAGTCTGTGCGCCCCATAAAATGCCAAGGATTGTATTTTCATGTCAATAGTCTATTGGAGGTGACCCTCGAACATGTCTTGGCCAATGAGCAACATCTGCATATCAAAGGCAATTATGAGAAACCTCAATACCTCGATGTAACGTATCTGCTTTCCGGTGATGTTAAAATTATTTGCTACCCAAATTATGGACCTAATGTGCGGCAAACCACAGTAAACTAGTGTAATGTACATGTTACAATGTCATAACATAATTGTGACGAAGTTCAAGTGGGGAAATGGGGCCCGTTGTAAGGAGGCAACACCGGTTAACACTAGCGAAAATGTGAAGGGTTTAAAGAGAACTGTACTGGTGCTTGGGTGCTATTCCCCAAGGAATATTTGCGACACTAGTGGCATTTGCAACCACGTTAGAATGATGAAATTAAACTCTCCTACTTGTGACCAAAGACTACCGAGCGCTTTGGGTGGTTCTACCTTTTAATATTTGCATGTAGGAAGGCATTTAAGTTATTAATAAAATTATTTTACTTGCTAAGTTATGTAAATAATTTAATAATGGCCATTTTGGCATTGATCTCTTTCGCCAATTAATCAAATGCCAGATGGGCACATTATTAGGTTTTTCTTTTTCCTAGGACACTGCATTGAGTCTGGCACGTTGAATGCCATCGTGCATAAATGTTGCCTGTACAAAGTGGACGTGTTTAATGATGGAAAGTTGTGCTCTCGTTTATTATCCGCTGCTTTGCAAAGGTACAGGACGCTAACATGGGTCTAAGGGCCACTCCTTTCCCCTGAACAGGTCTAGCGATGTGAACGGCGAATACACATGCAAACAATACCTCGCTGGATTTCATTTTGGGCATTTGGGCATTCGTTACCCGTTTGCCCATTATGGACCTGCCAAGCTTCTGCCCCATTTCCCGCTATCGGAGTGCAGAACGGGGAGGCCCGGTTGGTTACAATGGTTTCTGCACAGATTACAAACCAGCAAAAGCTAGTGCTGCTCATTGGTGCAGCATTTGGGGGGTGGGAGGGAAATGCTGACTAGACGGGCTGGTCCTGTAAATGTGGGTTCCTCAGTGGTTGGTTTGGCATTAGTCTTCGGGCTGGCCTATGTCTTGGTCGGAGGTTCTCAATCGCTACCTCGCCATGTAATTGCGCACTACACTGCACACTAGAAGATGGGTATTGCTTCTGATTTCAATAGTTCGGTCGTCATTGCTTAATATCGTCGTACCATGTTGCCTCTGCGGTGCAGACCAATGTGACCACGCTCTATGATGGCCTTGCAGCCCACTGCAACGCCGCCTCCTCCACATGTCATGCCCGTCTCACAGGCTGGTTGATTGGCTAGCTTTCCCACACTACACTGCAAGTGTCATCACTATAGCCCCTCATTCTTGGCTTCCACATAGTGACCCAGAGCAATATTTTAGGGTGCTACAAGCAACCTGTTGGTCGCGAGCTCCTCGTTCTTGAGCATTGGTGCATCACTCTTCTGCAGAGCATATGATAGACTAACCCTGCTTTTTTTTGTTTACCGTTCCAGTACCATGCAGAGTCCATAAAGAATGTGCGGGCAGCCACGGAGAGCTTTGCAGTGAACCCCATGTTCTACAGACCTGTTGCCATTGCGCTGGACACCAAGGGGCCAGAGATCCGCACTGGGGTGGTCGTCGGGGTGAGCCAAGTCAATGTGCATGGACTGGGGGCTGGTGACTCTGCTAGATGAGCAGGTGGGGAGGGAAGGCTAACTGGATTAAGTATTTATTCAGGTGGTTCAGCGGTTTATCCTTGCTGCTAAGAAAAGGACTATGAAAGTGACTAAAAGCTTCAGGCAGATCTGAGCCCCCATGGGTATGCGGTTGTAAACTTCTAAGCTATGGTAATCTAAAAGTATGTATTTGGCCGGAGGGCTTATAGTCCTTGCATCGAATGCCATACCAGAGAGGGAGAAAAGCATTAAAAAAAAGCATCAAATGCCTTTTTTTTTTTTTTAGTGAGGGTTTGGGGGTTCCCCCAACCCCCCTTTTTAACATTTAAAACCCATTTTAATAAAACTAACCCTTTACCTTTTAACAAAAAAAAATTCAATGCTTTTTTCCCACTGGTATGGCATTAGGTGCATTTCATTCCATGCAATGACCAGATACCGACCGGGTGAGCAATGTCTTGCTGCTTATGTTGCCTCTCGTCCCGAATGTGTGATTTGTACAGCTGGGCTCAAGGATTTTGCCCCGCCGCCCCCTCTTCTCCCCCCACACCGCCCAGCCTCAGGTTTTGGGTAATGTAATTCACTTGAGATCATGGCAAAAAATGTAATTGGTACGTTCAGGTTGAGCTGGCCCCATCAATGATATCGCTTTTGTTTGCCCTTTAACTGGGGATATTGTGGCCCAATTCCTTTTCAGGTGTCTAACATGCCCTGCCTCTCTTCAATCCACAAGTTGAGTTGGGACACACTATCTTTTTTCTTACTGTAGGTACAGTAATTTTACTTGGGTAGCACAAGATCTGTAATTGTGCGCACGAGTGGTGGCTGGGTATTACCCGAATAGTTTGATTACAATTGTCCGAATTGACCTTCTGCACAATTGACCATATGGTCATTTTTTATATATATAATGGGTTGGGATAATAATATAGGGGGGTTGGGGTGGGGGTTGGATTGGGCGGGGGTCCCCCCCACATATATATTGAAATTGACTGTTAAATTCGGTCAATTCTGCATTAGGTCAATTGTTCGAACAATTGTCATACAACCGTTGGCTGATAACTATAACTGATATGTGGCTGGCTTGGCCTTTCCAGGCGTCCTGCCCTTCAGGAAAAGCCTCCTTTCCGGCTGTTTTTCCTCTAATCTGATTGCAATAGAGGAAATCCCCTAACACTTCCTTTTTGTCTCCCAGGGAGACAACGCTGAGGTGGAGCTGGTCAAGGGCTCCATCGTGAAGGTTACGCCAGATGAGGCATTTAAGGACAAGTGTGATGACAAGCTGATCTGGGTGGATTACAAGAACATCTGCAAAGTGGTTACTGTGGGTGGCAGGATCTTTGTGGACGATGGACTGATTTCACTGCTGGTCAATAAAATTGGTAAGTTGTAGCTGCAGTCGAAAGCCTGGCACTGTTCATGGGCAGAGGCTAGTTTGGGGTGGGGAGGTCCTGCATTGCTTGACATTAGCAAGCATTTCATTATTGCACTGGCTGAAGTATGACCCAGACTCTACTCCTTTCAAGTAAGCTTCTTTTTCATTGGTGGCATCTTAGTATTAATGTATTGATGGTAAAGGCTTTTATACCACACACATGTGCCACTTGTGTGATCTCTCAGTGCTCTGTCAGTTCTGTGAGGGGTAGGTGGGTTAGCGGGAGAAGGGGCAAGGGAGCTCTGATATGCTGTTTGCATCTTCTGTTCGGATGTACCCTTCACTGGGCTTAGGTGCTTGATTCAGGACGAGGGCGCATGTGGTGTTGTGCAGGGTTGTGGGTGCCATGTCTTGTTGCGTGTGTGTGTGGTTTGCTTTGCTGAGGAGTTCTGGTTGTTTTAGTGCATCATGTGAGATGTATGCAGAGTAACGGTTTAGATTTTTAGTGGCCGTGGCTGATCTTCAGCTTTTCTCGTTTATTATCTTCCCTTCTTATGTGTGCCCTTTCTAGTTGTATTGGTAAAGTCAACTGTGGGTGAAGGGGTTCTTGCGCTAGTTTTGAATTCTGAGTATGGGCTCAATTTCTGACGAGATGACCCTTTCTAGCCCTGAGGGTGATCGCCTGGGAGGGAGAGGTGGGGAGGGGGTCGGGAGGAGGGGGATTTCTTTAACTGGATTCCCTAGGAGGATTTGGTTCTAGTAGGGCGTAGTTAGTGTTTAGTCCAGTTCTCTCTTGATGCCCTTACTCCTGGCATGCCAGGAGGCGAGCCTCACTTTCCCTTTTCCATCCCTGGGTTTTCCTTGTTTTACTTTCCTGGCCCTAGCGTTTCTGGCTAATCACCCTCTTTCCGGTGCTCTGTTGGCTGTGGGGGTAGGATGCGTGGTTGTCTGTGGGTTTATGACAGGTGCCACTTTTAACTGTTACTGTTGTCCTGAGGTAATTTTCTCCCCCCTCTTATAGACGTCCAACCTGGTAAACATGGACTGGGCTCCAGGTTCGCATGACCAGCCTTTGCTGTGTCCTTTTTCTACACCTTGCCATGTAAAAACGTGCCCTGCCTACTCCTGGCATATCTGGTTTCTGTACTTTGCCCTTCCATGCCATGTTTGCCTAACCCTGCTGTTCCCTCCTGCCTGCTATGGCACCTGCCTCTGCTACCTCAGTTTCCATCTTGGCCCACCTTCCTGCTTTAATAGGAAATGCCAAGCAGTGGGTAAGCAGTGACATTTCTTATCACCGTGATGTCACTGATGCACCAAACAAAGGAACAGTGCTTAACCAGCAGTCACCAGCACTACACCGCATACTTTCTCCCAACCCCTCGGTTCTTGAACACTCTGATCCTGCCTCCTCCTGTTCATTCACCACCACACTATGTCCCCGACCTCACATAATGCAACTTTTAACTTTGTTTTACATCTGGATAATGTTGTTTTAACACTCTTGGAAGTCAGCTTTTGTGGGAGGCATTCTTCTTTGTGTCCTGATACGGTTTCACTGTCAAAAGGCAAATGCTCACAGCATATGTTGGACACATCCTACACAAGATTATGGAGGCCACCGACACCATTGCAGAAGGGTAGCCGGTTGGGTTTTTCTAACTTCGCTTGTGTGGTTGTTGCTGTCCAGGTGTTCAGGCTTGGCCGAAGTGCACTCCTTCGAATCTGTTCTCAATTGGGCCATTTATATGTTGGCCAGAAATTGTCTGCCTAAACTTAGTATACTTCTTTCACTGATCTGCCCGTTTCACCATCATGGAAGCATCAGTTTGTCTTTTTCTCTGAACCTTTGGCGCTCTAACCTAACAAACAAACATCAGGATGACTTTGTATGCACAAATCAATACCAAAATGCATGTATTGGCCCACATTTGACATTTTTACTTGAGGAGAGCACAGTATTTCGGATAAGGTTTGCCTAAAGACTGTGCAGTGTCGAACTTCCCAACTAGCAAGACTTTAATGTTTTGGTCTCTGCTCTAACTGCTTATATTCCATCATTCAGTTTAATATCTTGCCAAGTATTTTTTGGGGGTGGCATTTGCTCATCGGTTGAGGGGCCTATACTGTATATGCTTCACATTGCCTTGATGAATACAATGGCCTCGGGCCAATTGATATCCCCATGTGTTTTCAATCTGGAGCTTATCCATTTACCCTCCTAGTATTCTTGACCATGATGACTTCTTGATGGCACAAGGGCAGAAAAAGGAATGTGTACACAGCCTTCACTCATAACCCAGCTCCTGGTCTGGAACCGAGCCATATGCACAGACTGGCACAACAGCCCATATTCCAGGATCCATTCTAGCTTCAGGATCACATTTTTACCCTCTATATCCTGTTGGGGTGCAGGTATGCCGAAGTACCCAAAAAAGACGCTTTTGTATGAAATCACTCTACATAGTCAGTTTGGCCCCATGATGGAAGGTAATTTGGAGGACCGTTCCGCTGGTGTAGAACCGTTGTAGTAATATTACTGTGAAGCGGTTCGTCACCGGTATGCCTGGGCTTTCCAGGGCCAAGGTTTGGGGGCGGCGGGGGAGGGGGTGGTGGGTGTGCGTTTAGTACAAACTATTCATCCCTCTGTCCTTGATATTTTAGCGCATGAATTGGGTCATCCATTTCTTTGTGCAGTTGTCCATTGAGATTGTGTCCAACTCCCTGAGATTGTTCTTTCTTAAATCAAAAGGCACCGGTGGCTAGCTCATGATAAAAATGCTGGTCTCTGAAGCGGGGGCAGCGTGTGCTTCGCAAGTAATATTCCTAAGAACAAATGTGAAATGTATGCAATTCCTGAAACATTTACTATATATATATATATATATATATATATATATATATATATATGTATATATATATATCTTTGGCTTGTGGAATCTGCTTAGATCACATGCTGTGCATAGGCTGACATCTAGTGGAAGCTGCGGAGTATTAGTTTGTTTTTCGAAACTCGAAAATGGGCGTCGACGCAGGGCGTGCCAGTAATACTATCCCTAGTGTGACGTCCACTGTACCCAAGATCCCTCACGCGTCTAGGATCCTCAGATTGTTTTTTTCCGCCATACTGGTCGGAAGCATTTTGCGGAGTCCCCTGGCCTTAGCCATACTTTTGCTAAAAATTTAAAATAATAATCTATTGACATCGTTCCCCACCCCATCGTTGAACTTCGACACTCGACGCCGGCTGGAGAAGAAATCGACCGTCGGCTGCTGCACGACGGACTTGGGCCTCGGAAGGCCGCTGGCCTCGGCCCGGGCCTTGGAAGGCCTCTGGCCTCGGCCTGCAAGTAGGGAGATTGGGGGGTGGTACATACTCTACACTCTTGGTATATAGGTACACCTTATACATTTCCTACACTTAACAGCCCGCTGCCTCAAGGTGCGTATGGAGGGTACCCCTTTTCAATTCTGCCCCAAGTGCAATCACAAATACCCTTGGGTTGACAGGCACGCCACGTGCAATCTCTGCTTGCCGAGGGACCATCCCGAAGCGAACTGCAGAGCGTGTAGTAGGTTTAAACCTAAGACACTTAAGGACCGTTCGACAAAGCGTTGGGCCCACCACGCCAGGCAGGCGGCCATGGCAGCGGAGGGCGCCTTCAGCGACGCCATAATTTTGGACGGCGAGGGCATTACGGCGTCGAAAGACAGCCGAGCGCAGGTCCCCGACCTCGGACTGTCGTCCGGCAGGGCGGCTATGGGGAAGACCCCCAGCGACACAAGCGCTTCACATACTACTCGCACTAAACACACTAAGTCCAAACGAGACTTGACGACGTCGAGTTCTCGGAAAGAGGCACAAACAGAACGGTCCGATTCGGGGTCCTCTGGGCGCTCTCGATCAAGATCGCCGCATGACTCCAGACAATCATCCACTCTTGCCAAGAGTGCCTCGCTCCCTAGGCTAACAGAAGTTCGATCGTCGGAAGACGAAGACGACTTCCACCCCCAGGCCGCGCTCCAGGAGTCGGAGTCGCAGTTAAAGTCAGCGAGGCCCCACGCTCGAAGGACAGGGACACCATCCTCGACGCCAGGCGTCGAAAACCTCCGGAGCCACTAAAGGACAGGGAAAACATTTTTCCACGCACGGGGAGGGGGGAAAACATCAGAAGAAACAACCTTTGCACTCTTCCACACCTGTGAAACACACCACTCCCCCTAAACACAGACAAAACCAGGTCTGCTGATGTGTCTAAAACCAGCAAAGCTACTCAAGATAAATCCCATAGACTTGCTGAGTCATTCCCAGTTCCAAAAAATGGAAGTGAAGACATAGATAGGGTCATGTCAAGAATGTCTTCTTTGGCTTTTATGAGAAAAATCCAGAGCATTTCCTCTCGTATGATCCACAAGGGGCGACTCCCTCAGGCTCTACTGATCCTACCATCCCGAGTAAAAAGCCCCGGTTTGAAACTCCAATGAGGTCAGAACCCTTCGAGGTACAACCATACGCAAGACCATACTCACTGTATCAAGGAGAGGCTTCCTTTGGTGAGGACCAAGAATTTGGTTTGGTAGAAGAGCAAACCGGGACGGGCTACTATGGGGATGATGAGGACCAGGAAGAAGAGGACCTGGAAACATAGAGTAGATTCCCCGGTAGAGAACGAAGCCCCGGTTACCGACTCACCGCTCAATAACCAACCCCTCCTAAACGAGGTTCTCGCACGCGCAGCAGAACATTTCCACATTGACACCCACGGTGTCCAGGAGGAAAGGGACTTCACAGAAGAGTTAGTGGGAGAAAGGAGGCCTGTTGGCCAGACCATCCCTATCCTTAAGTCCATTCAGCGGAGAATAGATCCGTCCCTGGTGAACCCGAACCTCACCAGAGCAGTCAATCCCAGGGTTGAAAAACTTTTCAGGGCGGCCCAGTCTGACCCTCTCTATATAAGAGGACATCTGAAGCCAGACTCCCTAGTTGTCACCAACACTCGTAAGAGGGCTGGAACACCCTTGTCATCGGCCGAAGCTCCTCCTGACAAGGAGAGCAAAAGGCTATACGGTTTCGGCAGGAAAGTAGCCTCAACGTCCGCCTATCGAGCAAGGATTGCAAACTCCACCACCCTATTGGCCAGCTACAACTGCCATCAGTGGGAAGAAGTCGCGGCTCTCATAGCCTCTGCTCCTGAACCTTTAAAGGGCCAGTTAGCTCGGATTTCCGCAGAGGGTAGAGCCGTGTCTGGTTGCATTTTGAAAGCAACCTTCGACGCAGCGGACAACGCAGGCAGATTGATAGCGGAAGGCACTGTTATCAAAAGACATGCGTGGTTACGGCAGTCTGGTTTTGAAGCAGAAACCCAGGCATCATTATTGGACAAACCGGTGGAAACCGATCTGTTTGGTAAGGTGGTCGAAGACTCACTGAACAATGCCAAGGACGAATACGAAACACTCGACTCCCTTGGCCAGTTAACCAATAAACCCCCTAACCAGAGAGCGAATAGTAATTTTCGTCGCCCACGCGGACAAAATTCCCAGAGAGGATCTACCTATTCCCAGGGGCAGGGTACACAGCGGAACAACCAACAGTCTACCCAGGGTTACGGCAGGGGTAATAGGATAGGTTGTGGTAAAGGCAGAGGCAGCCCCAACAAGGGATGCGGCACACCTCCACCAAAGCAGTGACGCTCCGTTCAGGGTCCCTTCTCACGCAACCCCAGTAGGGGGACGCATTTCCAACTTCACCCAGGCTTGGGAAGGGATCACATCAGACAGATGGGTGCTGTCAACAGTATCCACAGGATATTGTATAGAACTACTGCAGCGTCCCCGGAACCATCCTCCACGACAAAGAGTACATTCTTTAGAACATCAGAAAATTCTCCTCGAGGAGATCGCCATTCTGCTAGAAAAGGACGCGATAGAACTAGTTCCGGGACACCAGGTAAACAAGGGTATTTATTCAACTTACTTCCTTGTGCCAAAGAAAGATTTGACAATGCGCCCAGTATTGGATTTACGGCCTGACAACAAGTATGTCGAGCCCCAAAAATTTCGTATGACCACGCTACAAGAGATAATCCCCCTCCTAAAAAAGGGGGGATTACATGGCAACCTTGGATATGAAAGATGCTTATTTTCATATTTCCATGTTCTCAGCGCACAAAGTTTTTGCGCTTCAAGGTGGACAGTCAACACTTCCAATTCAAGGTACTGCCCTTCGGGATAGCTTCAGCACCAAGGGTATTCACCAAGCTACGCAGGGAGGCAATCCCAGTGTACCCTTATCTGGACGACTGTCTCATAACGGGGGAAACCCCAGGAATTTGCAGGACAAACATTCAAAAGACGATCGACCTCCTCCACGAGTTAGGCTTCTCAATCAACGAGAAGAAGTCAAGCCTGGTGCCAAGCACCTCCAAACAATTCCTAGGAGCAATCCTAGATACCCAAGAGGGGTTGACCTTTCCTTCAGAAGAAAGAATTCGGAATATACTACTGCAAATTCCGCATTATCAGTCCGGTCAACAAATAACGGTACGCAAAGCAATGCGTTTACTGGGCATGATGGCGTCATGTATTTACCTGGTCCCCCACGCGCGCCTGCGTCCCATGCAGGAATGGTTGGCAAAACAGTGGTCTCAGGCAAGTGGTCAGTGGGACGATCTAGTGGTCGTTTCGCCAACACTGGTACAAAGCCTTCACTGTTGGACAAGAGAATCTCGCACAGGGGAAACCCTTTTACGATCCCAAAGTACAGGCAATAGTCACTACAGATGCATGCCTGATGGTGTGGGGAGCTCACCATCTCCACCACACAGCTCAGGGTCTCTGGTCTCACTCAGTGGCCAAGAACCACATCAACCTGCTAAAGCTTCTGGCAGTATTCAGAGCGCTTCAGGTGTTCGAGCCCCACCTACTAAACCTGTCAGTGCAGATCCGGACGGACAGCACAACAGCCATGTTCTACCTGAACAAGCAAGGAGGGACTAGCTCGCCAAATCTGTCCAAGCTTGCCCAGAAAATCTGGATATGGGCACTCAGACGGAACATCTTCCTGTCATCACAACATGTTCCAGGGGAGCTCAATTCCCTAGCGGATGCTCTGAGCAGACTCCCTCCCAGAGGAACACGAATGGGTTCTACACAGAGAGGTCGTAGAAGATATCTTCTCTCAGTGGGGTTTCCCCACTATAGACTTATTCGCCACAAGCGAAAACAGACAATGCCCAGGATTTGCATCCAGGTTCCCCCAACCAGACTCCCAGGGGAACGCCCTGTGGATGAACTGGTCAGGGATGTTTGCGTACGCTTTTCCACCAACTCCTCTCCAGGAAAGTGGTGAACAAGATGAACAGAGTTGATGACGCTCGTCCTAGTTGCTCCCATGTCGGCAAGACAACCGTCGTTCCCACACCTACGCAGGATGGTGGTGTGCGAGCCCATCAAACTTCCAGCCTGGTACAACCTACTGTCCCAGCACCAAGGTCAGACAGTGCACCAGCAACCCAACTCGATGAACCTGACAGCATGGCTCCTGAGGTCATAGTTTGGACATCTCAATTTGCCACAGAGGTGTATGGACATCCTAAAGGCATCTAGGAAACCAAACACAAGGCACTGTTACTTTGACAAGTGGAAGAGGTTCGTTATCTGGTGCCAGAGTAGACCAATCAACCCAGTTGATTGCACTCCTTCCACTATTGTAACATACATGCTCCACCTGCTAGATGCAAGATTGGTTTTTAGCTCACTGAAAGTACACCTGGCAGCCCTGTCGGCATACACCACTTCCCATAGCAAGGTTTCGTGGTGGAAAGTACCAGTAGTTAAAGCCTTCATGGAAGGAGTAAAGAGACTTCACCCTCCTATTTCAAACCTACCACCAGGGTGGGACCTTAATGTGGTGCTAGCCAAGCTCATGGGCCCCCCTTTCGAACCCATGCATAAAAGCAGTCTCAAACACCTGACTTATAAAACGGCCTTCTTAGTAGCTATTACTTCTATAAGAAGGGTCAGTGAAATTCAGGCTCTGTCGGTGCAGGATCCCTTCTTTACTGTCCATAAAGACAAACTGGTTTTACGCACACACCCTAGGTTCTCACCTAAATTTATATCTAAATTCCATGTAAACCAGTCCATCGAGCTTCCGGCTTTCTTCCAGGACCCGCAAAGCTCGGCTGAGGTGAAACTACACACCTTAGATGTGCGTAGGGCGGTCCTCCTACTATGTAAATAAAACCAGACCGCTAAGAAAAACAGATCAACTGTTTGTCTCCGTAGCTAGAGGCAGAGAGGGGGATCGCGTCTCTAAAGGTGCCATCTCGAAGTGGATTATTAACTGTATCCAGCTGTGTTACTAACACTCTCTGAAAGAACTCTGCCTTTCACGCCAAGAGCCCACTCTACTAGAGGCATTGGGGCCACTCTGGCTTTCATTGCAAATGTACCCCTTGACACCATTTGCAAAGCAGCTACTTGGAGCTCTAGTCACACTTTTACTCAGCATTACTGCATTGACACCCATTCCAAGGCAGATACACAAGTGGGACAAGCAGTTCTAAGACACTTATTTGCTCATGACCCTTCTCACATCCCACCTCCTTCAGGTACTGCTCGCTAATCTATGCACAGCATGTGATCTAAGCAGATTCCACAAGCTTCAGAAGGGATACATTACTCACCGTAATCGTATTTCTGATGCTTGTATCTGCTTAGATTCACATGCGACCCACCCTTCCTCCCCTCTGAGAGAAGGCGCATGATTGCTTGTAGTCTTACCTTTCTGTCTATCTGCTTGGATTATCTGTACTCGCGCTACTCCTCATGCTACCTCATGTCAGAAAAAATACAATCTGAGGATCCTAGTGGCGTGAGGGATCTTGGGTACAGTGGACGTCACACTAGGGATAGTATTACTGGCATGCCCTGTGTCGACGCCCATTTTCGAGTTTCGAAAAGCAAACTGTAATACTCCGCAGCTTCCACTAGATGTCGGCCTATGCACAGCATGTGAATCTAAGCAGATACAAGCATCAGAAATAAGATTACGGTGAGTAATGTATCATATATATATATATATCTATCAAATTCATCAATTGCCGATCCAATATCCTTTTGTACATCATATATATTTGTATTCTTACTGTCACTGCTTAACTGCTTATATCGACCTTTCACAGAATACAACTAATTACAAAGTCCAAAATACAATGATCTACAGTGCAAGGCATGATCTCCCAGTACCACGATATTTACCTTGACAAAGATTGTTGTGCAGGAGGCCTATACAGTAACGTCATAATGATTATTTGTCGCCCGAGTTCATAAAAATACTGATGGAAAGATATTCAATTAAAATCTGGTGACTCCGAGCCTAGAGTTAAAGATACATTATTTCCCTGTAAAAGCATAGCCCAGAAGTCTACAGGGCTTAAATGGTTAACATCTTTTATAAATCGAGCAAATCAAATCTCACAATTCTCTTATTCTCGCAAGCTTATAACTATCTGTACACTGATGAAGAGATCTGTAACCTGACCCCATCACTCAAGGCTTCCCGATCTACGGGCCCCGATGGGCTTGCAGATGTTCTGAAAAAGGAACCTGGGTTGTGGTCTAAATACACAAATATATGTAGCGACCTATGGATCCCAAACTCCCCTACTAGTCCTTGTTTATAAGGTCTACACACAGATCACGACAATTACTGACATCTTCGTCATGTTTGCTGTCCCAGCAAGTTCTTTGCTAATATTATCCTGAAAGACTTCAGGAATTGGGCCCAGACAAACCATCTAATGCATATCCATTGAACTGGTTTTTGTCCTGGCATGGGTACCCTATATAATATATGGACAGTGCAAGGCAAGGAAGAGTGCTGCCCTTGCTTGGAGCTCTGTAGATAACCAGCAACTTTCTTGCGAAATACTCCAAACTGACGGAATATCCTGGGCCGTTACTGGCTGCCACCCGTTGAACAGGTTGCTGTGCCGTGAGAGGGGACACTTTGGAGGCATTGCGCAGTCAGAGCTGCTGCAGTAGTGATCTGGGTGCCCAAGGGAGACTTAAGTGTTCTATACAGGCCACTGCGTGGTGGGCTGGGTGGGGGGGTAGGGTGGGGGGAGGAAATGTTGGAGTGGGGCCTCTGGTGTCCGGAAGACATCCAGTGGTGAATGCCGATAAACAGCCTGGAGAGATGGAGCTGGCGGCATGTGCACAGGAGAGTGGTTAGCCTGTCAACTGCAATTGCCCTGATGAGGGCATGGGCTTCCATTCAGTGAACCTGGGAGGCAGACGGAGCAAGACCTTGTGTTCCGACCTTGGTGCCTGCAAACGCAAGTCATGGGGATGCCCCAACACACCCTGGGACATGCTGCAGGAGAAGCAGGGGCATATGGAGGTTTCCAGAACCCATGCTCGGAGGTAAGCAGCGAGCACACTTGATTGCAGCGATCATCTCGGGCTGTGACACTGTGCTCCTGGGTGGGCTGATGGGGCATCTTGAAGTGAGGGAGGACATCCCGGGTGATGAATCAAGGAACCTAAGCCTGCAGGACCCTCTTGCTACAGCGCTCCAGTCTCAGAGTATGGGCATGATTGGTGACAAAATGGACTACCTTGCAGCCAAGAGTTACTCTTCCAATGCAGAAATTGTGTATTGGGGTTTCATAAGCGGATCAACAATTTTCTAAAACCGAAGATGCAGTGCACAAATCAGAGGGCATGGTGCTATCCTTGCAAGCGGAGCCGTAAGTGTGTGCGCGTGCCAAAAAGTGACTACCGTGAAAATCGTTCCAGACCCAATAATGTGTGTTTACTAACCCAAACGGGTCCCCTAGAACTTTTGATTGAAAAGAACCTCCAGGCGATACTGGGGTAACCTGGGCCTCTCCTCACATTTTCAGATTGAGCGAGCCCACAGGTCGCTTGCCGCACGTCCATGGCCTATCTTCGCGAACATCAATTTTTTTGTTGAGACCCAGATTTACTCCTAAAGGCTGCTAGAGAAGGGCACGCTACAATTCCAATCTACTAATACCACACTCTTCCCAGACAACCCGACAGTATAGGCTACCAGAAAAAAAAGCTTAAAAAACCTTCAATGATGTAAGCAAATACTTGCAAGATGGGTTCAATACGCTAGGTTTCTGGACAAATTCAGTCAAACTTTATTTTTTTTAATTTTTTTGGGTACCTTTTCGAGTCGACTGGGAGGGGGAGAAGAGGGTAACTGCACCGAGCCTAGGCTTGGTGCTATGACTTCCTCATGATTTTACTTTGGTGTGTAGTGCATGTTAATCTTGTAGCTAGATGGCCAGGGTGATATTCATCACATAGAACGTGCATGGCCTGAAAAACCAGCTTAAAAGCCTACCTGTGATACCATAAAGCATATGTAATATTACACAATGGAAGAAGGCAACCCCAACCTCATACATGTTTTAATCTAAGCACTGGATTCGGCTCATTATGCTCATGAACCTGTTTGTGTGCGAATATCCATGTATACAAATCTCAACACACACATTTTTCTATCCATAAACTATTACATTTTTATTTAATACCACCTAAAAACTATTTTTACTCTTTAAAACATTTACCACCACTTGTTTACACGAAACCTGATCCTCCAGTGCATAGGGGTTTGCATAGTGCAAAGTGTATGAATGAATTCATTTCAACAATTGAGCATGCCGTGTATCTGGCTAGCCTACCACTTTCTAGTGATGGGAGTTCCATGCAGTCTTCAGTGTGTGTGTGTCTGTCCCAATCCGGCCAATTGCCTTTGCTGTGCTTCCTGGAGTACATGTTAAATGTATTTGTATAGCTTCATATCAAGGAATTGTATGTGTCCCCCACCCCCAATGCTGTGAAAAACTGGAGGTACTTTTGCTAAATTACGATTTTGCACTCCATCTTAATGTGTCAAGCCTCATACAGGCGCTGGACGTTTGAGAAATGGCTGTGTAACTAACATGGCATGGTCTTAAGCAAACCTCCTCTGCCCCCTCACCTCAGTTACATTTTTTTTTTCATGAACCGTTGTTTATCCCCGTCACATTTTCTCACTGTTTAGGTTCCAATTATTGCATGGCTGAGGTGGAAAATGGTGGAACGCTGTGCAGCAGAAAAGGTGTGAATCTGCCTGGTGCAGAAGTGGACCTACCAGCGCTTTCTGAGCGGGACATCCAAGATCTAGAATTTGGCATCGGGCAGGGGGTTGATATGGTCTTTGCGTCCTTCATCCGCAAAGCACAGGATGTCTTCTCAATCAGGAAGGTTCTCGGAGAACAGGGCAAGAATATAAAGATCATCAGTAAAATTGAGAACCATGAGGGTGTGAGAAAGTAAGTAGATGGCTCCTGTAGTCGGTCTGCCCAGTGTGGCATGTCCGACAATGAAGTGGACCTCATTTCCCTCTCAATTAGTTGGTTCCTTTCACACAAGCTTGATGGGTGTTTCTCTTCGGGCTTCTTACCTTCCAGTTTGGTGTCTTAACCATCCTCTGCCTTTTCCCCCCTGTATCCTATTTGTGTCTTTCTCCCTCAACTGGACATCTTCCTGGGTTGACATCCTCTTCATGTCCTGCATTCTTTACCACCTATTTTGGAGCCCATTTTATTGATTTCTGTTTGGCATGGGTATCTTGTGGGTGGGTGTGGGAGGTTGGTGGGAATTAGTCACGCTTGTTTTTTCTTGTGAAATGTCCAGAATTGATGATAATGGATGGGGGGTGGAACTGATAGGCTTGTTTCACTGGATACAATGTTATCAAGCGGGTATATCAATTCAACTTTCTAGCCTACTTTCTCTACCAAACCTTTCTTGATAGCTAAAGCTCTCCATGAAACTGCCTCTGAATCATTCTTTCCATACACCTCTTGTCTCGTCAGTCTTTTCTCTCCTTAAACCTTTTTTTCCCACAGCTGTTCTCTCATGGTCTCTAGGGCTTTACCTTGCTATACAATACTATCAAATGAACTACAGATCTCCTACAATTGAATCTCCATAGACTTATTTCTCAGTATCTCTAGCACCATAGGTCCCTCCTTAGTGGTTTTCCTTTTAATGGCTTTGTCTTTATTCTCCATCACAGATTTGATGAAATTTTGGAGGCCAGCGATGGCATCATGGTGGCCCGTGGCGACTTGGGCATTGAGATTCCTGCAGAGAAGGTCTTCCTTGCTCAGAAAATGATGATTGGACGTTGTAATCGGGCAGGGAAGCCTGTTATCTGTGCCACACAGGTGGGTCTTGGGATCTGGTTACTTCAGCAATGGTTCTGGGCGTTCTGCTTGGACTGTTGCTGCGGTTTGATTTATTGGCAAGATGGGTGTGGCGGATCAGAAGGACTCGAACGATTGTGACTCGTGGTTAAATGGTTTTCAAAATATGAAGATTAATCTCCTAATGTGCCGTATTTCTATGAAAACAATTAACTAAAGGAAAAGAGGAGGCTTTAGCCTCAGCAAAGCTGTGCAGTTCAGTTTACATTAACTTGCTTTCAGTTCTTCCCAGCCTTGATACTAGGTTAAGGAGTTCAGTCACTTGAAGCAGACTATCCCATTCCTCCAGGGTTGCAGAGAAAATAACACCTTTATTTTTTCTACAAAGCACTGGGCCTATCTAGTCCTCCCAACTGTTTTTTCTTTTACACTAAGTAGATTTCCCTTCTTGAGTACAATTCTCCCCTCTGTCTCCTAGCATTTCTGCTGGATTTTTGGACAGATTCTCCCGAGTGAATGTGTATTTTTTTCTACCCTCATTCATTCTTTTACTCTGACATTGGGAACCCTTTTTAACTTTAATGCATTCCTCTGTTTTCTGGCATCTGCATTTTATCATTGCATCACACAGCACTTCCTGTGCAGTGTTGCTGGAAGCTCCTTGAGCTTCCATTTTTATTTTACCCGGGTTAACACATGTTCCCAGGGCAGTGGGGACACCGCAGTGTTCCCTCCTGTATTTTCAGAGCAGCACGCCCACTTCATGTGGCCTGCTGTGGGGAAACATTGTCTCCCTTTTCTCACTTTATCCAAGTTCATCTAACAGGCTGACTGTACCATTTTTTAAACATTTTTTTGCAGGACTTTTATTGCAGGCTGCCTTTGCAGTTGCGGTAGGGGACGCTAGTGTCACCATTTGCCTAAAATGGTGGCTGTACTTTTCTAACGCTTGTTCTTGATTACTTGGTCTTTCTTGAGCCTTTTTTTACGTTCCTGGGTGGGGGAGGTCTTGGTGGTTCTTTTATATTTGACGTGCTTCCCTTGGAAAACCTACCAGGGCTCGGAGTGCCTGAAAGGACAGGAAGTGGGGGTGGTGCCTGGAACTCTCCAGGCACACGGCAGGACAAGGACCAGGAACCAGTTTGGGCTGGGAGGCTCGCTATCCCCATTGGACGGCCACCACCCAAGTTTGAATGAACGAATGTCTGGTGATTGGTGGGCTCAGCCAGTTTTCCTGCATAAAAGATGAGGATCCTGGAGCACAAACTTTCGGCCACTGGGACTGAAGATCAGACGAGTGACATCCGCAGCCACCTCTAGTGACCTGTCGGAGTAACCGCTGCCATCCCAGAAATCATGTGCGACCGGGAATCCCTGAAGCGGATTCTTTCCTTCCTTGGACTGGTGGGTCTAACCAGTCCCAAGACAAACTGCATTTTGCACCCTCCCTGGAAGAGCTGCGACCTCCAGTCTGCTATTCACCTATGCCCGGGGTCCTGTGCCATTTTGCATTGCAACCTGAACTGAATCGTGGTTTTGCCCGAAACTTTGCAGGCATCCTCCTGGAACTCCAGAGGCTGGATCCCATTCCTGAAAGTACCCTCAGCCGAGACAGACCGAGAACAGAGCAAAGTCTACTGCACAACAGTCCTTCAACCGAGCCAGTACTGCAAAGATCTTCTGCTGGGCATCAAACTATTCGAGAGCAACCACCAGATCCATTGTAAGTTCTTTTCTTCAGTCGCCAAGACAAAGAAGACTGAACCGAGGTCTGCTGTCTCCTCTCCTTTGGGACCATCCTGCTGCACAAGCTTCTTCGCTGATGGGTACTGTTCAGCCCTTAGTATTTACCTGGGGCCTGCTTTGTTCTGTGCTTCAGAGGGTTGGAGTTGAGCTGTTACTTGCATCCCCTCCTAGGACTACATTGAGCTACATTGGGGTGGACAACCTTTTGTGCTCTAGCTACTCATATGCAAACATGAGGAAATCTTCGGAGACTCTGCCTTGTCTACTACTCTTACTCAGTCCTTGGTCACTGGTCCCCAGTGCCCCGTTGACTGAGACTCGCCTAAAATAGGTCTGGACATTTTAAGTTTGCAAATCAGGGGTTAAACTAAAGTTAGTCTAAAGTTTGCATCCATGTTTCAGAAGCTGAGTGTTCAAAATTATCTTTTATCCTTGTGATATTGCATATATATTCTGTGTTTAATACTACTGTTTGATAGTACTTAAAGTTATACGTTTCAGTGTATATAAAATACTTATTTTTATTTAACCTCTAGTGTAGGAGGGTTCCCTTGAGCTAAGTGAATGCTCGGAGTACTGTGTGCCTCACTACAGCCATCCTACCTCCTAGAATAAGCCTGGCTACTCTGCCATTGCTACCAAACCTTTGGGTAGTTCAGGCTAAAACAAAAGGGTGTCCTGTTAATCCAAGGTGGATGTTCTAAAAGTCTTATTACAGATGGGACTTTTGCAAAACCTCTAATATACTCAAAAGATATATTCACTGAAAAAGCTTTAGGTATAAGTTGAGCAGATTTAACGCATCAAAACCCTTGAATTTCAGCTAATGTGGGGAGTCCTGACCAGCTTAACTTGGCACTCTCCTGTTGTCCCCTTTTGTAGGTCATTGTGTGTTAGGAAAGATTTCATAATTGTAGATAATTTTCCTTCCATGTGGCAACCCCCAAACTTTTTGCTATTTTACACCTTGATCTAGACTTTGTCGGAGAAGCGCAGCCTTCTGCCGCACTCCTCTGGGCTTTCGCTCCATTCTTATGGGGAAACTGACATGCCCTTAAGACAGTTGGTACCGGGAGACTTTGTTTCCCTTAGTCCTTTCCTCATGTTGCAGCTTTTGAGCAACATGAAACAAGAGTGCACCGTAACTTACATTACCGGGCTCTTGGGTCTCTAGTCATTCCAATAGCCCTAGAAACTCTCGCTGGACTTATCATGAAATGTGCAAGTGTGTCACGGACGGGACTGGTGGCAGCTATAGTTTCTTTGTGTTTTGAACCCCTTTTTGCCATGTTAACCGTGCTTCCCGCATTTGGCCCAAATGGGTGGCCTGGCCTCCAAAATGGCCATGCCACAAGGTTCTTTATCCTGTCCGCTGACCGTCTTGCCCCTTCACCTTCCCCCAGGTCGAGCCGACCCAGGGCAGTCCTTATTTGGTCATGCACTTTCCCTCGAAACACAGCGCTTTCGCGGGCTTCTGCATGCCTTGTGTGTGCCTCCAGGATGTGGGCTGGAATGTCTGTTCCCAATACACATCCTGTGTGCCATAGAGTCTAGAGTGTCTTGCATGCCTGGGACCACCGTGGTCCGTGATAGGTCCACGTATGGTGTGAGTGTTTTGTGAGCAGATCTCCCATTGGGTCCTCTCCGTTTTGGCGCAAAGAGAACTCTGGATAAGAGGAGCCTGGAAACACTACTACCATGTCGATCTCCTGAGTTCTCACGAACAAAGGATAAGGAGCCAAGTATCCTGCAACTAAGAAGCTGAGTCGAGGAATCGCTGGTGACCCGCTGAAGGTTTGGCACCCTGCACTGCTGTCGTCCTGTGAGACCCCTCTGCCGCCGATCGAACGAGAAGGCCTGTACTGGCGCTTCGACCCTTTAGAATAGTGGGAACAACTATCCTCGGCATCTTCACCAAATCCTGTACGTAAGCCTTTGGCAGCGTCCCTGGGCCATCCAGTGTACTGACCAGCCTACACAGGAACCTTGCTCTGTCACTGCTGTCTGGGTTACTGCTAATCCCGTGTCCTCTGCACTCTCACACGATTCGTACACTTGGCATTGCCAGGTCTGAAGTGAGGCGTGTGCTTTGGGACCAGAATACCTGTGGTTGCCGAGTTGCCCTGCTGTGGTAACAAACTGTGCGTGTTCGGTGCATTTGGGACACCCTCGCCCCTGACTCCTGCTGTCGCGGAATCTACACGGCGTCGAGACATCCTGCTGATCGCATCTGAACCTGCCAGTACTGAAACGGAACCGGAGAAGCCTGGGTCTGCCTGCATCGGGGACCGGCGAGTAGTCCATACCTTAACCGGTCGCCCCCCCCACAGGAGCCTGTGGCTCCCCACCGCTGTCGTAAACAGCAACCCTTTTCCGCGCTCGCGCCCTGCTTCTGCCCACAAGTGGAGGCCGCGCTTGAGTAGTGGAGCACATCGTTTTGTTCACCTCTCTGCATTGCCTGATCTCCCTGAAGAGGCTCTCCTTTGCCCGTTGGCACCCGCGTGTGCAGGTACTTTTGAGCACAAGGCTCCACTCTTCGTAGGGCTCGGACTTCCTTCTAGTTAGGTGGCCTCTGATGTCAAACTGGGTCTAACGATTACTTGCACTGCCTGTTTTCCTCCCCATCTAGGCGGTCTGCATATTTTGTGCTTCTAACTCTTTAGACCCCTTGGTCTTGTATATATATTGTATTGCTTGTGATGTGTTGGTTCATTGGAGTGTTACCGTGATTCTTTACTATGGTCTGTTACAAAGGCCTTGTAATAAATGTGTCTATATTTTTAATATAACACCTGTCTGGAGTAATTTGTAAGCGTCCTTGCTTTGTGTGCTCATTGCGGGCTTTGTCACCCTCACCCCTCTTGAGACCTAGTCTTGACCGCCACCATCGCTACCCTGATTGGTCTGGCTTGTCCAGAGGTTACCCTGTTCCAAGAAACTAGGCTGGCCTTCTGAACCTCTGCCCCTCCAGGACAGAGTTCAGAAATCCATCTTAACATTGTGAATACCTTTTTTTTATAATATGCATGTGCACAGCGTTCAGCTGGTCATGACTTCCCACATCTGCTGAATTTCAAGCCTTCTGTTGCGTTAAATCTGCTCAACTTAATTACACCAACCAAGGCTTTTTCAGTGAATATATATATATATATATATATATATATATATATATATATATATATATATATATATATATATATATATATATATATATATATATATATATTTCTTTCCCACTCACTAGCCATGGCCTTTGCCCGTGGCCCCTTTACATGTTGCCCCAATAGCTTTCTTGGTGCCCACGGCCTCGGGCTGTGGCCACTCTACATATTGCTTCAATAGGTTTACTAAACTGGCCCATGGGCCTTTGGCCAGGCTTCGGCTGTTGACACACCACTAGGTTTCTTTTGGGCACACTAGCCATCGGGGCCAGTGCCATGGCCTTTCGCTCTGGCCCCTTGACCTGTTGCATCATTAGGTTTTGTTGGGGCCCACTAGGTATGGCCTGCAGCTGTGTCCAATTTCCATATTGCACCATTTGGTGCCTTAAAGTAACCTACTAGCCATAGCCTTCGGCCACATCCGTTACTCCCCACCTCTGTCACTGTAAAATTCACTTGAAGTCTTTTTATTTTTTATTAAACGTAACCACTATTCTGATGCTTGTTCATCTGCTTTGAATCACATGCTGTGCATGTAGTCTGACATCTAGTGGTAATAGAGTATTGCATCTTGCTTTCAGGGATCGAAAGGGGACGTCAATATGGGCGTGCTTGTAACACGATCCCTAACATATTGTGTACTCAAAATCCCTCCTGCGTCGCGGTCCCTCAGATTGTTTTTTTGTTCTGCCCAGCTAGCTGGTCGCCCTATACAGAGCTCAAAGAGATATATTGCAAAAGTTATAGTTTTTGTCCCACAACCGAAGGCTGTTTTAGTCTTCGACCTTCCTTTTCGATGGCTACTGTGGACCCCTACGCCGAAGAAGTCTACAACTTTTGGCGACTGGTGCTTCGGTCACCGCTGTCGACAGCATGGCCTCGGCCTTCCGGCCAGGCCTATACAGTAGGGAGAGTGGGGCCCGGGGTTTGAGTCTCTGAGAATGCATTACTTTTCCGCCCTCTTTTCCCTTCTTGTCTGGCTGCTGCTCTTTACCTCTACTATGGAGTGGACTCCATAAATTTTGTCTGTCCTGTAACGGAAAATACCTTTGGAAGGACACTCACCTAAAGTGTAACGAGTGTCTGCCTCGTGATCATGACGAGCAATCCTCCAAGTCTAGCCAACGTTTTCATCCATAGACACTAAAGGATCGGCAGACGAAACTGTGGGCGGCCTACGCCATGCAGGCAGAGAGTGGTTCCCCTGTCTGCACAGGCACCTCGAATGACTAGGATTCTAGCAGCAGCCAAGGCTCAGATTTGGAGGCCATAGACCTTTCTGCGAAACCATCCGGTTCCCAGTTGCTTGTCCCTGGGCACGACAGGCAGGCCACCGGTACTGCTATGGGGAGACCACATCCCAGCGACAGGGGCACACCTGCACCACAAAAGGATAAACGCATAACCCCATGAGCTCCCTCAACGGATACATTGAGGAAGCTACAGATGCCAACGGGCCTGCTGAATTTTCTGAGAGCGGCCTCGCGATCCACCACCCTTCCGCATCCGTCGTCTCGCTATGTGTCCGGGCTTTCCACCCATAAAGGCATCTCTGTACAAAAGAGCATTGATGCGCCGTCTAAGAGCGAGTCGGCCCCAAATCCTACAGGCGCGTCTATCTCTACCTAATCCACCGGAGCTCCGCGAGAGTCTCGCAAACATTATTTCGGCGGTGAATAAGCCGAAAAGCATGTCCTCTCGTCAAGAGTATTCAGAAGGGTCCCACCCACTCTCTAAGACTTCGTAAGGGCCCTCCTTCTAAGGACCCTCTTTTACAGTGATGTGCAGTGGAAGTTACTTCAGGAGCGTCTCCAAGAAGTCCCGGTACGAACATGCCTACTTGTCTTGGAAGGGAAACGGGTGACCCATAATATCCTAAAAAACATGTTGGATGCAGCTGAGATGGCGGGGCGGACCCTGACCCAGGGTACTCTTCTCAAAAGGCACGCCTGGCTCAAGAACTCTGGGTTTGGGCTGGAAACCCACCGGTTTGTTTATTAGGGAGGCCTGGAAGTCACACATTTGTTTGGAAAAGCTGTGGATGATGCCTTGGACGGTGAAAAAAGAGCACAAGACTCTTTCTTAGTTAAATCATTGCTAGACCTCATCAACAGCGTGGAGGTAACTCTCGCTGTTCCTTCCGGGGGGCAGTCTCTTTCCCGTTCTCCACACAACCATTATGGAACAGGGGTACACCATGGTCCTCCGGAGAGGGCGCAGCTCACACCAGTCAATACCAGCAGAGGGGTCAGCAAAGAGGCAAAGGCAGTAGTACGAACTCCACCCCAAGAGTCTCCCTGGCCTCCACTCAGATATGACTCGCCAGTCCGGGTCCCCTCCCATGCTTGTCCGATCGGGGGATGTTTATCTTTATTCATGCATGGGAGGGGGTGGTCACTTTAGACCAGTGGGTGCTCAAGACCGTCGCCTAAGAGTTCCACCGGCCACCTCGATACCATTGATGCCCATCGCCAGCACACCTGCAGATTCTGCTGGACGAGGTGCAGATCCTCCAAGAAAAGGGCACCATAGATGTTGTCGCCATTCATAAGGTAAACAAGGGTATTTATTAAGTGTACTTTCTTGTACTCAAAAGGATCTCACCATGCGCCCTGTGTTTGACTTGCACCCGACGAACAAGTTTGTCAAGCCACACAAGTTGCGACAACATTGCAGGAATTGATCCCACTGTTAACACAGGGATTACATGCCACCAAGATGCATCCTTTCATATTTCAGTGTTGCCAGCGCACAGAAAGTACCCAAGCTTCATGATAGCGGAGGACAAGCGGTATCAGTTCAAAACCTCCCCTTCAGCCCCAAGGGTGTTTATGAAGGTACTGGCGGTAGTAGTGTCCCATTTGCGCAGGCAGTAAATTCCAGTCTACCCTTAGATCGACGAATGGCTAATAACTAGGGATTCGTACGGAACATGCCTAGCAAATGCCCAAAAGATGGTAGATCTCCTCTTCAGTCTGGGATTCTCGATCAATTAGTCCAGCCTAGATCCCAAGCCAAGTTGAGCAGTTTCTGGGGGCTCTAATTCAGACCAAAGATGGACTTGTCTTCCCCTCCAACGAGAGGGTTCAAAATTTGCTGTTCCAGATCCCTCACTATGTAGCCAATCGTGAGGTGTCCGTATGCAAAGTCCTGCGACTGTTGAGGATTATGGCCTCCTGCATCTATCAAGCCCCACACGCATGCACATGTGCCCCATGCAATAGTGGCTCATGAGCCAATGGTGTCAGGCCAGTGGACAATGGGATGATCTAGTGGTTGTCTCGGCAGACCTCGTTCTCTCTGCTGTAGTGGTCAAGGGAAAAACCTCTTGCAGGGGAAGACCTTCACCACCTCTCCAGTAGAAGCCACTCTCGCCACAGACTCATCTCTGACTGGGTGAGTGGGGCACACCACCTTCACCAGACGGCACACAGCGTTTGGTCCCCAGCGGTAGCATCCAACCACATAAACCTATTGGAATTGGAAGCAGTGTTCAAGGCACTGAAGGCTTTTCAAACGCACCTACAGGGAAGGACAATCCCAAATCCTCTGACAGCACCATAGCCATGTATTACCTGAACCAGCAAGTGGGTACACACTCTCAGGGCTATCCAAAATATCACAGAACATATGGAAATGTGCCCTGAAACCCAATCTGTTCCTCCTGTTGCAACACGTTCCAGGGGAACTCCATCTTCTGGCTGATGTGCACAGCAGAGAATTCCTACTACCCGTAGAGTACGAGTGGCGATTGCACGAAGACCTTGTTCTGCACATCTTCGCAGACTGGTGCTTCCAGAGATCAACTTGTTCACAACTCTGGAGCATGCACAATGCCCAGATTACGCCTCCAGGTAACCGCAGAACCGCTCCAAGGGGAACGCAAACACCCTTTGCGGAGTAGTTTTTGATATTTAACCTCACCTTCCACCATTCTAAATGTTGAATTAAGAGGGTATTATTTGGGATTTTCATCAAGCACTATTCAATTTGTAGTCTGGTTTAGTTGCCACAGTTGGCTTGGGATCCAGGTAGTGAAATTGTGGACTGGGAAATCTGGGGACCCCAATTCAAATCCCAGCTTGTTCTCCAAGAGTTGTGATCTAGCAAATCGCCTCTGTAATGCTGCACTTTTTTTTTCTACTTTGGTCAAAAGTATGAGCTGCATCTGCTGTGAAATCTTTCTTATGAACCTTTTAACTCCCACTTGTGCTTTCCTTGGGCAACAGCTGTGTCTTCACTTTCTCTAGATTTGGTTTTCCCCTCTGTTTCGTACTGCTTTTACCCCCCTGGTAACTACCCATATGTTAACATTACTCTGTAGCTCTTACCTAGACACCTGGCTTCCCCTCTTGCTCATATCACCCCTCCGTCTCTGCCATACGTTGCTTGACTCCCACTCATTTTAACCCTTTTCGTGTCCTTCTCTTTAGATGTTGGAGAGTATGATTAAGAAACCTCGCCCAACCCGTGCCGAGAGCAGCGATGTTGCCAATGCAGTGTTGGATGGTGCTGACTGCATCATGCTATCTGGGGAGACTGCAAAGGGATTGTACCCTGTTGAGGCTGTCCGCATGCAACACGCAGTAAGTGTTCTTTGAACGTCTCCATTTGATGGTCCGGCAAGGGTTTGCAGCAATGAAAACTGCAGAACCTCCCGGTGGGCTATTGATTTGGAGTGGTGTGGAAATGGGCTGCAGGATAGTTGGTTGGGTAGTGCACTGACTGAAATTGTCCCTGTATAACATGCATATTACACGTCCAAATCCTCAGTGGTTGGAATAACCTTTCATGTATGTCTGTTGCTAGTAAAATGAATCCCCATAATGGTTTCATTAAGGTACACTTGGCTGTCGCATTGAAGCTTTCCACAGAAAAGTTCTTGAAAGGATGAAGTATCTTCAGAAGCCAGTTTTACGCTTGTTATGCTTTCTCACCAAGTTCTGCTGTATTTAGGTCCATGACTGGTGTAGTCCTTGAAGACCGGCCCATGGCTTAGGCTGTTGGGGAGAATGTTCATTTCTGTGCAAAAATCCTCCCATCTTGGAGACCCCCAGCTCTTTTGCTGGACTTAAGACTTTTTAATTTTAACCCTGGAGAGAGTGAGACCTTGAGACCTTTTTCTTGCTCTCATGTGTTTGGACCTGATTTGGTTTTTGTTTTCACCGTTTCTGGAGTCTGACAAACTCCATAGGCATCTGCTTGTTGTATGGTGATACACAGCACCTTCAATGCAGTGTCACTGGGAAATACTTTGGCTTTCTCATAAGGTTTAAATACCTTTTCTTGTGTGAACTACAGTTCCCAAAACAGTAAAGGGAAATTGACTTTACTTACCTTTTCTGTGTTGGTCCAGCACACACCATCTTATGTGGAGTGCTGGTGGGTTACTTAGTAGCCCCTTATCCTACCTTGTCATGTAACAATTCTGTTACCCTCACTACTTTAAATGGCTGGTGGCAGTGGTTTATGGTTTCCTACCATTGTGCTTTTCTACTGCAGGCTGAACCCTCGGCTGTAGTACAGCACCCATGGGTGAACATTTAGTCAAAATGGCCCTCGTCTTCTTTCTTATCCATTTTCTGTTTGTGAGGTCTTTCTTGGGTTTTACTCTGCGTTGAGACAGGTTTGAGCCCCTTGTTTGTCTTGCCTTTGGCGGGCTTCAGCCCTGAAGCCCGCCCCTGGCTCCAATGTGTCTGGAAGGACAGGATGTGAGGGAGGGTCTGAAACTCCCCTGTCCTTTGTCTCTAGGAATGCCTGAATGCAACTGGTCCTGATTGGCTGGCTGTCCTCTCAGCAACCCTGCTGTGATTGACAGCCTAGGTTGTGCATCAATGGGAGAAACCTGTTGGATTTTGGGACTGCAGGCAGTTGACCACTGCTGCACTGACCGCCTTCACCTCGACGGAGAAGCTGCGAACGGAACAAATTTTCCCCTTGGGTTAGTCGGACTAACTAAACTCCACTGGACCATCCACCATCCCTGACTTGCTGTGCTTCTCCGATGCTGCAAGAGCCCAATGCACGGTTTGGAGTGTCTGTAGTCGAGTAATGTCTGCCATGGAACAAATCTGCCTAGAAGCTCGAGGAGCCTCAGAAGGACCCTCCAGAAGCAGGACCTCCGGATGAAGAGTGAAGGACAGACCGTGATGGAAGTCCAACCGGTGTCTGTGACCCCCGCATCAGTGCTGTTTGCGAAGTGCTGAAACTGCAAAGTGCCGCTGAACCGAAAAGAGCTCGTAGCTGCTGACTACCTTGCGTACTATTCCAGGAGCCTGACAGACATCCACCTCTTGTCCCCACAATTGAGGCTCAGGAACCGGGGTCTGAATTGCTGTAGCAGGATTATCCAGCTGGACCACTATTCTGACCATAGGGTACTGTTTAGGCTTGGGGTGAATTGCATTGGCTACTAACAGCTTGTGACCCTACAAGTGATTTTTCTGAACTCTCTAACTTTCTGCAAGACGTTGGCCAAGAAGTGCATCAGATCCACTGACTGTGTCCAATTGACTTTGGCTGTCCTGGCTCCCTAAAGGCACTCTTCTAAATCCATTGACTTTGATACCGTTTGTCCCTCAAAGGTGGTAGCTGCTTGTATATTAGTACTGTTGGGAAAGACTTATCTACACTTCATTGGAGGATTCAGTTGTCCTCACAATTGCTGAGAAATGTGTTCCAACCTTTTTACTTCCCTAACCCTATAACTCGGACTCCAAGTGTATTGATGTGATCTATAAATGCAAGTAGTATCCTTATGATTGAAGGCACCTCGCGGTGTAGGAGTAGTGGATGAAGCATATCCAAAGATTATCCACTGACTTGATTTACTCTGAAAAGTAATTGTGAAATGTATTTGGATTGTTACAACGTATTGCCTTTTTAAAGAATGCTTATTTAAAACTGGCACTAAATGAAACCTTGAATGCAAGTGTTACTTGTATTTACGAATTTCAATTGTACAGCTCACATTTACCCCTCTTGAGATAGGCCTGACTGCTCAGTCACACTACCAACTTGTGTAGTACCGACACCAAAAGGTGGGTTACCTAATGCCAAGAAAATAAATGTTGTGTAGTCTCACCTAGTGTGACTACACCAATTCTAACCTAACATAGGCCCACAACTTACTTATGAAGCTGCAGGTACTCCAAAACCCAGCCATTGGAAGACCACCAGTGACCCAATATATAACTGCAGCTTCAGAGAAGTAAGTAGTCTTCCATTCAGAATCCACTTCCGTTTCTGATGGTATAAGCGGAGCAAAAAGTAACCAGGTATACATCACTTTATGTCCCTTCTTTGCAACCTGGTAAGGACAGTTTTCACGGACGAATGTGTTGGAATTTAGCAAAACTATTTAAAAGATCTTCCCGGACAAAGGCTGAATCGTGGACTTGCAACTGTTGGGGATATTTGCACACAACTCTGGCTTTGAAGCCATCTAACCTGATGGAACAGTGTTTCTCAACTAGTGTGTGGTCTTTCCTCTAAAGTGGTAATCGAGCAGTCAGGCTTCCCTCAAGGAGGGATGGTAAATTACAGTTAATCAAAGAAAACTCACCACATTGGTATACTGTGAAAAAGTTAAACTATTTAACTGAAATTAAACTTTGTAGAGGGTCACACGGCTCTGTTGCATTTGCAACAATGGAATCTACTGGCAGAGCAACAAATCCAAACCAAAAGGCCAGCCAAAGCTCTTTAAGGTAGTTGCCGTGGCAGAGCAGACGGATTGCGCTTCAGGAGGGAGGGCTGGAAGATCGTTCTAGTTCACACAGTGAACCAAAGACCGCCTGCAACACTGGTATCCCAAAGAAAAATATACACTTCAAGCTTAAAGAACTTCAGGTACACCTAGTACATGAAACTAGTGTGTATGAAAAACATGAATGTTCAGGTAAGATGCAATCCCCACTGTCTGGTGATGAGCGCTACACATATAGGCCATGGGGGTGCGAGGGAGTCTAGATACAGTAACATTAAATTTGCAAAGTAATCCGTGTCCAAGATTCCACACAATGACCATATTATGCCTGACCCTCTAGCACAAAGTACCATGGTTGATCCAAATGCACACTATATAACCTCTGACCATACCCTTCACACTCCTGGAAGAAACAGTGATGCAATAGTAGCCACAAGGGAAACCATGTAGCAAACCTTTGCACGAGGAACAGGATAATACAAGCTTTGGAGAAAAAGAAAAAAAACACTTTATTGAGAACCAGCTAAAATTCCAGTGTCTGGAGCTAAAACTCCAGGGACCCAGGAAAAAATGTGAATGTAGGATACATACCTGTTAAACTGTTAAACTGGGGCAGACTAATGTTCCAAAAGCTAGTCCTTTGGCAGATCTGCAGTTGCAGTGACACGCCAGGTAAGTAATTTCTATCCCAAAGGTGCAGAGATGGCATCTTACGACATTTACAAGCTGCCTGTTGGCTTTGCCAACACGTGCTCACCATACTTTAGCCTCTGACAAAGGGCTCAACTTTGACGTGTGGCTTTACGGGCACTAGGCCCCATCTCATTTACCAAGGGAAGGATTTTTAAGTGTAGCGCAGGAGTGGAGCCGTGGGGGGGAGGAGTGGCAGAAGAGGTTTGGGCACCCCTTATTATTCCCCCTTTGGTGTCTGGTGCGCTCCCATGCTGCCCACAGGGTGGTAGGCACCGACTGACTGATAGCACTGATATTACTAAAAACATGTGAGTGACGCCCCAACGTATGCGGCGCACATGCAGCTTTTTTTCTTTAAATTAATTTTTTTACTTTAGCAGGGCTGTTACTCAGTCAGGCTGACTTGAGTGCCAGCCATATTATTAATACATGCATTTAAACTCTGTGCATCATGCCGATGTGTGTGACATAGCCTGCAACTCACAGGGATGCCCTGGAGATTCAGGTCCTTCTGTGGCCTGCCATTGCGGCAGGCCTGAATTTGTCCAGTGCAGTCTGGCCATGCCTCTGCACCCCTGAAGAAAAGACCTAAGGGAAGTGTGTGTATGCATGATTGAGTGTTTGAATGTAATGCATTGTGTGTGTTTTTATGTTCATGACAGTTGAATGAGTCTGCAACTGTGCATGTATGTATGCAGGTTTTGTTTGGATTGGTGTGTGTGTGTGCACACGCATGTGTTTGGTCACTAACCATGCACGCAGTGTGCCAGTAATGGTCTATTTAATCCTATTGTAACCATTATTGGCAAAGATGGGTTGTGGCAGCAGCCTCATGATCTAATATTAAATGCTCCAGAAGTCTGAAAGAGGGGATATACAGCAGATGTGTGTTAGGCCTGTGACCCGTGGAGCCCAGTGTGGTCATTTTTTGGCAAATACCATATTGGGATTGTTTCATCCCAATCAAGAGGAAAGAGCCCTGACAAGTTTCTGGGAAGCTTTTGGCAACAATTCATTGCCTTAGAGAGGCTGGTGCAGTGGCGGTTGAATGTCTGTGAATAGCTATTTAAAAAATGATGGAAAGTGTCGGGTCTAGATTTTGTGATCCCTGTATCTGACTGGAAGCACCCTTGACCCTAGTCAACCCCAGTCTTTCCTCTTGATTGGGCTGTAACACAATCCTGATATGTTTTTCAAGTCCTTTTCTTCTGGATCGACATTCTATTTAACCCTTGGCTAACATGTTACAAGCGAACTGAACTATATATATTCCAGTATTTTTATATAACTTGAGTAAGTTATCTGTACCTTCATATAGCCCCCTCTCCCTCCTATGATGAGGCTGCTCTGCCATTGCTACCTTACCTTGTGTGGTACAGAGCCCTGTATTGCCTAGTAGATATTTTATAAAGTCCTTTGGACTTTAGAAAATGGTCCTAACAATTACATTGTTTTTTATCCAATTGTTCATAAATAGTGCTGCACTAGGGATCAATTCAGCATAGGTTTTTTGTATTCTTGGGTGTGGGGGGGCTCTAGGGTCTCCTCCCAGAGCCCCCCCTTAACTTTTGGTTGCTCTGAAATATTTAGTACACTTATTCACCACCCTGTGAGGGCTCACCCATGAATCATTTGGGGTTCTTGATGCCACCAGGGAGCCATTTGCCCCCGCTGGCACCAAAAGCTGCCCCTGCCACTAGTGTAGGGCCTTTAAATCTAGAAGTGGGGTATTGCATTTTACCTCCTTTATTCTAACTACATGTTCTCAAGTTGGTTTAATCGGTTTGTCTTTTTCTTCACCTACTTTACTACACTACAGTGTTTGATTCCTGACCTTGCTCTGCTAAAAGTAGAAATGTTGCTGCTCTGTAGCTAGAGCAGCCCAAACGTGAATGTGTGCATTGGTAGTGTATGTTTAGTAACTTGGTTACCTGTGGTTTTTAATTTAGAAGTCCTGTCTAAAGACTAATTAAATAATTTTGTATTTGTATACAGTCTGCATGCTTTGTGTGTGCTTCACTGAACCAGTCTCCACTCTCACACTCCTAGGTCCCTGCTTTACTGCTCAGTCACACTAACTGGATAGGTTGTGGTGGTAGCTGTCCACAGGCCTGATTCTAAACCTTTATCTTAACAGATGGGGGCACTGTGCTGCATTTATAGGGTTCTTGTGTAGGAAAGGATCATCCTACTCTATCCTATCTAGTCTTGGGTAGAGGGTTGTCTCAAGGTATGATTCCTATAGCTAGTTTCCACCACCAAAGGGAAGTCAAGTGTGGCTGGTAAGGGTGGGGGGGGCTTTTACACCTGATGGAACTGAACTGTCCCTGGTGGACTCCGAAATGGGTACATAACCTACCCTTCCAAACTCAATCGGAACAGAAAATTACTCTAGATTAGTCTAAGCTGTAGGACAACTGCTCTCACTGTTGGTTGTGGTGATAGGGGTTGAGGTGCAGGGGCACTTGGTCAGGCCAAGAAACCTTTTGGGTTTCCTTCAGCAAACTCTGTTCTGAAAACCACCAGGACTTTGGCTGAAGATGAAGCAGGACCTCTGCTTCAGATCCCAGAATTGTGTACTTGTCTGATTTGGGAGGTCTACTGGTGCTGTCGTTGGCACCTTCACCAGCCTAAAGCAGTTCATGCACATGTAGACTACATACGAGGCACTGGCTGGAGCTGGTCAAGAGAATGGCTTCTGTCTGTTTTCTACCCCTACCCGGTAGGAATACTGCCCCAAAGACAGGGTTTAAAAAACAAAGTAAAATGTAGTTTAAAGTATTTCCATAGTATCTCTTTTGGAATAGCTGGTCTTTTTGTTAAGCAGTGTGTCTTATATAATGGAAAATTCCCATGTTTAATTCAATTTACCTTCAATCACTTTTTAAAACTTGCACTTGTTATAACCGACTGAATTATGATTGCAATAATAATTCTGCAATTGATGGGACTGTTATTAGTTTCCAAGAAATGTAACAATGTTTCGTCACACTAAAGCCTGGTTATGGTCGAAGTATGTATACAAAAACGGCATGCAGAAATGCATACAGTGTATCTGGCAATATTTGTCTCTTGTTTTCAATGTATAGTCTGTTTTTAGTTCAACTGAAAAACTGCAGCAAGTCCATTTGTTTCCTATGAATTTGTTAGTTTTGTTTTTAGTCCATTCATTCTTTGTTTCAGCCCTTGGTAGCTGATCTGATCAGCATGCGCGGAACTTCTTTGCTTCACTGTCAGCAGGTGCCTGAGGGTTGGGGCTCGGTGAGGTCAGGGAGGTCTCCTTTGTAGAACTTCAGGTCATTCAGGTGTAGCCAGGCTGTTCTTCCCTCAAGCTTCACTGCGGTGGGAGTGACCCCCCTCCCCACCCCTCTACCATGTACAGTCCCTCAAAACGGGGCTTGTTCCAGTTTCGCACAAAGTTCTTCAGTGCACCTGGTCCCATGGGTACAAACTAGGCTGTTTAAGCGACTCAGTAAAATAAGTTGTTTGACTGTCTTCATCAGTATTCTTCGGCCCTTCCCTCTGATATTTTATCTGTTGAGAAACAAACTCTAGGTCATATTTGTTAAAAAATGATGCAGCTCATCCCCTTATATTTTTTGCTACACTGTGGGCATCACTTGAGTGGGAGGAGCAAGGGGTACTCTCATATAGATCTTAACCAGGCTGATTTCTCAGGGCAAACTAAGGAAGGGGTAGGCAGTGTAACCATCACTTCTTCAGAGTCATTTTTATCTTTGCTATCCTTTCTTTGCGAAGTCTTTTTAGCCTCTGACAGACCGGAGGATTTCGCACACACCACACCTAGGAAACCCCTCGGGCACAAGAAACTTGGCAGGACATGTGGGATCGGAGTGCGTGCATGGACCTGTCTCGATCCATCTGGAAAAATGACATAGTTCCACTAGCTTATACCGATTACTATTGCACACTTGCAACATATCCACATAACATATATGTAGATGCTGAAACGGGCCATTGGGTCTAGGGATTGCTCCTTTCACTGTTAGCCCCTGCTGTGCATGTATGGTACACAATGCAATTTACAATGAACTGTGCAACATGTTAAATTTGGTGTGAACCAGTCTTCTGCAATTGTTACAGCAAGACTCTCTTGTAGTGTGCACAGGGTAGTGAAGCTGCTCCAGTGCCACTTTCAATAATGCTAGAGGCATAACTGGCTTTCCAGTGCTATCTTGCCTCTATAGCCTTAGTGGGGGATAAAGAACACCCCCTTTTCTTCCATAGCTCCTGTTCTTCCTGTGGAGCTCGACCTAGTAACTCTAACTGTACAATGGATAGCCTATATAAACCTTCCTGTACTATCATAGTGATGCTTGCGTAACATCTTTTATTTCGAAATCAGAAATACCTGCAAAATGTGCTGCTCTTTTGGCTTCTGCGGCTTCGGAGGCACATTTCACCACGGCAATAGCTTTAGTACTTTAATAAGCTTGCCCAATAGGGACGCATGTTGCACTGGAGTGCCGTCTGCATGGAGAAAACCCTTCCTTTCCAACGTGTCAACCCTGTGTGTACGGTTGCCATCACGTAGGTAGTCACAATAAACTGTCCCTTCATCATATCTCTGGAGTACGGCAATGAGTGTCTGCGCTGAACAATGTGAAGGCAGTTTTGCACTCGTCCCTACTTCAAATTCACCATTCTTTTTAAACTTCACTACTGCCGTCCCAGTATACCTTTCACCAGTCGTTTGATCCATTTTTGAAGAACTGTCAAAGCGCTTTTAGGTTTCTCCAAAATGGCATACAAGTAATGTTCGACAAATAACGTTATGGAGCTTCCCATTGTGATACTGGTAGCTTTCGTGATTGCAAAAGCAGCAGCTAAGCTTGTTCGCAAAGGATAATGCCCTTTCGTTATTGGGTCTAAAATCCCACTATAATATAATATCCCACTGTCATCACTTCTCCACTTGAATGCGAGAATAAGAAACTCTTCATTATACTCTGGTATTTCTACCAAATCGCCCTTTTCAATTTTTCAGTCATGTTATCTTATTTTTACATGTCTGTGCTTCCTTGAGTCCTTTAATAAAAGTGGTCAAATATATGTACTGTAATCTAAACCCCAGGCTGTACAATAATTACATGGGCCCAAGAATTGCTGCATTTCCATTACTGTCTCAGATTTTGGTCTTCATGATTGCTTCTGCTCTCGGGTATCACTTTTCTTCCCTTGTGGGAAATGAGCTGTCCTATGTATGGGACCTCTTCCTGGCAATATTGTAACTTTTTTTCTTGGTCTACTTTGTATCCTTTTCCTGCTAGTATTGTAATTAGTTGAACTAGGTCTTCTCTTCACCTTTCTTTTGTCTCACTGCACAATATATCTACATATTGAATTATTGATATCTCTAGCTGTACGTTGGCTGGGTCCATCTGAAGGACTCAGTAAAGATTGATGGGGACTCGCAATATCGTGTGTTTCAGGGGCTGATTGCTGAAAACTGAAGTCCAATCTTGTGTGTCTTCATTAAGGGAAATTGAAAAATAGGCATTTTTTAAATCCATCACTGTAAAATATTTGCCTTTAGCTGGCAACTTGCATAATATTGTAGCTGGATTTGGAACCAGAGGATTCTGCTTCAACCATATTGTTTAAGGGGTGGAGATCTTGAATAAATCTCCATGACCCCGCTCCCCCCAGATGATTTCTTCAGTGGGTACACAGCTGTTACATCAGGACTCTGATGGCATGAATAGTCCCTGCTTTATTAAAGCAGAAATGGTCTGATATATGCCTTCATCCGCTTCTCTGGACATGGGGTACTGGTTTGCAAATGGCAAAATAGCTCCTGGTTTGAGCTTAGTTTTAACTGTTCCTGATCCACTCGATAGACCCATGTCAAATGGACTACTAGTCCATAAAATGCTTGGCACCTTCTCCAAATCTGCCTGGATAAAAGATACATTGTGGTAGTTCTCTTTTCTCAACTTTCATCCAATAAGCGACACTTAAGAAAAATACTAATTCATCGTCTGAATATTCATCGCTAAATAAATATTCATCTGTCAATCTGTATCCTTCCTTAAGGGCTATCATTGTCTTCCATGATCTTGCATAGTCTGTCACATGAACAGCCACCCTTTTTACCACTGCTGCTTTTAGCTCTATGGGAATTACCTGTTCCTACTCATCCATAGGTATTGCTGGTCTAAACAAAAACTCAGATATTCTCAATATTTTCCCTGTCACTCCAGGAAGTCATGTCCACAAAATATTTACTCCATACAAAAATATTTCTTGGTCTAATGGGACCCCTCATAATGCCTTTTTGCTGTGTAAAAGCTAGTATAAATTCTAAATTTATGTAGTCTATACCTGGAGTTGAACACACTATTCCTTTGTCAGTAAACAATATCGTCCTATTTAGTTGTCATCAAGTCACATCCTAGTATGTCAAATGGTGCGGTGCCTGCCAAGAGTACAATAATGGGATTGCCATGTCATGTTCACCTATAGAAAGTGATGAGAACCACATTTGTGGCCCCAGATAATCCCTGCACATCATGGCAATCGCAGACATTGGGAATTTTCCCCTCTAACACAGGAACGGAAATGTCTTGCCACCTATCGTCAACCTTGACACTTGGTTCCTCTTGTGGATCTGGTGTCAACGATAGTACTGAACACATTCCTATTGTCGATATAAATGTATCCCTCTACCCGTAAAAGTATTCCCTCCCACTACTGTGTCACTCCCTATCCTGGGAGTATACGCTTGTGGGGCTCATCTATTCGCTTTCCGGCACTGCTGCTTGTTGCATCGGAGCATACTGCGGTTGCTCTGTCTGTACTTGTGTCTGCATGGGTGCTTGCTGTGTTTGTCCTTGTGGTGATTGTTTGCTGTGGGATTTGTTGTTTGTGGCACATGCGTCTGATACTGCGTGTGATCTTGGGCATAATACTCCTGTGGTTTTGTTATACTGCAGAGAATAGCCCCCCCCCTCTGTTGCATGCCTCCTCCTCTGCTTCTACACGTTCGGGCTACATGTTCTGTCCCACAATTCCAGCATTGTTATGGCTGTCCCCCATTACAATCATCCTCCTCCCCCCACTTGAGGGTTCTGAAATCTGCCTCGTCCTCTGAGTCAGTTCCCTCTGCTTCTTGGCCAAAGGTTATACCCACTTTGATCCATAGGATGCACTACATTGCTTTGCTGTGCTGATTGGACTTTGTGTTGCCACACCTTCACCACTCGTCAATACTGCTCCTTCTATAGCAAACTTGACAGCATTTTCAGAACTATCTTTGCTTCCTCCTGCTTACTGTTCTCTGCTTTCTTCTTGTTTTCTTTCTTGTAACAATCAACAATGATGTACAATAGTCGCTGTATTTCTGGCCATGGATCACTTCCATCCCTACCTATTTTTCTTCATCTGCCGTTGCTCAGGCAGTCCCTGACATAAAATGATGACACTGTTTTTTTATCCCATGGTTGTCTCGTCTCAAGACACCAACGTTCTTGAATCTCCTGAATAAAAGCTACATGGTCTTAGTCATCACATTTTCCTTGTCGTAATCACACCCACGTCTGATGTGTCTGGATACTGTACTCTAAGCGCCCTACATATGTCTGCTCTAAAAAAAAATGTAATGGCGATATGTCATTTTTGTGCTGTCACACTTGCATATCCTCCTTGCAGCTCCCACACGCACACACTTCCTCACCTACCCTGCCTCCCCATCCTAGGCTTGTTACATGATATACTGAGTGGGGGTGAGGATAGTAACTAAGTTTTCTGCCTCCTATATAACCACTAAGCTTTATGTAACCAGCAAGTACCTATGGAACGGCGCCACAATGCCCAAGGGCTTTTGCGTGATTTTTAAATGCTAATAAATAAATATCCTGCTCATCTCCAAATGCCGCCGGCTCCCTCTCCTAGGATAGCTGCTAGCAAGCCTTTTTATGTCACCAACTGCTACCGTCATTCCCGCTATAATTGTTTCTATCTCCTAATCCATTATCCCACACCTGCAGCCAAACTAGGTAATTTACGTTTCTGACTTTCTTTATCCATTTGTGGCCACAGAATATATTGTGGTTGTCTTCCCCCTTTCTCTAATAACGGAAATTGTGTAAATACTGGTCCAAATCATTTTACAAAGGTAGCGGGCGCCCCTCTCTCGCAAGAACAGACATGATAACCTGTTCAGTGGTTATTAACCACTTGAGAGTTCGCAGCCACTGCTTTTACTCACTGTGCCTTTCACAGATGGGAAATATCCATTTGCATATCAGTCTTTGTCCTGCCCAGGGGCAGTCCAGCACCGAAATACAATGGCAAATCCAATCTGAACGAGAGTACCACCAGCAACCCCATACACGTGTTTCACCCTTGTTGGGGATCATCAGTGAAGTGAAGCTGATGCCTCTCTAAGCACAGTGAGAGGGAGACCACGTCTGGTTGCCCCCAGGAGACCTAGGGTTACCAATCCCAGGTTCCTTAACAAATAGTTTTACAAAGGTAGCGGGCGCCCCTCTCTCGCAAGAACAGACATGATAACCTGTTCAGTGGTTATTAACCACTTGAGAGTTCGCAGCCACTGCTTTTACTCACTGTGCCTTTCACAGATGGGAAATATCCATTTGCATATCAGTCTTTGTCCTGCCCAGGGGCAGTCCAGCACCGAAATACAATGGCAAATCCAATCTGAACGAGAGTACCACCAGCAACCCCATACACGTGTTTCACCCTTGTTGGGGATCATCAGTGAAGTGAAGCTGATGCCTCTCTAAGCACAGTGAGAGGGAGACCACGTCTGGTTGCCCCCAGGAGACCTAGGGTTACCAATCCCAGGTTCCTTAACAAATAGTTTTACAAAGGTAGCGGGCGCCCCTCTCTCGCAAGAACAGACATGATAACCTGTTCAGTGGTTATTAACCACTTGAGAGTTCGCAGCCACTGCTTTTACTCACTGTGCCTTTCACAGATGGGAAATATCCATTTGCATATCAGTCTTTGTCCTGCCCAGGGGCAGTCCAGCACCGAAATACAATGGCAAATCCAATCTGAACGAGAGTACCACCAGCAACCCCATACACGTGTTTCACCCTTGTTGGGGATCATCAGTGAAGTGAAGCTGATGCCTCTCTAAGCACAGTGAGAGGGAGACCACGTCTGGTTGCCCCCAGGAGACCTAGGGTTACCAATCCCAGGTTCCTTAACAAATAGTTTTACAAAGGTAGCGGGCGCCCCTCTCTCGCAAGAACAGACATGATAACCTGTTCAGTGGTTATTAACCACTTGAGAGTTCGCAGCCACTGCTTTTACTCACTGTGCCTTTCACAGATGGGAAATATCCATTTGCATATCAGTCTTTGTCCTGCCCAGGGGCAGTCCAGCACCGAAATACAATGGCAAATCCAATCTGAACGAGAGTACCACCAGCAACCCCATACACGTGTTTCACCCTTGTTGGGGATCATCAGTGAAGTGAAGCTGATGTCTCTCTAAGCACAGTGAGAGGGAGACCACGTCTGGTTGCCCCCAGGAGACCTAGGGTTACCAATCCCAGGTTCCTTAACAAATAGTTTTACAAAGGTAGCGGGCGCCCCTCTCTCGCAAGAACAGACATGATAACCTGTTCAGTGGTTATTAACCACTTGAGAGTTCGCAGCCACTGCTTTTACTCACTGTGCCTTTCACAGATGGGAAATATCCATTTGCATATCAGTCTTTGTCCTGCCCAGGGGCAGTCCAGCACCGAAATACAATGGCAAATCCAATCTGAACGAGAGTACCACCAGCAACCCCATACACGTGTTTCACCCTTGTTGGGGATCATCAGTGAAGTGAAGCTGATGCCTCTCTAAGCACAGTGAGAGGGAGACCACGTCTGGTTGCCCCCAGGAGACCTAGGGTTACCAATCCCAGGTTCCTTAACAAATAGTTTTACAAAGGTAGCGGGCGCCCCTCTCTCGCAAGAACAGACATGATAACCTGTTCAGTGGTTATTAACCACTTGAAAGTTCGCAGCCACTGCTTTTACTCACTGTGCCTTTCACAGATGGTCCAAATCATATTGAGGTCCCAAATCCTATCCACCTATACGTTGTGCCTTCCAAGTAGGGCTAGTCTCTCCCATTCACCTTCACCCTGGCAAGGAACTTAGCCTGCTTACATAAGGTGGGGGACATATCCCCTGCCCTGTGCGACCGTGCTGGTGGTCGTTCAGAATATGGTGTAGGTTCTGTCTTTTCTTCCAGTTCTTGTAAGTCTGACCACTTTACCCTTCTGTGTCTGGGTCTAGTGAAAAACACTCTCTTTGCGGTCTCCTTTTCCTCACTTTCTTCATCTGACATTATACCCCAATTGGTATGGCTAACCCTTTCCTCATCAAGATCGGGTCTGCTTGGGGACGGCGTTCTGTGCTCATCCATCAACACATTTGTATTTGTGCTTTTATATAGCGCCATTGTCCAAAGCGCTTTACATAGGACAGTCAACAATATAATCAATCAGAATGCAAATCAGCGTTCATAAATGGTAACCATCAATTATCATTCCTGGGAGTAATCAATCGGTGTTTATAAACGGTAGCAATCAGCTTTCATAGGAGTAAATGAATCTGTGTTCAAAGCAGATTAAATTAATTAGAGGACTCTAGCAGGTGGGTCTTTAGATAGGAACAGAGGATAGGAAGTAATGGAGTGAAGGGACAGGGGAAGAATGTTCCAGTGAAGAGGGGCTAGGAGCTGGAACAAGCAAGAATGGGATTGGACACAAGGGGGACGTGGGACATTGAGTCTAAAAATATTAGCAGAGCGGAGGGAGCGAGATGGAGAGTAAAAAGAGAGGAAAGATGCAAGGTAGTCCGGAGGCAGGCCATAGATATTTGAACACAAGACTGTTAAACGAATCTTCACGGGATCGTGGTTTACCTCTTTTTCCTGTAAACCGTGGAGTTGAGGTTGCCAGTCTGTCGAAGTCTTGATAGCCGATGAAAGAGTAACGCGAGGAATTAGCCCAATCCCCTCCTGACGGTATATGACAGGATGGCACTGAACCAACTCCCAACGCCACGGGTGGCACTTCTCAGGATTAGCGTGACATCGGGACAGTGTTTCCACTGGCTGAGAAGGCTTGATGAAATCACCGATGAAAACGGAGAGGAACTCAGGATCTTCCAAGGCAGTAAGGCACAGGTACCGGCAGGGCACAAGACAGGCAAAGGAAAGCAAACTGCAAGAAGAAGCAGTACTGACAGGGGTCCCCACTACTACTAGGAACCCAGACGAAACCTCCTCCACCCTGAACCAGGGACTGGCTAGTAACAAAATAAGGGAAGAAAGGGTAGGAGGACCAGTAAGCAAGAAGGAGTAAAGAGAAAAGGCAGGACTGAGCAGGAAAGGTAGACCTGGAAACTGGAGGAGTGAAAACCTAGCACCAGGGCTCCAGCAGCGCATACACAGTAACAACCGCGTTGAGACGCGTTGTCCCTGTGTATGCGATGCCTATTTATGGTCCGGGGTCAAAACGAGGCTTGGAACGCATGTTCCGATGCTGCGCATGCGCGGGACGTCGAATCCTGACGATCCGCGCATGCGCAGATCCTCGCAAGATGGCGGCGTCCACGGCGCCCATCCGAACCGCGGGTCGGCGTGAAGAGAGCCGCCACCGCGGGTACAGCCTCCATGAAGGAGGAGACTGCTGCGGCCGTGGACCAGGGACCCAGGTAAGTGGCGCCGACGCCCGCGAGCGAGCGCGCGGCGTGACACCATACCCCCTCCCGGACAACCCCGGAGCACCGGGTTTCCAAGGAAAGCGGAGATAGAAATCCCGAACCAGGCGCGGTGCATGCACGAAGGAGCGCGGTTCCCAAGTGCGGTCACAAGCTGGATAGCCCTTCCAGCTGACCAGGAACTGCAGAACACCGCGCCGAATCCGTGAATCACAAATCTCCTGCACCTCGAATTCAGGGACCCCCCGAACCAATAGCGGAGCAGGACGGGAACAGGTACGACCCATAACATCGGGCACATAGGGCTTTAGAAGGGAAACATGAAAGACAGGATGGATCCTCCAAGAGCGAGGCAAAGACAAACGAAAGGCAACAGAGGAAATACGCTCAGAGACGCGGAAGGGACCAAAAAAGCGGGGGGCTAGTTTCACAGGTAAGTTACGTACTGGTAGATTCTTGGAGGATAGCCAAACCATGTCCCCAACATGAAGGACAGGCTCCGGGCTCCGTCTCTTGTCAGCCTGCTCCATCATATGTGCTTGTGCCGCTGCCAAGGTACTGGCCGCCAGATGATGTTGATCGCGGATCAGGGACACCAGGGCATCTGCGGAAGGAACGGTGCTGGAATACGTTGGATGAACAGGCAGCAGGCGAGGATGAAGACCAGTAGAGCAATAAAAGGGGCTGAGTCCAGTAGCGGAATGAACAGCGTTGTTGTAAGCTGCTTCCGCGGTGTCCAACCATTCCGACCAGTTGTCTTGGGTAGCATTGGCATAACAACGTAGGTACTGCTCAAGGGTCTGATTGGTACGTTCTGTCTGTCCATTAGTCTGCGGATGATAGCCGGAACTCAGGGCTCGCTGGATGTCCAAATGTCGACACAGTTGACCCCAAAAGGAAGAGATGTATTGAGACCCCCGGTCTGACAAGATCTTCTCCGGAAGACCATGAAGGCGATACACCTCATGTAGAAAACATTGTGCCATCTGAGATGCAGTGGGCAGCTTAGGAAAGGGCAAGAAATGAGCCGTCTTGGTGAAACAATCCACCACCACCATTATACAGGTAAATCCACCGGACAAGGGCAGGTCAACGATGAAATCCGTGGCGATGGTATGCCAAGGGTACGGAGGCGTAGGCGTGGGTTTCAGAAGGCCAATTGGCCTTTTGCGAGGAATCTTGATCTGGGCACATACAGGACAGGAGTCCACGTATTGCTTTACCAGTGTAGCCCATCCAGGCCACCAGTACTGTCGTGCAACCAGTTCTTGTGTTGTGCGGACTCCACGGTGACCGCAAACGACGGAATCATGGCAATTCTGTAGAATGATTTTCTGGAGTTCCAATGTGGGAACGTACAGACGATCCTTGAAGAACAACAAGCCGTCACGTTCCTTAATGTCGGCACGTTGTAGTATCTGTGCTCTTGTGGGATCCGTACGTGTGGCCTCAACAAACTGTTGGAGCCGGGGAGTCAGCATCAATAGAAAATGTTTGGATGCAATCAAAGGTTCCGGTTCATTGACACCTTCAACGTTGTTTTCCAAAGAACGAGACAAGGCATCAGCCTTCGTGTTCTGGGAACAAGGAATGTACGTGACAGTGAAATCAAACTGTGAAAAGAAAAAGGCCCAACGAGCATGACGGGAAGTTCTGCATTGCAAAGAGCGCAGGAACTGTAGATTGCGGTGATCTGTGCGAACCACCACCGAGTACCTCCCACCCAGCAAGTGATGTCTCCATTCCTCGAAGGCAGCTTTTATTGCCAGTAGTTCCTTTTCTATTACTGCATAGTTTCTCTCGCTCACTGACAATTTCCTTGAGTAATATGCCACCGGGTGCTCTGTTCCTGTGACTGCATCTTGCTGTAGTAAGACCGCACCGATTGCGTAGTCAGAAGCGTCTGTCTCAACCACAAATGGTTTTTCATCATCTGGATGTCTAAGAACAGGAGCCGACATGAAAGATTTCTTTAATTCCAGGAATGCCTCCTCGGCCCACGTGTCCCAGATAAACGGCACCTTGGTACTGGTCAGGCGAGTTAGACTGTTGGCCAGTTTAGAAAAGCGTGGGATGAAACGCCGATAAAAGTTGGCAAAGCCCAAGAACCTTTGAAGCGACTTCACGCCATGTGGTGGTTTCCATTCTTGTATAGCTTGCAGTTTTGCGGGATCCATCTGTACTCCTGTGTTGCTGATCACATAACCCAGAAACTCCATGCTTTCCTTATGAAATTGACATTTTTCGATTTTGGCATACAGGCCGTTGTGTATTAACCTCCGGAGGACTTCCTGAACATGCACTACGTGTGCAGTACGAGAGTCAGAAAAAACCAAGATGTCGTCAAGGTAAACCCAGACAGAAATCCCAATAAGGTCAGAAAAGACATCGTCCATGAACCGTTGAAAGACTGCCGGGGCATTGCAGAGTCCAAACGGCATCACCCTGTATTCGAAGTGACCAATAGGCGTTTTGAAGGCCGTCTTCCACTCATCTCCATTCTTAATCCGCACCAAGTGATAGGCCCCTCTTAGATCCAGTTTGGTGAAGATCTGTGCTGATTTCAGAGATTCGATGATGTCCCGGATGAGTGGTAACGGGTACCTGTCTTTCCTCGTGATTTCGTTTAACTGACGATAGTCGATACAAGGGCGCAAAGTGCCCTCTTTCTTCTTGACGAAGAATAACGGGAATCCCGCAGGGGATTTGGAGGGTATAATGTAGCCTTTGTTCAGGCAATCCGTAATGTACTCCTGTAGGATGCCTTTCTCGAGTTGAGTCAATGAATAAATCTTGCCGTGGGGAATGATCGCACCAGGCAGAATGTCAATGGAACAATCGAAGTACCGATGAGGTGGTAATGGTATGTCTTCAGGCTTGGAGAACGCCTTGTGGTAGTCAGCATATTCATGAGGTACCGATTGAGTGGCACATAGACGAGTAGACACGTCAGCAGGATTGAGGGACTCCATAACTGCAGGAAAGGTTTCATGGATTACGCAATCACTAGGGCAACGTGTCGAAGTAAACATCAAAGAGCGAGCGGTCCAGTCGACCTGGGGATTGTGATACAACAACCATGGTAACCCCAGAACCACCGGAAATGAGGGGGATTTGATGACGTCCAAGGAGATACGTTCGAGATGCCCTTCTACAGAGAGCCACAAGGGATCAGAGTGTTGGCAAACAGGACCCGAAGACAAAGTAGAACCATCGATCACCTCGACCACTGTAGGTCGTTCCTTGTTATGTAAACGGATCCCCTTGGCAATCGCAAATGAGGCATCGATGTAGTTGCCGGATGCTCCGCAATCCAAAAGGGCCCAGGTCTGCACACATTTTCCAAGCCAGGCAACACCGATTTTCAGGATCAACAAAGGTACTGAGTTCATGGGAGGAAGGACGGAATCAGAAGGGCGGCCCGTTGCTGCCTTCGCCTCAAACAACGGGCCTGTTAGTTTTCCTGTTTCTTCAGCGGGCGCAGCGGACAGGTGCCTAAAAAGTGGTCAGAACCACCGCAATACAGGCACAAATTCTTCTGTCGTCTTCTTTTCTTTTCGGTCTCGGACAACGGACCACGGACGGCACCCAACTGCATGGGTTCTGGACCTACTTCAGTAGAAACAGCTGGTCCGGGGTTCTGTGCAAGAGGAATCGGTTGATACCTGGCAGACCTGCGGCGTTCACTCCGTCGTTCGGTCAACCTGTGGTCAATGCGTAAGACTTGTTCCACCAAAGCAGGCAATGTTTCTGGCTCCGGAATGTGCAGTAATTCGTCCTTGTACTCCTCTCGTAATCCCCGACGAAACAAGGTTTTTTGAGTAATTTCAGGCCATTGTGAATCAGTTGCTAATTGTCGAAACCGACTGATGTAGCGGATTATGTCATCTGACCCTTGCTTGATCTCCATTAATTGATTCTGAGCCATGGCTGCCAAATTGGGTGGCTTAAAGACGTCCAAAAAGGCTTTCTCAAAGGCAGTGAAATCACCCAACAGAGGACTGTTAGTAGAGACTAGAGGCGCTGCCCAGGCGAGTGCATTGCCGGTCAGATTGCCAAGGATGTACCCGATCTTGGCCTTGTCTTGAGCAAAATGAGTCGATCTGAACTGGAAATGGATCCGACAATGAGTACAGAACTCAGCCACTCGACGCGGATCACCATCATACTTCATCGGAGTCGTGTAAGCCATGGAGTTCTCTGGCGGTGTGACAGGTTGTGCGGGACTAGCCAAACACCGATCCAATGCCTGTCTGAGGGTGTTGTTCTCCTGGCGGAGAGTGGTCATTTCAAGACGCATGGCACGCATTTCTTCACGTAGTTCCTGTATGTCGTCCATGTCGGAACTGGGGTTAAGGCGTCTCAATCTGTTAAACGAATCTTCACGGGATCGTGGTTTACCTCTTTTTCCTGTAAACCGTGGAGTTGAGGTTGCCAGTCTGTCGAAGTCTTGATAGCCGATGAAAGAGTAACGCGAGGAATTAGCCCAATCCCCTCCTGACGGTATATGACAGGATGGCACTGAACCAACTCCCAACGCCACGGGTGGCACTTCTCAGGATTAGCGTGACATCGGGACAGTGTTTCCACTGGCTGAGAAGGCTTGATGAAATCACCGATGAAAACGGAGAGGAACTCCGGAACTTCCAAGGCAGTAAGGCACAGGTACCGGCAGGGCACAAGACAGGCAAAGGAAAGCAAACTGCAAGAAGAAGCAGTACTGACAGGGGTCCCCACTACTACTAGGAACCCAGACGAAACCTCCTCCACCCTGAACCAGGGACTGGCTAGTAACAAAATAAGGGAAGAAAGGGTAGGAGGACCAGTAAGCAAGAAGGAGTAAAGAGAAAAGGCAGGACTGAGCAGGAAAGGTAGACCTGGAAACTGGAGGAGTGAAAACCTAGCACCAGGGCTCCAGCAGCGCATACACAGTAACAACCGCGTTGAGACGCGTTGTCCCTGTTTATGCGATGCCTATTTATGGTCCGGGGTCAAAACGAGGCTTGGAACGCATGTTCCGATGCTGCGCATGCGCGGGACGTCGAATCCTGACGATCCGCGCATGCGCAGATCCTCGCAAGATGGCGGCGTCCACGGCGCCCATCCGAACCGCGGGTCGGCGTGAAGAGAGCCGCCACCGCGGGTACAGCCTCCATGAAGGAGGAGACTGCTGCGGCCGTGGACCAGGGACCCAGGTAAGTGGCGCCGACGCCCGCGAGCGAGCGCGCGGCGTGACAAAGACAGAGAAAGTTGTATTTAAGGTGAGAATAGAAGGGCAACCAGCCACGAAGCCAGGGAAGGAGAAATTGGGTCATGGCAAGAGAAGACGGAGTGAGCGAATTGAAGGATAGATTTAAGAGGAGCAAGGTGTGAGTGGGGAAGACCAAAGAACAGACAAATAGAATAGTTGGTAGAAGACTAGTGAGGAGATGAGTTTTATAGTGTGGAAAGTGAGAAATGGGCGGACTTTGCGTATGTTGTAGAGATGATATGGACTGGCGTAGAATGTAAGGGAGATGTGGTGGTCAAAGGAGAGATTAGAGTCCAAGTAAATGCCAAGATTGAGGGAGGAAAAGAGGTGGAAGAGGGAGGAGATTGCGAGATGAGTGTTTGAAGGAAAGAATAGGACTGCAGTTTTTTTTTCGGCATTGAGAGTGGAAGTGAGAGGTCATCCAGGACTTGATGGCAGTGAGGGAGTCTGAATGTCTGAGGAAAAGGACAAGGATAGCAAGAGCTGGGTTTCGTCAGCGTAGAAGTGGTGTGACACTCCAAAGGATGAGATAATGGCGGGGGCAAGAAAGGAAGTGTATAAGGAAAATAGAAAGGGACCAAGGACTGAACCTTGAACGCCATGGACCAGAAAACCATGATAGAACAGATCCGTGCAGACCAAGGGAGGAGAGAGTCTGGGAGGAGACTCCAGGAGCAAAGAATGATCTATAGTGTCAAAGGCAGCAGACGGATAGAATAGATGAGTGTTTGGAGTAATGAGCAGTGAGAAGAGAATTAAGTACGTAGGTAAGGGCTGTTTCAGTTGAATAGGGGGGGGTGGAAACTAGTCGGAGGAAGGAGAGAGAGGCTAGACGCGAGTGATGAGATTTGTGAATAAACAAGGCGCTTAAGGAGTTTGGATAGAAAATGTAAGAGGGATATAGGACGGAAATTGGAAGCAAGAAGGGAGTTAGCTGTAGGTGTCTTTAGGATCGGTATGATAATTGCATGTTTAAAGGCATAAGGAAATGTAGAGGTGGGAAGACTTTGGCGATAAGTGAGGGGATGGGGTCAGTGGGGGCTGATGTAGGGTGAGCTTTGACCAGGAGGAGGGCCATCTCAGAGTCGTTACAAGAGGAAAGGTAGAGACAGTGCTGGAGTGAGTAGGGAAGGATAAGGGGGAGGAGTTAAAGGAATATATCCTGTTTTCTTCAGTGGAGAGCCTGCGATTCTCCTCGTGGCTTAATAACCATCTTTTTCTCTGCCTATACAAATCTCCAATCCTTATCCCCGTGTCTTCTGCCTCATGCTCATCTGCCCATGTCTTCACTCTAGGTATTCCTTGTAGCTCCCTATTGGGCGGTTGTGATACTCTCTCCTCTTCCCATTGCCCTTGTGCATCAATGGGTAATATGCATCTATTAACAATATCTTTGTCCTCTACTTCTCATTTCTTCTTCCCTTCTCATGTCCCTTTTCTCTTCTTCCTCGTGCCTTCTTTGCAACCTACCGTCTTTCATTCTTTGGGCTTCTATTCTTTTTTTTTTCTATTCCTCATACCTTCGTTCTTTTTGCTTCCTTTCTTTTTCCTTCTCTTCCTTGCATGCCCTTCTCGTTACTTTTCCCTTGCTCTTTCTACATCATCCATATCCGTCATCCCATCCACTCGTGAGGCCAGTAGGGGGGCAAATTACATCAAACGCCCATGCATGGGAGGGGGATTGCTTTAGTGCTGTACACTTTTGTTTAACTAAATCAATGCTATATCTGATATCCTTAATAGCTGGAAAGTGGCGAGTATAGTTCATATTTATCAACGAATGCAACCGCGACCTAGCCAATTATCCCAGATCATTGTTCGATTGTTTAGTGACATATTCTAAAATAATTTTATATAGACCTAAACGGGTTGCATAGCAACAGAAGCACATGAAGGTTTTAGATAAGGTAGCACCCTGAGCGATTTACATGCAGAATGGGTTTACCATAAGAAATAATATTGGACCCAAATAATCGCGCAGACTTCAAGCATAGCGCAAAATACTACTTTATTATCAGCTCAATAAAGTAGGAAAATCTGGCGAATAACCGACTGTATCTCGCTCACTCTCGGATACTTTTTAATTACACAAAGGCTTTATACCAAGATGTCCGTCAGCTATGACGTCCTCCTACGTGGCAAATAATAAAACGGAGGGATTGGTTAAGGGAACATAATTGGCTGCCCTTTATCCGGTAGGCACACCTTGGACTTCCCTCTATGTATAATACAGATGAATAACAGCAAGGGATAGGCTACTGCAACAAAGTATATTCACCATTGCATAGCCCCTCCTGATTGATTGGCATCCCTTTACAACCTTTGACATTTGGCTTGTTTGTAGCATGTAAGCAAAATGAAACGTAGGGGCGGAGAATGTCGGACAACTGCACCCTCTGGACAATTAGCCTACCATATCTCAGCTAGGCCTTCAGCCAAGGCTTCGTCTTTGTAATTGACCTTGCAGGCTGGTCTCTTCTCCAGAACTGTAAAGGGAGTTAAGGTACATCACTATTTTCGAGGGATTATGAATAGGCCTTGTTTTCTGGTCTTGTACCGCGTGCGAGGAGACCATGATTTTGTCCATCTTGCCTTTTTCAATTAGACTGGGTGTCATTACCCTTTTCGTCCTCTGGAGACTTAGTTTCTCCGTCTTGCATATGCTTTCTGCACCCTTTATACTTCAATACTTGACATTCACAAATGTTCACTCATTTAACTAATCTAAGAGTAATATGGCGTACGTGTGTTGCTTATCCTTGTTAACTCCCTACGTACTTTGCAAATGCTTCTTGCTGTGGTATCCTTGTCCAAGAGCTATTCTTTTTTCATGCACACATTCACATTTCCGCACCTGCCGGATCTGCAGCCCTGGTCTCTTTCCTTCGAGCTTTTCACTTACTATTTATTCAGAGCTGATGTTCATCTTTCCAACATGGCCACTTATTTTCTACTGCAGCAAGCTTCTATGTGGCTCATCTACCTTGTGTTTCTGTGTATATACACATTTACTACATCTCTAGTTACTTCTCTTTGTTATATGGCTTCTTCACACACGTGTATGTGTAGTGTATAATTACTTTTATTCTTCAGTTCTTCATTCCTTAGTAAATCATCCTATCTTCGCTTTGACATCACTTTGTACTGGTCAGATTTCATTGTCTGCAGACTTCTTCTACCACTACAGTTTGAGGGTACATTCGATACGGTTGTCTGTGCATAACATCTCTCTATACTGTGGTATTGTGATAATACCTGGTGTCATGCACAGTGTGTTCTTCATTCAGTATGTCGCAGGTGAGGGGGCGGCTCTATTGATGACCTGTAAGTCAACTCATCTAAACTGATTTAAGGCTATTTTGAATTCTTCAGAAATGCCTTTAAACCATGATAGTTTGTTTTTATTGATCTCCAAGTGGCATTCGAAACTGTTCCTCACCATCACTTAAAGGGATAGTCCAGTAAAAAAATGTATTTTAAAAATAAATGGGCAACATTAAAAAACTTCCTATGTACAATTTTGAGCTACTCAAGCTCAGAATTCGCAAAAGCAAGCACATGGGCGCATCCATTTTGTGAAATGGATGCCCGCCTGTGCTGGCTTTTGCTTTTACGGCACTAATGAAGGAAAAGCCAGCCAGCTGTAGTAAACAAAAGCTACCACTGGGTGGCTTTTCCTTCATTGGTGCTATACGCGGAAGACTGGGACCGGAGACCAGAGCAGGAAAGCTGCAGCTGAATCTCGGTAAGTGCTATATTTTTTTTTTTTTTTTTTTTTTTTTTTTTTAAAAGAAGCACTAGCTGCGTTTTTTTCTAAGTTTTCCGGGCTGGAGGAGCCCGGAAAACTTAGAAATAAAACTGCTGATTTAAAAACATATTTATGTTTGCGGTCGCTTTTGAAGCGACTGCAAAGATAAATACAACGTTGTGTTTGAAAACGCTGCGGTTTTTCTTTCCAAGTTTCTCAGGCTCCTCCGGCTCGGAGGAGCCTGAGAAACTCGGAAAGAAAAACTGCAGCGTTTTCAAACACAACCGTGTTGTGTTTCTGCCTGCTGTGGCTATCACTTTGGGTTTCCGGTGCTCCCCCAGACCCAAAGTGAAAGCGAAGGCAGGCAGAAACACAACACGGTTGTGTTTACATGCCGCGGTGTTTCTGCCTACAGCTGATTTGGGGCTCTCGGGCTCCCCATGGGGGGCCCGAGAGCCCCAAATGCTAAATGCTGCAGTGTTTCTGCCTTAATCTGCCTTCCCATTTGGGGCTCTCGGGGGCCCCCTGGGGGGTCACCGGAGACCCAAAGTGATAGCCACAGCAGGCAGAAATACAATGGGGTTGTGTTTGAAAACGCTGCGGTTTTTCTTTCCGAGTTTCTCATCTCCTCCGAGCCGGAGGAGCCTGAGAAACTTGGAAAGAAAAACCGCAGCGTTTTCAAACCCAATGTTGTATTTATGTTTGCGGTCGCTTCAAAAGCAACCGCAAACATAAATAAGTTTTTAAAGCTGCGGTTTTATTTGTAAGTTTTCCGGGCTCCTCCAGCCCGGAAAACCTAGAAAAAAAAACGCAGCTAGTGCTTTTTTTAAATTTTTTTAAATAAATAGCACTTACTGAGATTCAGCTGCAGCTTTCCTGCTCTGGTCTCTGGGCCCCGTCCTCTGCGTACAGCACCAATGAAGGAAAAGCCACCCAGCGGTAGCTTTTGTTTACTACAGCTGGCTGGCTTTTCCTTCATTAGTGCCACAAAAGCCAGCACAAGCGGGCATCCATTTCACAAAATGGATGCGCCCATGTGCTTGCTTTTGCGAATTTTGAGCTTGAATAGCTCAAAATTTTACATAGGAAGTTTTTTAATTTTTTTACATAGTATTTTTTTTTAATGTTGCCTATCTATTTTTAAAATACATTTTTTTTACTGGACTATCCCTTTAATGGCATTCTTTACTGCAATTACAGATCTTTTTGTTCTCGCATGTATAGAGAATTATATCAAAGCAGCTAAAACGAATGCACAGAACCCATTAACATCAATAAGGGTGTCGGGCAAGGTTGTTTAATTTTTTTTATTTGAATGATTGGGCGGTAGTCCTCCATCAGCCAGGCAGTGATACACCTATATTAGGTGGCAAAAAATGGGGCCTGCCCCTTTTCAGATTACGCAGTACTCCTATCCAAAACCCCTTGTGGCCTTAAGCACCAACTGAACTTCTCTGCATACAAATGCAAAGGGGCTTAGTAAATCAAAAACCAAAACTTATGTCATAAGCCTCGCTTTTATCTACCCATTGTTGGTAATTTACTGTTAATAATGCAACATTACAAAATGTTGAGGAAAAATGGAACTATCTTGGGATACAACTACAGATTAAATTCAACTGGCAACCAAAGGTAGAAAAAAGTGGTCTTGTCTTAGCCAGGGGAAGAGGGTTGGCTGCTTTTTTTGCTGTAAAGTTGGGTCGGCAAGACTAGATCACATGCACTGGTCGAAGCAATTCTAGTAGCAACCCATTGAGCTGAAATTTGGGGGTATTGTAACATCTCTAGACTCCAGACCTGGAAACAACATAGTAAAACGACTCTTGGGCTTCCTATGGAGTCTCTTTAGTCCCAACAAATCTAGTATTGGGTGTCCGATGTTAATAGCATCCTGCGGCAACCACTCCTATATTGGCTAAGGCTGTGACCTATTACAATCACCAGGAGGCAAGTCCCAACTGTGGTTCAAATGTGTAAAAGGTTTTCTCCAATAGGCCTTCCATCTTATGGAACAACACCTGCATTTCCCCATCTTTCGACTACGTGATCTCCACAATCGGATTCATGATATATCTTCAGTTACGCTCCCACTGGTCAATTCGTTGGCCAGCTCATCGCCTGTCTCCCTCCCCATTTTGTCACTGGTGACTTTAACCTTCTCGCGCTCCACTCCTCTATCCACTTACTTGAGCTATTTTCTCCTTAACCAATCTCTACCTTCTGTCCATTTGCTACCCACCCATTCAAATGGTAACTAACTCCTTAGACCTTATCAACTCTCTGCCTCTAATATCTCTACCACTTCATCCTCTTCTGATGATTCCATTCTTTTCCTCAATCTCCAATCCTACCCCCCCCCACCCCTCTCTCCATCTACCATGTTAAGGCAGAAAGTACATTTCTGTTGCCTGAGTGGCTTGCAGTCTTTATTTTTTCGTTTTTTATTTATATAGTGCACCTAACCCTCCAGTATCTGGGTGCCTTGCGTATGGTTACAAATGAGTTGCATACAAACATGCTACCTCAGTGTATACACTAATTAGATCATATATACAAGTTGCATAGAATATACAGGTATATCCCATGTAATATTACAGTTGGTTACAGAATTGGAATGCATTTTTGACGTCTCCTGGGTGAGGAGACAATTTTTTTGTGTACATTTTTCCTGAATCTGGGGAATTATGGTTATGTTCTTAAGGCTACAGGCATGGAGTTCCAGTTTCGATGCTAGAACAGGGAAGCTACTGCCCCCCATCCCGCCCCCCCAATTTCTGTAGTTTGAATCTGGGGGATCTTGAGATGGTGTAGTTGAGAGGACGTAGTAGGTCGGTCTGATTGGTATCTGGTAAATTTGCATATCAGGTATTTGCGTGCTGTTAGTCATTTGAGTGAGAGCTAGGGTTTTGAACCTAATTCTATCCTTGACTGGCAACCATTGGGAGTTGCGTCTGGCCGATGATATATGGTAGTTCTGGGTATGTTTAGGGAAGATCTGAGCAGATTGTTTTGAAGTATTTGTAGTTTTTTAAATTTTGCTCGTTAGTTCCTAGGTATAGTGCATTACAATCTAATTTCGATAAAATGAGTGCTCTGGCTAGCGTAATTCCACTTGCTGTCGACAGGAAGGGTCTGCAGGCATTTCACAGGTATAAGCTGTGGCAGATGCTTTTGCATTCACTTGTCTGGTCAAGGTTAGGGATGAGTCGAGATAAAACCCAAGTGTTTTGATTTCTTTAGACACCGTTATGTTGATGCCATCTATAAAGGATTTAAACTGATTGTCTAGTTTATTTAGTCTGGATTGGGAGCCAATGAGGAGTAGTTCAGTCTGAGCAGTTGGGCAGAGGCAATGTGTGGCCATCCATACCTGGATGATCAGGTATATTCTATTCAACAGTGTAGTCCCCAGTGATGGGGTTGAGGATTTGGGTGTCATCTGCATAGTTGGTCTAGGTGGCACTCAAATGGTCAAGGTCATCAAACAAGGGCTTAGTGAAAATATTATACAGCGTCAGTGAAACGCAGGACCCCTGTGGTACTCCACAGGTGACCGGTGCTGGGTCAGCTGATGCGGTTGGTGCGAAGACTCTTTTTATAGTCCTATTGTCAAGGAACATTGTATCCAGGCAGTTGCTTTGTCTGAGAAATGAGGTTAGGTGATTACACAAGACTTTGTGATTGACTAGATCCTTTTTCTTTTTAGTTGTCCATCTGTTTTCAAGTCTAGTAGGGCAGCTTCTGTACCATGTCTTGGTCTGAACCCTGATTTGACGCAGGCCAAGAAGATTGTGGGTTTCTAGATGTGCCTGTTTCTGTAGATAGGCAGCCCTTCTCAAGCCATCTGATCCTCGCCATCATCTCGCCGGCGGCCACCTTGCCTGCCAACCTGCACTGCCTTGTTCTTTACTGCCTTGTGAATTAAATGTGATTGATTGTAACTGTATCCATGCCAGTCATGTACTTATTTTCCATAATATATGTGCCTGGTTGCCCTCTGGCCTGGTGCGAAATACAAATACTAAGATTTGAGAAATGTTTGCTCTCGACAGTTTAATGTTATTTTGAAAACATTAACTCATTACATGTTCTCAGTGAATCACGCTTTTGTAAACACGTGGCTTTCGAAAGTTTATCAAATTCTAGCCGCTGCAGAGATTCCGCTTGACTTGTTGCTTAATAATCCGGATAAAGCCAAGAAAAAAATATTTCAGGGAGATTGGATTAAAACTAGAGAAATATGTTTAACATAAGGATGGCGATGTGATCCGCTTGGCTCCTTAAAAAATAAATAAATAAATTTGCACCCTGCCTCCATACCTAGTGCGTTCACCTTCACATAAGCTTCGTGCTGGTTTATTACGTTTGCATTTTAATTTATGGATCACGAATGATTAGTCGAGCTAAACGCAAACTTCTTCCTGTTCAAGATAACATCTGTCGATTTTGCTCGGATCATGATACTCGAGAAACCCTAGTTCACCTGATCACTGAGTACCGTGAACTTTGTCCTGTGAGAGAGACCCACTTTGCAAAACAATTAAATTCCTGGGTTCCTTAGAATCACAGGAATGCTGGTCTATCATTTTGGGTCCGTTTAATATGCCATTACAAATTGCAACTAATAGTTTTATCCAGCCTAAAATTGGAAGTTGTGGAAGATGACTTTGTTGCAAAACATTTCAACTAAGACATGTTTGAACAATTTTATTTGCATTTGTCGGCCATATTGTAGTAATCCAGTTATTGACATTTGGACACTGTTGTTGGACGAATTTCACAAGATGTCGAATTCACTTTGCTAGGTTTGTGAAGAGAACAAAGCTATTAAAGGACTGATATGTTAGGTCTGCTGTGTAAATTGTATTTTTGTGATCAGATAACTGCTCATTTTCCGTGATATTTGTTTGCATAACAATTTTGTTTTTATATATTTTATTCAAATCATGTGTTTTATGTACTTCTACATTTGAAAGGTTAATATAATTCAGCCAATACAAAAAAAGTCTTTGTGGTGAAAAGCGGCAACTTAAGTCAAGTTGGGTTTTGGCAATGACAGCAACTCTGCCGCCTCTAGAGGATTATAGTACGATGGTGTAGTTATCTGGAATGGCTAGAGAGTGTCAGACCTGCGGCAGTGTGTACCCACGGCTCTGTTATGGCTACGAAGTCGCGCACGTTTTGAAGTAATTGGGTCAGCTATGTCTAATGCATGTGCTGTCAAGGACCTTGCATTGATGAGTGTTCCCTTGATGGGTATAGCAGTGTTAAGGCTGCTTGCCCTTTTTGTCTTAATTGGCATAGTCCTAGTGTTGGTTTTACTTCTGCGGTTAGATAATAGGTGGGTCTGGCTAAGTCTAGATCCTAGTCTATAGTTCTGGATTTTCATAGGGCATGGTTGGTTAGGAACAGGTTGTGAGGCGTAGCGTTGATCCATTGGATGGGCGTAAGAGAATGAGTTATTTGTTGGTGTCATGACAATTGAGTGATGATTGGTGGTCTGTAATGGCCGTGATAGTAGGAATTTCGTGGGTGCTATGCTATTAGAGAGTGGTAGTTATGTGGACATAGTAAGGGAGATATTGGCTTTATTTGGTAAAGGGAATTGGGCATTGGTAGGTTGCACAGTATCAAACTTCTATTCTTATGCACTGTTGACTGAGGCGTATATGATCCTAGTGATCAATAGTGTTGCCCTAAATGCAGACAGGTAGGTGAGCAACGGGGGTCAGTTTGGAATGCAAAAGCGAGTTTGCCAGTGACCATTGGGCAATTGCACGTCTGATAGTACAGTTTGTGGTACTAAGGTGGTAAGGCTCGGAGTGGAAATTTTCTTTTAAGCAACCAGGATTGCAGACAGTGCTGATGTGATTTGGCCTAGTACAGGTTCATGATCAGTCTAATCTATAAAAAGGAGCGGCAAGCATTAAGTAATGCAGTCAGACACAATGCTACGTTTGTGAAGTCATTGCATGCATTTGCGGAAGGCAGCATTACGTACGCGCTCTACAGGCCATCTGTGTTTTGGATTGATACTCTGAGCAGTATCCAATACAAAAGTGAAGTCAATAAGTAGGATAGCCTGGTGCAAGCCGGAGCTCCAACGTTAATTGACATAATGGGAGGCAGACTGTCGTACATCGGAGCTTGGGCAGTATAGCAAGTTCAGTATTACAGGCACGTAAGGGAAGTGAGCATAGTAGGTGCCTGCTGGTAAACCGGCATTTCAGTTATCTACGTTAAGATTACTAAAGGGTGGAAGGCAACAAGTCAACCGGAACAAGGTGGCATATACTGTATATAAGCAGATGTAATGGGTCAGTTAATAGCAAAGTTTACATGAACGTGCAATCAATGGAAGTCAGTTAAGATGTTAACATGCATGAACACATGGGATGAGTTTGTATTCTTTCTGATACGAGGCGTAGACTAAGTAAACTGGAGGTAAGAGTTAGTTGTGAAATTATTTGCAGGCTCTGCGGGCGGAGGGCGACGGTTAATACACAAAGTGACTCAGACTTTGCACTGAATGTTCAGGTGCAGTGTGCTTCCCACAGCAGTGCAGATCATGACCAGTTCATCTGCGTGGCTGGTGGCAGTTGATGTTTTCTACTGATTTTTTTGTGAAACTTAGTAGACGGCTGTCGCAGCTGCGGTAAGGAACACATGTCAACTTTGTACTGAAATGGTGCCTGTCAACTTTTTATGCCAACTCTTGATAACTTGTCCTTTCTTGAGCCGCATTCGACTGTCCTGGCTGGGGGAGGTCCCGCTCACTCTTGTCTTTGCTTGGCTTCCATTGGGAAGCCAGCTTGAGGGCACCTGCGTGTCTGGGAGGACGGGAAGCTGGGAGTACACCAAAACTTTGCCGGTCTTTGTCCACCAGTTATATCTGCTTGAACCCAGTTCCTGCTGGGAGACTGGCTGTCCACCCAAGTTTGAATGTGGCATGACTAGTGATTGGCTGGATTCCTGCATAAAGGTGAGGTTCCTGGAGCAGAATGAGTCAACCAATGAAAGAAGAAATCTGAGGGAGGACGTCTGCAGCCACCTCCAGTAACTGCTGAGTGACCGCTGCTGCTCCAACCTCCTCTTCTGATCGACAGGGAAGATCCAGACTGGACAACTTCAACCCCTGGATGGTGGGCCTAACCAGTCTCCATTACTTACATTTTGAGCCTTCCCTCGAACTGTGACTGTCCTGGGCTGCAATTCCACAATACCTTGGGGCTTTGCTGTGCATAGTCTCCTGAATCGTGGTTTCGGCTGGAACGTCGTGGGCATCCTGCTGGACCTACAATGACTCTTTTACGCTCAAATTCCCCCTTCCAAGTCATGGACTGAGAAGTATGCCGTGTGACAAAGTCGCTGAACCAAAGCCGGTGTCTAGTCCCAATGTGCCAGTATTGTGAAGAGAAGTCTGCTGGGTGTCCCATCCAAAGAAGCTGACGTCTGCTCCTGCCAAAAGTCCTTCAGCCTCCAGGCCAAGAATCTGAACAGGAGCTGCTGTTGCCTCACCTGGGGACCTGCCGGTGACATTGTCTTTCTTCATGAAAAGGTACTGTCCCGCTCCTATACTCACCTGGGTGCTTGCTGTGTTGAATCCGACTCCTCCTGAGCTTTCTGAGACACATTGGGGTGGACAACCCTACTGTGTTCTCCCTCACACTGTCTGCCTGACCTCCCTGAACCACTTTATAACTAACATTTGACCTCCCTGCAACATAGAAGAAACCTGTTATTTTGGCAATTTTTTATTTTTTTTTATTTTTATTTTTTCTCAAGGGGATGTTTTTTTATTCATTTTTTTTTTTATACTCTCAACAATGCCCCGAACGATCAGGTATTCAACAATGAAGCTTTGCATAGCTTAAATTAATATCAAACCCCTTAAACCTCCCCAGCCCCTCACCACCTCTGTCCCTCATGAGTACACTCGGGAAGCAGAATAAAGTTCCAGCAAAGTATCGCGGGAGCATGTAAACTAGCAAAATAAACTAGGTAGTACATTTTAGGGTGTTTGGACCAGGATGAGGGCTCTCATTCGAGTTGGTCAATTGAAGTCTTGTTGCATATAATTCAGGAACGGCGCGCACAGCCATAAAGGTTAGAGAGTTCCTTATATTAGCGGTAAACTCATCCTTAGCAAGACTGCTCTTTTTCATAGCGGGAATGCTCCATACTGTCCAACAATAGATTTATAGAGGGGATTCAGTCCTCCAGAGATTGCTTGTTGGCTGCCAGTATTAAATGCGCATTGAGCTTAGTTGTCGTACATAGCTGTTTTAGAGGGCCATTGAGGCCCAGGATGCAAAGCATGGGGTCTACTGCAATCTCTCCCCGTTTCCTTAAATTTGATTTGACCTCAAGCCAGGAATCTTGTTTCTGATGCTTTGAATCAAACGCTGTGCATGTAGTCCGACATCTAGTGGTAACCGCAGAGTATTGCATCTTGTCTCTTGAGGATCGAAAGTGGATGTCGACATGGGCGTGCCTGTAACACCATACCTAACGTGACGTGTAGTGGACCCAAAATCCCTCACGTCGAGGTCCCTACGTTTTTCCACCCAGCTAGCTGATCGACTTATGCGGAGCGCTTACAAACTGCAAAATGATATTCTTTTCCCGACTTCTGGTCGTTTATATATTCATCTCCTTTTCGACAATCACTTCTCAACCACCGTCGACAGCGGAAGAGCAGGCTTCGACAACTGGTGCTCCGGTTGACCGCATTGTCGGGCCTTCTGGCTGACGTATAGTATGGAGAGTGGGGTCTGTGGGTCTTTATCAAGGATGTCTTTGCTTCTCCCCTCTTTGCCCCTTTGGTTTTGCCGTCGCTTTAGTACTCCTGTGCTATGGACAGGACATTTAAATGTTGTCCTTCCAGGGATACTTGCCCTAACAGGGAGAGCAAATGTCTCCCTCGCAATCACCACAAGGCGTCCTGTCGATTGTCGGCGCTTGCCATTGACCTCATCAGAGCGATCGCGTTCCGAACTGTCAGTCCCCGGCCCCACCAGGCGGGACGGTAGTTCTGCTATGGGGAATGTACACACCCCGGCTACAGGGACGCACCCGCTACTCATGAAAGCAAGCACACAACCCCCAGTACCACTTCGATGGCCTCGTCGAAGCGGTCTAAGGCACCAACGGGTACATCAAGTTCCTCGGCGGCACCCGTCGATTCACACGGTCGGCAGTCCTCTCTGCAACCGTGTAAGCGGCATGCGTCTGGACACTCTGCAGATAAGGGCACCGGCACAGGCCGTCAAGACGCCTCCTAAGAGCGCACCGACTCATAAGGTTCAGGCTCTGTCAATATACGGCAAGGCAGCTTGAGCAGCCTAAACCCCTCCTGGAAACGCTGAACATCCGTGAGTCTTGCAAAGATTGTTCTGCGCCCAGTAAATCCAAGGACAAGTCGAAAGACGTGTCTACATGCCAGGAAACGCAGGATGAATATTCAGACTCCACAGCCCTTATCCACTACTCTCTCAGAAAAATCTCCGCTTTCTAGGCAGGTGGATCCCCAAGAGGAGTCTTTTCCCCCCCCCCCCCCCCTCTGGTTCCTCTTTATGGACCAGGGGAAAATTTGAATAGGCTTGCAAATTTGTAGACTTCTCTGAAAGGTTCACGCCCAAAAGGCCTAGTGAAGTAGACCTTTAACCCTCAGTGGCCAAATTCCAGAGAACGTCTGGCCCTCTTCATGAGGAGGTCTTTGACATGACAGATCCAGGAGAAGTTCCTCTTGACCCCTATTTGCAAGCAGATGATCCCCTTTTAGGATCCCATTGACCAGGCCCCAGATTGGAGGAGGAGCCACTGGTGGACAAACCACCATGGCTGTCGCCTACTCGGACCCCGGATCCAGACATCACAGGCATAGATCGCTATCCTCCCCACCCCTGCGTCGGGCATCTCCGCACCCCTGCGTCGGGCATCTCCTATAGATGATCAGATGGCATTTAACGCCATTCTGAAAAAAGCAGCTGAACACTTCCAGATTTTGTGGAGGATATTCTAAAGGAGAATCCTCTTGCCAGCCAGGCTATCCCTTTACGTAACTCAATTAAAAGGGCACATCGTCCCTTCCTTACAACTTCTCAGACCAGGGCTGTGAATCCACGGGTGGAGAAACTTTTTTTTCCCCTCCCCTTCTGACCCTCTGTATTTGGGGAAAGTGGGCAGGGGTGCCCTTGTCCACAGGTGAGGCACCGCCAGACAAGGAATACAAAAAACTGTCTGCCGTGGGGAAGTGAATCACTACTGCGGCGGCATACTCCACCCGGCTTGCCAACAATACCACGCTGTTGGCCAGCTATTCGTATGTTCAGTGGAACCTGCTACAAGAGGGCCAGCAGGAGGTCCCCGAACCAGTGCGTTATTGTCTGCTTACTATTGTATCGGAGATTAATCATGGAAACCATAACATCTACACCTTAGATGCTGCGTAGACCGCAGAGAGATGCTGTGTAGACCGCAGGAGAACCCTGGCCCAGGGTACCCTTTTGAAACGCCACACCTGGTTGAAAACTCTGGGTTCAAGCGTAGACTCAAGCGGCTCCTCAACAAAACAGTGGAGGATTCTAACCTGTTTGGCAAGGCTGTTGATGAGGCGCTAGAAACTGCCAAAAAAGAACATAAGACTTTGAAATCTTTGAATCCAATCAATCAAAGGCCCTTTCAATAGAGGGGGGCTGGAGGGGGTCCTGTTCCATGCTTCCCCGGTCGGGGGACGTATAACCTCTTTCTTGCACGCATGGGAGGGGGATTACCACAGACCAGTAGGTGCTCAAGACAGTCGCCAACGGTTATTGCATTGAGTTCAGATGGCCACCTTGATTCAAACCACCAAAGTCCAGGCGTCTAACTCCAGAACACCTCAGTATCCTGCTGCAAGAGGTCCAGATCCTGCAAGAAAAGGGCGCAATCTAAGTCCTCTCTGTTCTACAGATAAACAAGGGTATTTATTCAGTGTACTTCCTTGTACCCCAAAAATGATCTCACCATGCGCCCTATGCTATACTTGAGCCTAGTGAACAAATTTGTCAAAACCACAAATGTTTCGGATGGTAACACTGCAAGAGGTAATCACTCTAACGCAGTGGGATTACATGACAACATTGGACATGAAAGATGCATACTTTCATATTTCAATGTTGCCAGCACACAGGAAATAACCCAAGGTTCATGATGATGGACAAACGCTATCAATTCAAGGTCCTTCCCTTCGGCGTTGCCTCAGCCCGAAGAGTATTTAAAATGCTACTGGCAGTTGCAGCAGCTTGCCTGCATAGGCAATCCATCCCAGTATATCCTTACCTCGACGACTGTCTCATAACCGGGGATTCCTATGGAACATGCCTGTCAAACACCCAAAAGACGATAGACTTACTCTTCAGCCTGGGATTCTCCATAAACGAGAAGAAATTCAGCCCAGACCAAAGTCGAGCAGTTTCTGGGGCCCTTAATTTGGACAGAAGATGGCCTCTTCTTCCTCTACGAGAGGGTTCAAATCATGCTGTTTCAGATCACTCAGTATGTAGCCGGTCGAGAGTTGACGGTACACAAGGCCATGTTAGGAATGATGGCGTCCTGCATATACTTGGTCCCTCAGGAACGTTTGCGCATGCGCCCCGTGCAAGAGTGGCTCAACAGGCAGTGGTGTTAGGTCAGCGACAATGGGACGATCTAGTTGTCTCGCCAGCCCTAGTTCTCTCTGCAGTGGTGGTCGAGGGAAAACCTCTTGAAGGGGAAACCCTTCACCACCCCTGCAGTAGAAGCCACTTGGGACAGATGCATCTCACAGGGTCGAGGGCTCACCTTCAGCAGACGGTGCACAGTTTGGTCCCCAGCAGCAGCATCCAACCACTTAAACCTGTTGGAGCTGTTAGCGGTGTTCAAAGCTCTGAAGCCTTTTCAGAGCACCTACAGCAGTTCACCTTCAGTGCCTGGTCCCGCAGGTCTGCCATCGTGTGGGTGCTGGATGTGGCCATATATGGGCATGAGCTACATGCATCCCCCCAGCTTGGGAGAGCACAATAGTCCATGACCAGTGAAAGGTAGTCCATACTTGTACCCCTTAAATATATTGGGGTACCCCCTGATCACTCGCACGCCAGATTAAATGCACCCCTCTAGGGAATTAAGGCCATGAGTCTATCTTGCAAGAGAAAACAAAGTTGAATCTTTACAAAGATGAGGAATGGGGGAATGGCAGAGGACTCTGCCATTCCGACCAGCTTTGTCTTCCTTGGCTGGCTCCTGCAGACTAATGCCAAGCGGTGGCCTTTATCTAATCTTTAACTTTGTGACTGGATACCTGCATGGCTCATCCAAAACTGTCTTCCTTGCCTTTCAAAGAATGCTCCAGTTCTTCCTTCTGGCATGGCTGGCTGGGTTCCGTTTGGGACAGGCTACTTAACGTAATGCTGCCTCTGCAGGAATACATTGTAGCTGTTTAGCTTCATTTTCTATATTACAAACATTCATACATAAACACACCTTCCCGCCATACTCTCAACACGTCACTCAATATAATTCTATTGTATCTGGCCCAGTAATTCTCATATAAACCCTTATTTTTACATAATGTTGCATTGTGTGCATGAGCGTGTACATTCTCCTATTCTTAGTCTGCATGGGCTTTACAGAAACAGCTGCTCAGCCACTGTGTGCTCTGCGAGAGCTAGCTCTGGTGACGCAATGCTTGTAGTCTACTTTTAGCACAGGCTGCATTCCATCTGGCAGAGAGCCTGCATTGAGATTTGATTTTAAAACTACACAGTATTACATGTACATGCATTTTCAACTAGTGGTTCTTTGCACCTTCTATTTTAAATACTAACTATCTTTAGTCACCCCACCTCCCCCCGGGCTCTTGTAGTGCTTATAAAACAGTTAACCAAAGTCTTGCCTAATTCTAAAGCACTTGGGAATGAAGAAAAGCACTAGGCTCCTTCCCAACATTCCCCTTTCGTTACTTCTACAGTAAGGAACTCGTACCCACCCCACATCTATAACCCCAGAGATATTAGTTTAGTGACGGTGTTTATTGTATGGCAAGGTGTTTTAGATCCCCCCCCTCCCCGATTGATACCTTCATCTTTGCACTATTAGGGATTATATGAACACAACATTGGAGACCCAATTGGCATGTGCAGAAGAGGACCAAGAAGAATACAATCACAGGAATCGGTAATTTTACTGCTGCCCCCAGCCATGACAGGACCCAATCATAGGCACACAATAGCCAATCTGTGTTCTGAACTCCACCTTATTTCTTCATACTGCCACTGTGGGTTGGGGTACTGCCCCCCCCCCACCCCGTTGTCCCTGTCCTCCTTCACCCCATAGTGCCGCAATTGTGGCAGTCCCATATTTGTTGAGTAACTCCTGTCCTTTCCCCCAGAGCCGGTACCATCACCAGTTTTTGGACGACAACCTTATTTGGTTTCTTTTCCACTAGTTTTGCCTTGTCCGTTTGCTGCTTCGGGGCTGTCTCCCTTTCCCGCTCCTCGATTCTCTTACAATTGTGGACTATTATACTTTGTATCTCTGACCACCGTTTGGCTTCAATTCCCACAATTTTATCTAGTGCCTTCTAGACCTCTTTTGGTATTACCCTCTTTACAATAAAATAGAAAAATGGTACTGTCTCAACTCTCCACATTTCCTGTAACTTTATTCTTAATTGCGTCCTAATCACCCATTGTGCACTGCATTAAAGAATGTAAGTCGGGGCTATCTGGGTACATCCTTCATAGGGCAGCCCATACCCTTGCCTCATCAAAGGCTGCTCCATCATGTTCATTATCTGCAAGACGTACTCCAGCCCTTGCCCATATGTTCCCAGCCTGGTCCCCAGCTATGGTGACCAGTAAACTCTTAACGTCTCCTAGTGCTAAGGCTACCCAATCTGTTTGTTTTTCAAAATCATAGATCCATTTACTAGCTCTGTCTATAAACTGGGGGAGAGCTTTAATCAAATTGTTGTTCATTTGAGGCCATGGCGCATGCTGCGTTATCCCTACTCTTTTATGTATAAGAGGCGTCTGCATATTTATTTTGTTTTCTACCCTTTTAGTATTCTTCTGATTTTGAACTACCATGATTAAAACGGGTCTATTTATTGGTCTGTCCCTCCTCACTGGCAGGGAAGGGCTTCTCTCCACCTCCTCTCCTTGATCTCCTTCTTGCCCTGCCTCTTCATTATTTCTACCACCTTGATCTTCCCCCTCCATTTTCCCTTGCTTGCTCTACTTCTTATCCCAGGACCGCCCATACCCTCTGCCCATCAATTTTTTCAACACAAACATTTCTTGTGGCCCAGGGGGTAAACCTAAACAAAACATCTGACTTCCAATCCCCTATTTTCTGTACCGGTACCCTTATTTCTGGTGATACCACTTGTTCTTGTAACCTGATCAACCTTTCCTGCAACGCTCTTAACTCATGGTATGTCTACTTGTGGACCCTCTGGGTACACCAATACTACGGGCATATTAGAGCTTGTGGATGGGTTATATGGAGGTGCAAAAGCTCTTGATTTCCCCCCCCCCCCCTATTTGCTAATCCTGTTGACACTCTCGCTCTACCTCTGGGGGCTTATAGACTGGGTCCTTATACCCTACTGCAGGTTTAGGCGTTACAGGGTATATCCCCTTAAATTGGATCTCTTTTTCACCTTCCTGATCTCCCAGATCCTCAACTAATTGCCAGAGATCTAGAATCTCTTTTCTTTTTTGGGACTTGTTCTCTTCATATTTTGCTACTACAAAGATGGACATTTTTTCTAGCATGTTTCTGTTATGGGGACCCGGTTCTGGCCAGGAGCAGGACCCCCCCGCTTCCTTTGTTTCTATTATCAATTGTTTGTTCTGTCACAATACAGTGGCAGAACCCTATGAATGTGTTTTATTGGAGTTTCTTCCTCCATAATGTTGCGCGCATCCCTGATGCTTCACTTAAACCCTACTGCTATTCTTCAGCTTTTTTACACAAAAATACAGATCAACCCACTTTTTTCCAATCCTTTTACACTTTCTCCACTTTGATTTCACACACACCACGACTCATCCACCTTCCTTTCTTTTTTACCACAAAAGACAGCAAGAGAAAATATACTACCTTCTCAACCTGTTATGGCTGAGGGTCCATTACCTCCAAGCCCTATAAAAGCTGGGGATCCCTTTCATCTCAGTCTTTCATATGCTGAGGTTCCCTTTCCATTATAAAAAGTAGAAAAACAGAAATGCGTGACAATTTCAATACATAACCCACCTCTTATCCAATTTACTCCTTTATACATCGGCTGAAATCAATCGATCCTATTCCGATCTTATGCCTGATCACCAAAGGTCCTATTTCGTACTACATCACCAAAGGTCCTGTGCCATACTACATCACCAAGTCCTATTCCATTGACCTCGTACATCCTCCACATCACCAAATATTTCGTTCACATCACCATGTCATACATATACATCACATCATGCATGTTCCCATTTTGTTATCACTTGCAAGAGTATACTCACGTGGGTGTTGTTCACTCGAGTTTCCTCTGTTACGAAGTCCCATGCCGGCCTGTCTCTGTGGGGCCACGTCCTGCTTCAGTGAGCGGAGAGGATGTCTTCTACTAAAACTGCTCACAAAACGTGTTTTTTGATTTAGGGGACTGGTCCCTATAGTTGGGCATGGCTGACCTGGCCTGGGGCTTCACAAAGTATGGGGGTGAAACTGAGAATACGTTGGGGTCGCTACTGAATGGTAGCCCATACCCCTTAAATATATTGGGGTACCCCCTGATCACGCTCACACCAGACTAAATGCACCCATTTTACAGAATTCAGGCCATGAGGACTCTGCCATTCCGACCAGCACTCCGACTTCCTTGGCTGGCTCTTGCAGACTAATGCCAAGCGGTGGCCTTTATCTACTCTTTAACTTTGTGACTGGATACCTGCATGGCTCATCCAAAACTGTCGTCCTTGCCTTTCAAGGAATGCTCCAGTTCTTCCTTCTGGCATGGCTGGGTTCCGTTTGGGACCGGCTACTTAACTTAATGCTGCCTCTGCAGGAATACATTGTAGCTGTTTAGCATAATTTTCTAGATTACAAACATTCATACATAAACACACCTTCCCGCCATACTCTCAACACTTCACTCAATATAATTTTATCTGGTGCAGTAATTTTCATAAAAATTATTTTTACATAATGTTGCATTGTGTGCATGAGCATGTATGTTCTTCTAGTCTTAGTCTGCATGGGCTTTTGATGAACAAACAGCTGCTCAGCCACTTCGTGTGCTCTGCGAGAGTTAGCCTCCGTGATGCAAAGCACAGGCTGCATTCCTTCTGGCAGAGAGCCTGCTTTGAGATTTGATTTTAAAACTACACAGAATAACATTTACATGTGTTTTCAACTAATGGTTATTTGCACCTTAAATTTTAAATACTACCTATCTTTATTTAGTGACCGTCCCCGCACCCCTCCCTGGACTCTTGTAGTGCTTAGAAAACAGTTAACAGAAGTCTGGCCTAATTCTAAAGCACCTGGGAAGGAAGAAAAGCACTAGGCTCTTTCCCAACACCAGTATGTACTGGTTTTAAACTGGGTATGCGTATTCTGGTCTGAAGACCTAGCTTGGCTGTCTGGTTGGGTTAGCCTGCAAATGTTTGAATGTGGGATGCTTTCCATTGATTGCTAAGCAGTCCCAAACACTGTGGGTGCATGGTGTGATTGGAGGATAGGGAGAGCTCTCCCTGCTCTTGTGTGGGTCCGAATGTGTATAAAAATGCAGACCCCACACAATTACCTCAACAGTTTGTATTGTCCTGCTGCTGAGAGGAGGCATCCTGCGAATTCCTGGAAGCTGTGTACTCTAGGCATCTCCTGTTCCAGTATCCTGCAAAGGTGCTCCCTTCCTCACATGGGGGGGGACAGCCAGGCATCTCGTCCTCTTTGCTGCACCATCCCTGCAGGGCGTGCTGGGAAGACAACACTTATCTGCTCCATTAGCGTTGCCGATTCCCCTTTCCAGTGGGTGAGATGTCCTTGGAAGCTGTCTGTTCTCAGCTGCTGATGTTCTTCCAGGAGCTTTGATGCCCTTGCCAGTCTTGTCAGCACTTTATTAAATCTCATTACATTACAGGGACACAGCATCCTCCTCTGAACTGGTCATTTGAACTCTGAAAATACTAACCGGGAACACCTCATGTTAGCCTATGGCCTATTGAAAAACATTGGGGGACACTAACCCTAAACTTCTAATTTAGGAACTGATTGGTTTACTTACCTGTATTGGTAACTTTATTTGTGGTGGCTTCCTATTCTGAAATAACCTGTTGTCTCCATCCTGGAGTGTGTTTTATTCATTTTAAATGTTTTTTGGGTCACATGGTCTCCTGAACGGTTGCCAGACATTTCGTCGAAAAAAATTGGTCGACCAGACAAATGGTCGAACCAATTTGGTCGAAAACCAAATGGTCGAAATTTTTTTTTTATTTTAACCCTTTTTTTTTTTTTTTTTGGGGGTCCCCCCAACCCCCTTTTTTCTCTAAAAACCACTTTTTTAACTAAACGAAAACCCGAAAAATAAATATATAAATAAAAAAAAAAATTCGACCATTTGGTTTTCGACCAAATTGCAGTCGACCAGTTTTTTTTCAACGAGTTGACTGGACACCCTCCTGAACCACTGGGTCTATTTTTGTGGGAGTCTACACTGCTTTTTTGTCCTGTGCAGCTAGATTCCCTCGGACTGTGCTATACTTTAAGGGCGACACTGGACATACTTGGTGACTAACTGAGAATTTTTAAAGTACATTGCTTAACTGGAACTATTACAGGGTCTGATACTTGTAGGAAAAAGATGAATTACTGGTCAGTGAATTTATTATGCAACTGCTGTTTATTCTTTCATTGGTGACCTGTGGTTAGACGGGGGGCAAGGGGGGGGGGGAGAATCGCTCACTTATGTAGGATGACTTGTGGAACACAACCACATAATGTGTAGCCTTTTCCTTGCTCTTGTGAGGACTTGATACAAAGTAACCAGCAACTCAACCCTGTGCCCAAGTGTCACACTTTACTTTCCTGAAATATTCTCAGGCCTAGTGCCTTCCAATATGCCATCTGGATATTATGTTCTACATGCTGATTACCTTTACATGAATATATAGATAGTCTCCCTCTCTTCTGAGTGAACCCATTTTTTTATTAACAGTGTGGACATTCCCCGCTTTGTACTTGTGGTTCTTAACAGGCCTAAGCCCAGCCTAGTTCCCCCTCCTGAGTAAAGCCTAGACTGCTCTGCCTCTCTACCAATTGGAGTGTCTGGCCTAGCTTGATTTGTGCAGACCACTTGCAACCTTGGGGATTCTTCCTGAAGGACTCGCGAGTCCCCCTATGAAAAATCTTCCTAACATATCACTTCAATTACCAAGTTTTCCTCCCAAAAATTCTCCATCTACCTCTGACCTACACCGCTCTCCTCCAATGCAAAATTCACTATTCAATCCAATGATTAAGCCTTCACTAAATGCAACACTGTTCTTCAAGCTCCCTTCTCTTCTTTCCCTCATACTACATTCACTCTTAAACACTCCGCTCCACGGCCTTTGATTACACCATCCATCTGCACCCTGAAAACAATGAGGGAAACCCTTTGCGTTTGGCAAAGATTTAGACACTCCTCGGATCTCCAACTGTACCCGACTTCTCTTCAAAACTACTTGTATGCTGCCAAACAGGACTTTAATCTCCTTCTCATTTTGTCTCGATCTTCTCAACCTCGGTGCCTCCAAATATTACATTCTCTCCTAATCGCCTCCTTTCTGTTAACTATCTTGAGCTCAAATTTGCTTGAAATATTTCCAACTTTCAAATTACCCTTGCAAAGTACTCCGACCTTGCTCACTTTTCCACCACCTCTACTCTATCATGCAGCAATGTCTTCCTTTGCCCCCCCCCCCCACTAACCCTGATATATTTGACCTTCTCCTCAGGGCTAACCCTTCATGTGCCCCATTGACCGTTTATCCCCACACATAGTGAAACTCGTAGCTCCCAGTGGTTCTGCATATTTCCTCTTCAACTCCTGTCAACAGTGCCACTTTTACATCTTCCTATATGTTGGCGACGATCAGCCCTATCCTTAAGAAACCTGGCCTAGATCCTACCTGTCCTGACATTGTCTGGTCTTCTACTTCGCTATTCCAAGATCCTAGAGCATTTAGTTTTCAACCACCTCAAAGTTCCTTGATGCGCACAACCTCCGGAATCTTCAATCTGACGGGTGACTGATTAAGCACTTTAATGTGAGCAACTACATCTCTTCCTCTCATCATGCTAACTGTTATTCTATTCTTCTTGACTACTCTGCTGCCTTCAATACCGTCAACCATTCTCTCTCACCATCTATTCTGGGCATCAGGGACCAGGCTCTTGCTTGGTTTGCTTCATATCTCGCCCCCATACACTCTGGTATCTTGGAACAGCCTTACCTTCCTGCTCACCCCCTCCCAGTTAGTGTTCCCCAAAGGTTAGTCCTGGGTCCACATATGGTCTCTCCATACCTCTGCTCTTGGCAGCATGATCATCTCGAGCTACGGACAAAATGTTTTCTCCCTGCAATCAAATATTGCATAGCATCTCACTCATTCATGCTCCACTAAGACTGAGGTTCTCTACTTCCCAATCCAAACAGGCTCTCTTCCTCTCCCCTCTTCTATTCTTCTCTCCAGACTACCTTCCCTGCTATACTTCTGCTCGCTAGCTTGGTGTCTTTGACCCATGTCACAATTTACCACTTCATCTCCAAATCTGCCACTGCTGTATGACTTGATCTCCTCATCAGAAAGATAAGACCTCCTCCTACTTGCAACACTGCTATGCTCCTACTCTCCTCTTTAGTATTTTCTTGATCCGACTACTGTACCAGTCTACTCTATGCCCTTCCCAACTATGCTTTTTCACCTCTCGACAAAGTACTCAACTTTGCTGTCTGTACACTCTCTGCCACCTCCCCAGCACATTGTTGGGCTGTTGATGAGACCAGTTCATTCTCATCCTCTTCAAAACTATAAATGGACTTGACCCACCACACCCATTGGCCCATCTCGTTCTCTACTCTCCCTCTCGCTCCCTATGATCCTCTGTTTACCTCCATGGCAACTCTTGTGCATCTTGCTCTCCCTCTAGATTCCACCCTTCCTCTCTCGCTCCCTTACTCTGAAATGCTCTTCCTCTCCGCACTGCTCCCACTCTAGTTAAATCTAACCGCCTAGCTCTCCCCTCTTCCAAAGAACCATTATATGCCACTGCAACACCACAGCACTTCTCCCTCAACCCTTCATCCTAAAACGTAGGACTTCTACACCATCCCGCTCCTATATCATGCTCTAATGTCCTTGTCCCTGACTCATGTTTCTACCTCGCCTCGATCATCTGCTCTTAAATCGACATCCTCTTACCCATGTTAAGCACACTGGCCCTCTGCTCTGTATAAAAAAAAGTTGTGTACGCTTTTTTGTGCCAAAAATGTATTTTTCCCCCATGCAATTTTCAATAAATCTTTTATGGTAAAGTATCCCACATTTTTTTTCAAATTTCTACAATGACTGTTACAACAGGTTTTCTGAACTCCACCCTTAGTATAAAGCTATACCATTTGAGTTCATTGTAGCATAGACGGAGCAGCCAGGCTTATTTCAGGAGAGAGAGAGGGGGCTGTAGAATCAGTACAAATTAAATTGTAATAAAAATGGTCCAAAGAAACACTATGTATTGTAAAAAAATACATGTTTTATTTAAATACAAGTAGGCCCAGATAAATCTTGGGGGAAATAAGTACTACCATGTCATATAAAAACACAACTCTATGCTGGAAGGTACACAGACCAAAGCATATAACCTAATTTGGAACACCTAACAGGAGTGCTAGGGAAGTCAAACCAATAGTTATTTTTTAGGTTACTTTCAGTAATATAAGGGTTCGTACTGTGATGCTCTGCAAGAAAACACTTAGTAACCCAACAGTAACCCAAATGGACAATAATACTTTTTGTGACTAGTGGGACACTTATCCTAGCAAAAGTAAAACACTATCTCTGATTCAGGATAAGGTATTCTAGGGGAGTTGGACTTTGGGGTGTAATATTCAGTTAATTGCTTTTCAGTTCAAACTAAGGAATAACTCCAACTTTATTTTAGGATAACAGTTATACTCGAGGTAAGTAAAACCTACACGCTTTTTACACCGGCTATCAGCAACTTCAAGGCAGGTATAAACCGAAGACTGTTTTGCGTCTGTCTAGAATTGACCATGGAAAGCAAAACCCAGTGTTAGACTTTGTGAATGACTGTTATTCTAGGTAGGAAAGGCATGATGCAGACTTCATTTTGGACTGGCTAACGGCATGCTGGGGGAAGCAAGAACCAGTTGGGGAACACTCGTACATTTATCCTAACAGGAATAGTGAAGTGAAAACATTACTTTTGGGATGAGGCACAGCCAAATCACAGGTGAGTGAAAAATTGCATGTTAGAATGGCGAAGCAGTTTCTAAGGAAAGAAAGATGTTACATATACTGAGTTAGTAGCCAACTTCTTTTTAAGTAAGTAACTTTTTAAAACCCATTCTCTTTACTAGGCAAAAGGCCCAATCCATGTAGGTCTTTCCCTTGTTCTTGGAGCATGAGTGTTCTCAGTGGCAGAAGTGGTGTCACTAGTGTCGAACAGGCAGGCCAAGTTCTTAAGTAGCAAAAGGAAGACTGTAAGTAATTTACTTAAGAGTTAGTTGAGGGTCCAGAGGCTTCAGAGATGACACCGTAGGAGGAATCCAGCAGGGGCCTGGGTGCACTGGGTGTGAAGACTTCCAATCACAGAAAACACCCCAAAAGTACTGGAATCACAATAGACTTAAGGTAAGTAAATACCCAAGCCATCACAGTTCTTCAGAAGATTTTGCAGCAGGAGGACCTCGCATCTGCAGCCAAAAACCTGGTGGTTGTCGTCTTATCAAGACCGAAGACTGGAAACTGGAAGGGATTTTGTAGCAAGGATCACAGGGAAGGCTCTAGGCAAGGTCTTCCTCAGGGCTAGATGCGGCTCTGTGAATTTGGCACCTTTTTCAGGAGCACATAAAACCGAATATCGCCAGTCGATTCTCGTCACTGGTGAGGACTTTTCAGACTGGAATCATGCCTCGGGCATCCAGCAAGATGCCCACGAAGTTTAAGCGTGATTTGGAATTCAGAAGACTATGCCCCGCACAATGGCTCGAGTCGCCATGGTATTGGGGGTATTGTAGCCTGCAAGGGTCCAGCACGGCGTGGGATGCAGGTGTTGAGTCTAGTGGGTCTCGCCAGGCTCCTCGGCAGGGTTATCACTTTTGGAGTCGACAAGTCGATTGGAAGGAAGGGCTACAGCAGGCTCTGGTTACACAGCAGGTTCTCTGGGCACTGGAAATCAATCTTGGCCGCAAATGCTTAATCTTCCTTTGGTTTTTGTTCCAGTAGTCGACTAACTCTTCAGCTTCCAGGATCGGACTTTATGCAGGATCCCAGCCAAACAGCCTTGCAACATTCAAACGGAGGGGCGTGGGGTGAGGGGGGCTACAATCCCTTCAGGATAGCCATCCTCCCAGTTTGCAGAGTTTTGGACTCCTCCCTCGCTTCCTGCCTTCACACACTCTGGAGCCTGGGCGGGGGAGTCCACAGGACTCCTGCCAAAGATATAAAAATGAAACGGGAATTTCCCACCCTGGATGTTTGGGGAAGGGACAAGAAAGGACAAGGGGCACTAAAATGGCGAAAAAACAGACTGGGCTAATTTTGGTAAAATGAGCACCGATGTGCAAACAGCCCTTGGTAAAGGCGTGCCGAATTAATAAAACTGTTCACTGCCACCAGCCACTAAAGGTTTTTGTCCTTGTAAAGTTACATTTAAAGTGAGAAAGGGGATACTCCGTATCTCCCCAGCACTCCACATAAACTGGGGGGTGCTGGTCTCACTTAATAAAATGTAAAAGGGATCCCAAGATCCTTTCTACCCTTGGGAACTGTAGGTCTCACAAGGTTAGCTGGAGAAAGTTAAAAGGAATGCCATAGGGCAACCCATCAACAATAGGCACTTATTGCCAAAAAAACTGGCAGAGGATACTTTTTTAAAAGCCAATATGGAGTCTTAAAAATGACATCCATTAAAAGAGTAAGATTCTGAGTGGAAAAAAGTGTAAGGAAAATAAACCAGTAAAAGCAAAGTTCTGTGGTTGACCCAGGTCAGGAAGACTTATCATTGCTATGAAAATCTTAACACTGACTGACTGGGTTTTGAGAGCTGCTGGATATATTCTCGACAGTCCTTATTAAAAAACTTAATGAAATGCTGCATTTGTCCCTAGACATATATTAACGACCCATCAGATTCCATAAAATATTTGCCAACTTATTACTGGATATGGGCTTTGACCCAAACGTCCTCATAAAATATGAGCTGAAGAATACTTGTATGTCCTTTCCCGTAGTATATCACCCTCAGAACCAAGTGGCTTAAACTCTGCTACTGAAAGTACCTGGCATTAGTTGTAGGAGAGATGCGAGTACTCTATGTATTTAAAATCAGTGAATGTATTTGTTGTGCCATCACCGTTTTTAATGAAGGCACTGGCCTGCAGGATGGAATTTTGAAAAGAAATGACAAATGATTGAGCCTTTATGCTAATATAGATGTATCGAAAAAAGGAAACTAGGGTACACTGTTATTGTTCATAAACTGTAGATTCTCAAACTGTATCGCCTCCACTAGTGATTATGAATTGCAACCTTTATTAAAACTTTCTTAATGATTGATCTGAAGGATCAAAGTTTTGAAATGGTTTTTATCATGCTTTTATGCCAAACGCCCAAAATATATTGATGGTGATGATCCACCAAGAAACGTTCTACTTTCGCTTTATGGAAAAAATAATTCTGGAGCCTGAAAAGTGGTATTCAGATACCTCTGATGTCCTGTTGTGAGAAACTCCCCTCCTTACAATATCAGTGATTGGGTTGTCAGGGTAGACCATAGTTGCATGGACAAAGGCTAGGTAAATGTGTGATGGTAGGATGGTGACATTGGGCTTATTCATGTCAAATTGGTTCTTGGGTGCCATCAAACTGATTGTTGTAGCGTGTATAAGTAATATTGACTGAAAGACCAATGTGCGGTTTCATTTTGCAGATTGCCAGAGAGGCCGAGGCAGCCATTTATAACCAGCAGCTGTTTGAAGAGCTTCGCCGAGTCACTCCGCTATCACATGACCCAACAGAGGTCACAGCAATTGGGGCTGTTGAGGCATCATTCAAGTGCTGCGCAGGCGCCATCATTGTGCTGACCACATCTGGCAGGTAAAGTTTGGAGGGAGACTAACTTTTGAAACTGGTGAGTGTTGTCCTTAAATGCTATGACTTCACACCCCTCCCTGAGAGCGGAGTAGGTGACAACAGGGAGTGGCATGCAAGGTGACCTTATGGAATGGGGCGAGCATGTCCTCCTGGTAGTCTGATGCAATGCCCCTTAATTCTCTGAGTAGAATGCAAGTGTATTATGTGATGGGACCTCTGGGTACCACACTTGTTTCTGCCACAATGTGCCTCCCAATCTGTATATCTGAGGAATTTTCCTGCCACAAAGAACCTTGTGTTTTTACTCTCTGCATGTATCGTCATTTGGTCTTCTCAAAGGCCAATGTTCTGTTGGGCTGGTTTATCCAAATTCTCCCCTAGACCCTCCTGATCATAGACCCAGTGGAATGATTTTGGTTCCGATGTACGACTAGGAGTTGTAGATAAGATGTTGGTGTCCCCCCACAGCCTCTGTGTAGTTTCCTGGTCACTCCTCAAGAACTCATTTGGTTAGAATATCTCTCCATTCACTGTGAAGTGTTTTTCTCAATATACTTTTTTCTTTCTGAAAGTCCAAGCTTTTAATTCTGATTGTTCCCCTGAAGCCTTCAAAATACCTCTGTTCCACCTTCTACATGCATTTTTCTGTTTCAGATGCATTGTCTTTGTTCTTGACTCTGCACCGATACCTTGGCCCAAAAAAGCTTCTCTCAGAAAATGGGACAAACAATTGATACTAATGGTTTGGTGTGAGGCCCAGCTAGGACTCCTTCAGCCGTACAGTTTCAGTGCAGGTTGCCTTCTAAATGTCAGCAAACTGGCAAACTAACTTTTTTTTTGTCTCACCTAGTGGTAGTTTTGAGCAGGCAATTAAGTCACTCCTAGTAGGGCACATAAGTAAAATTCATACCACGTTTCCCTATATAAATCATGTCCAGCCAAAGGCATATGAAATTCTGGTGCATCTCTTTAAAGGGTGTTTTGGGTTCAGAAAGTGGTGCTGTACAGGATTTTATTTTAGGTTGGGACACTTTTTAGGATTAATTGGAAATTCAAATGTCATCCAAGGCTTTGGGTACCAAGATTATCACAGGTTTCCTCGGGGGGGGTGGGGGAGAGGGTTGATGGGGGGGGGGGTTGAGAGAGTATCTACTTTGTACCAGCATTGGCTCAAATAGGTTTCACTCTTATATAAAATAGTGGGAGGTGGAAAGGCTTCTGATGGATACCGTAAGAGTAACCTTAATCTCTGATTGGTGCATTTTCGAGGGCAAACTGAGTGATTCGACCAGTTGGGCCAGGTATCTTTGGCAATTTCCAGAACTCTGGTTGTCGACTGGTCTTCGCAAGGGGATAGGTTGGCAGCTTCAGTGTAGCTGAAGAATAACGTCAAGCAAGGAAAGTAGAGGTCCTGCCAATGCTGTTGTGCTGTAAAGAGCTACTGTTGCTGGGGTACAGAGCAGATTAAAGTTTCTTGCAAGCACAGCTCCATTGTTTGAAGTGGCATAGACTGGCAAGCACAGGCAGTAAAGCCAGGAGACTCCTTTGGTTTGATCTGTTTTGTGCACCTCTGACTCGGTCAGTTGCTGGTATTCTCGGTTTCTGGTTCTTCCAACCCTTTTGCAGATGTGCAGGGATGGAACCGCAATACCTTTCTGGAGCAGAGTCCTTGTGACTATGCAGGGAGCGGAGCGCTGGCAAACCATATATATATATATATATATATATATATATATATATATATATATATGATTTTTATATTTGTGAAATCTTACCTGTCGACCCCAAACCTTTTGCTGGATTTGGTGATTATTTTTCATACGTGAGTGGGAATCTATCCCCCCTCTCCTTTCTTTCTCTTTTTATGGGTGACTGTCTCTCCATGGTGTAGTGTGGATTTGAAGGTCCTGATGACGTTTGAGCTGACAGCATTTTCCTATGGCAGCACACGGCTCTTATTGGCAGTGTTGCTGCGTTGACTTCCCCTTCTTATTTTCTCTCCATTTTGCTTTGGGCGAACTACTGTTCCCAAGGGTAAAGTGGGATGTCCATCTCCTTTACCTTTTATGTGAGGGCAAAACACTGCACCTTATGAGGAATGCTGGGGAAGATGGATGATATCCCCTCTCTCTAACATAGTAAGAATTGTTACAATAGCAAGCTAACTCTTATGGCTGGCTGGTCCGTGTATCTACTTTTATGACCAAATATTATTTGCAGGCTGTCAAAACAGCCACAGTAATGTACAGAAGGGTCACCATTCTGCTAGAATGGTGGCTTGCTTCCTTTCTTTTTTCCCATGGAGTGTGCTTGTTGCTTGGGTCTTCCTCTGCTGTCCTAGGAGGTCCCTGTTGAAGTTTTGTCTAGGGCGGGAACATTTTGTGTTTCCCGCCGAGCCTTCAGTGTCTGAAGGCATGAAGTGAGGATGGTGTCTGAAAATTTGCATCCCTTTGCCTTCCAGTGTGCCTGAAAGGAACCAGTTCTTACTGTCGAGCTGGCGTTGCTGATTGGAAAGCCACCCGCTTTCTGTCAGCTACAGGGAGAATTTGCAGGAGTTGTGTGGGTTCCTGTTAAATAGTCTGATTCTGGAAGCTGAAGACCAGTCGACCACTGGAACCAAACCTGAATAGGAAGATGAAGAAAAGATGGCTGCAACTGATTCCAGCGACCGCAGAGCCTGCTGTGTAACGGGTCTGTTTTGACGCTTCCTTCCAAGCGACCTGGGGGGTCTGGAAGATGACAACCCTTACCTACAGGCATTGTGAGCCATCTCTCGACATGCTGTGACCTTTCCGGGGTTGCAAAACGCCAATACCCAGGGATCTCTGGCTAGTATGCAGTGCATGGTCTTCTGAAGTCTGAGTCCTGTCCAAACTTTGGTGAGGGGACTTCAGAGATTCAACTTGTGTCTCTGGCGGTCCAGCAGGAGTACACAAGAGTGCTGGACGGAGGGAGTGATGAGAATCTGACCACCGATATTCGTTCTTCATTCAGTACCTGCAAAAGGGCGCCGAATGCAGACAGCCATTGGCAGCCTTGAAGAATCCTTTATGGGATCCTCTCCTGTTCAATGTTGCCAGTTCCCATCCAGCGTTGTCATCACCAGGCCAATCATCGAGATACTGGGTCCTGTGCTGCTGCTTCGGGAAGACCACCTCCAAGCTCGTCTTTGCTGAGGTTACTGTGTTGGCTTGGGTGATGCATACCATAAGTCTCGTGTCAATTTTTGTGTTTGAGTTCGCCCATTCCATTCGTCCATGCCTAATGCTGGAATGCCTTTAGGGAGCGTTATGTGTAGTGCCTGAACACATTTCACTGTCTCTGAAGCTGCTACTTGCTTTTTCAAGGAGATATCCTCTGGAACTCTGACTGTCCTGCATCTGACCCCTATCCTGACCTGCTTACTGCTGGCTCCCAGACCCCTGTGGGAGGGGGGTGGGCTCCCTCTTCTGCCTCTGAGATAACTCATGCCCTAGAATTGGGAAGGACTTTGAAAGATTATGGTTCTGTTTTGAAATAAAACCAGTGTTGAAAAGTATTTAATTGTAAATGTCTTGATGTGTAACTTTTTTTTCCACTTTATTTTTATTGAACATTTTCAACAAGAGATAAACAAATTCTCCCATGGAGAGCAAAAACAGGAACAAAACAAATTCCACCCAAAAAGAACTATTCCCCCTTTCATGTCTCCCACCCCTTCTCACCCCACACCCCAGGATGTCCAGGCCGCCAAAAAACAGTGCAAAGAGCAATGAGCACGGTCGAAACACAAAACACAATAGTACAGAAGGTCCAGCTGGTAACAGGGGCCCCACATCTTCTAAGACCCGGGATTCTCAGAAAGTGCCACAATTTCCCCTCCCCAGTGGCCATACAAATAATCACAGTGCAAATCACAATTTCAAGGCTTCAGTCTGCATTCAGAATAACCAGTCCATTCCTGCAGAAAGGAGGGCATAGAATCCTTGACCATGGCAGCAAGTTTCTCGTATGTAAAGATGGAAATAAGCTTAGTGAACCACTCCGACTTAGAAGGCGCTATGGGGCTCTTCCACTTCTGAGCCAGAGCCAATCGTCCCACCCTCAGCATGGCCCCCATCGCCTTCGAGAAGGAACCCACCTCTTTATCAGGCAAAGGAGTGCCCAGAAGAACCTCCAAAGGATGCATGGAAGGGCAAGTCACCGGAATGTCTTTTATCCAGCTAAGGACCTCTGTCCAATAGCGGCAAATAACCGGGCATTCCCACCACATGTGAAACCAGGTACCTTTATTGGCACACTGCTTAGGGCACCAAGGGGAAACTTCCCTAAACATCTTAGAGAGGGCCGCTGGAGAAGAATGCCAGGAGTGTAACACCTTAAAATTATGCTCCAACGCCGCTGTATATAGCTCTCCCGAAGACACTGCCTTGAATATAGACTGCCACAGCCACAATTGATCGTCTAAGGAGAAGCCCAACCACTCCTCCCAAATACGTTTGAAAGGCTGCCTACCCACCAGATTGGAAGAGATAAGCACTTTATATATCTTAGAAAGGGATCCCTTCCTAGTTGTGGCTTCCACAAAAAGCCTCTCAAATGGGGTAAGGTGGCGCGACAAGTCGGCGCACCAACGCGCTTGAGTTAGGATTCCCTTCAGCCTCAAATATTCAAAAACCGTTGGGGGCTTAGCCTCGAACAGGTTCACCAAATGGTCATACTCCAGAAAGGACCCATCCCCAAACAATTGCGCCGCCCTTTCCAACCCCTGGTCTGACAGGACTGTTTCTCAGAACCCCTTCCTGTCCAGATCAACCGGAGCACCCCACAAAGACGACAAAGGAGAGGGCCAGGAGGAGAGAAGCATATTGTCCTTGGAGGGCTTCCAAACCGTCCACAGCACTGCGATCGTAGGATGGGACTTAACAAGCCCTGGAATAGAATTCTTGGGAGCCCACAGGAAGTCCCTAACCTTTCTAGGATGGACCTGAACATCTTCCACATATGTCCAATATGTGCGCAGATCATCCCTCCAGTGTTCCAGCAGAACCCGTAACTGAGCTGCCTTATAATACCCTCTAAAGTCCGGCAAGCCGAAACCACCAAGGGACTTTGGGAGCGTCGGGGAAGGAAACCCAACCCTAGGCCTCCTCCCATTCCATATGAAATGTAGAACGCGAGAATGCAATGAGGCAAAGAACGAAGAGGTAGAGAAGCCACGGGAGAACATTCATTTTAATCACTACCATCCGACCAAGAGTCAGGGGAGCCCATCTCAGTAGGTCACTCTGGATCTTGGCAAGGATGGGAGGGAAGTTGAGCTCAAACACCTTACCGAGGTCTCTGGGGATGGTGACGCCCAAGTATTTGATGGAATTCCGCTCCACCCGCACCCCATACACTTCCTTTCTTCCCTCAAGCTCCAGATCCAGCCCCCCCATGGGCATTATACATGACTTGGACAGATTCACTTTAAGCCCGGAGAAGGAACCGAACCGCCGAATCAGTCCTAACAAACGTGTTAGGGCCGAGCGAAGGTTTGTCAGATACACCAGAATATCGTCCTCAAACGAGGACAATTTAAATTCATGGTCACCACATCGCAACCCCGAAAGACCCTCATCAGCCCTGACGGCGAAGGCGAAAGGCTCCATCGCCAGTGCATATAACAAAGGAGAAAGGGAACACCCCTGACGCGTACCCCGAGAAAGCGAGAAATCCTGTGACGTACAACCATTGACCAACACCCTTGCCGTGAGACCATTGTATAGTGCAGCCACCCACTTTCAAAAATTGTCCCCAAAGCCCATTTTCCTCAACACTCTCCCCATGTATAGCCACTCGACCCGATCAAAGGCCTTTTCAGAGTCCACCGACAAAAGATAGGCCTCCAGATCTTGCTTCGACGACTCGTACATTAACCCCAGGGTTTTCCTCACATTGTCCGAACTCTGCCGCCCAGGGACGAAGCCAACCTGATCACCATGAACCAGGGAGGGAAGATAACTAGAGCCTGTTCGCCAAGAGTTTAGCCAAAATCTTATCAACATTAAGCAGCGAGATGGGCCTATAGGATTGACAGTGCTCGGGATCTTTCTCCTCCTTCGGCAACACCACTGAGAGCTGACATCATAGAGACGGGCAGAGAGCCTGAGTCCAGGGCAGCATTGAATACTTTAGCCAGAAAGGGTGCCACTGCGGAGCGAAGGATCTTGTAAAAACGGACCGTAAAGCCATCATCCCCCGGAGCCGTACTGCTCTTCAGGGAGGCAATGGTATCCATCACCTCCTGGGAGGAGATAGGCAATTCCAACCTGGTAAGCCCCTCCGCACAAAGTCGAGGGATCTGCAACGACTCCAAAAATAAGTCTACGTCGCGCCCATCCCCAGAGTATTCCGATGCGTACAGGTCCTCATAATACCGCCCAAACTCTGCTGCGATCATGTCCTCTTGCACAACTCCTTCCCCCGTACGACCACTAATCCGATTCACCCTCCAACTATTCCGAAGCTCCCTCAAATGCCACGCCAGAATACGGGCCGCTTTCTCCCCCCGCTCCATATACCGCTGTTTCAAAAAAGCCAACTTTCTCTCCGTTTGCCCCACAAGTAACACTGACAATTGAGCTTTAAGATTCTGAATCTCTTCCCATTTGCCCGGAGCCATCTGCGATCTCAACTTTCCTCCCGGCTGGATGCCCTCAATTTGCTTCCTCAACTTTGCCTCCTTCCTTCCCCTCTCCCGCTTTCTTCTCGCGCCCATCTCCATAAGCACGCCCCTGATAGTGGCCTTAAACGCGTCCAACACTCCATGGACACTCACCTCCCCTGTGTCGTTAAGAAGGAAGTATTCCCCAATAGAACCAAGTAAAACTTCTTTAAGTTCCTTATCCAGCAAAACACTATCGTTACACATCCACCGCGCCCTAGCCGGAATCGCCCCGGGAACCCCCTTGATGTGTAACTTTGATTCCTGAACAGAATAAGTTGCAAAGTGTCCTGAAGTGAATACCTTTGGGTTGCTTGTAGCCCCTCGAGTGTATACGTTATTTTACTTAATTGAAATGTTTCACTGAAAGTAGTTAAAGTTGGTACTGTCATCAGTTCTGAACTGAATGTGTATAAGCTTACCAATAGGATCTACCCACCTTGTATTGTTGCTGATCTTCCAAAAGTGTACCATTGGATGTTGCTTCCCCTGATCTGCTTTAGTGCATTTCTAAAATAGTCTTAGCATTTTCACTTATCTTTGCATATGGCCCCTCTGAAAAATATATAGGTCCTTACTTAACTTGAACTGCCGATTGCCTTTAAGTCTGCTAGAGTTCTTAACTTGGAATAGTATTCCACACTTCTGAAAAATATGCTTGGTAAACTGCCTATTGCTATATTAGAAATATTGTTGGTTTCTTGGTTATACTGACCTTGAACAGCTGCTGCTCTTCTCTAAAACCAACATTGGGCTATGCTTACCTTGAATTGATTTAGTGCACTTCCAAAATAGTTTACTAGGCTCTTATTTTTCCATGAGTAGCTGAACAGTATGTGTTATTCTTTCCATATGGAAATGTAGCTCTTGCTTCCTGCCAAGAGCCCACCTGCATGCAGGTTACCTCCTTGATAGGCAGGCTTCATCGCCGTCTTCTATGCCTTCTTTTGTGATTTGATTAGATTATTCCTTTATGATCCCATGCAGCAGAGGAAGAAAAGGCACGGTACCATTCTTGAAGTACCCTTCCTTTTGCATTTGATGGTTGCTTCTTAGTAGTCAAATTGGATGGCTTGCTAAGGCTGTGGCTCCTTCCCCTTGCTTCCGTTTCCAGAGGACCTTTTTTCAAGTTCATGGCCATTGGGTTGCTCAAATTATTGCCATCCTTCAAGCTACAGAGAACGGTTCAATTTGCAGGCAATTATTGCAATTTGTTTAATTGTGATTTAGTTTAATTTAAAATTTACACAACATTAGAGTATCAAATGAAACCAGCATAAAACTACATGAAATCCTAAAAACTGAAGACAATATAATGAAAACGTAATAAGAGATGAAGAAAAATATAGTTCATGTACAATAGCTGTTAAAAAGTGGACAAGACACATTTTCACCCCACATGTCTCGACCACAAGAGCTCCTTGGAGCGCTCCCTGGAAAAGCTGTGTTTCCTTAGGAAAGGAAGCCCATCTTATTGTGCGAAGCATGGGGCAATCGAATACAATTCTTTAGCGTCTCCAAGCAACGGCGCGAGTTGCAGAAACGACCGGATATAGATTGCATTTCTTCATCCTAATGTTTGGTCCGTTCTTTGGTTTTGAAATGGTTCAGCCTGAAATGCATGCATGTCGAGGGGGGGCCTTAGCACATGGAAACATTTAATGTATACACAAGTCACCCAGCCGATGAGGAAACCTTGCATATTACTGGTAAGATGTAGGAGCCCAAGGCCTCGAGTCAATCGCCAATCATCCCTAAACATTTTCCTTTTCACAGCCTCTGGATTTTCCGCCAGTTCCAACTCAGAGGACCCAGTGCAAGCTAACAGTTCACTCATTGCGTCTCTGGATTGCATGACTGATTTGACTGACGTTTTCAGAATTTTTTGGAAGTCCTCAACGATGGAATTGTGAGGAGAAAAATGTGTGATAAATCAATGCTGCTTCCACTGAAATCGGGCACTAAGGGAAATTGAATTAAGCTCATGGTGCAAAATTGCCTCTGGAATGGCAATGGAGAGCCCCAACACTTTCTTCTACAACATAGCCTGCATGGAGTCTAGGGTAGGTCCGAGATTTGCTGGTGCAATCTCTAGGCCATATAGCAGAATGGGCTCAATCTTATCTTGGTATTTCATAACCGGGAGGCAAGTATATCTACACAGCCTCCTATAAATTATCTTCATGCGGGACAACAAAGGTACCAATTTCTTTTGGGATTTTCGATCACAAATTAATGGATGAGACATTGGTTAGTAGGGAAGCCACCTGTTCAACACTTACAGCGCCCAAGGACCACCACATAGTTTTAGGCTTCCTATTATACTGAATGAAGATATACAGCTTTCTTTGGAGGCCCCACGGAGTCATTAAATATCTGCAAAGGCCAGCCAATGAAGCTGTAGATGGGCCAATTTAACCAGGATCATTTGATGGGTTGCCCATAGCTCCTCAATGTCTCAGATGAAGATTGAATAGTTTTGGTGTCAAGGTGCAGCTCTGTCTAAGCCCTAAACTGGTCAAAATGGGCCTAGATACTGCCCCTTGCTTAGTAAGGCGAACCATCAACCTAGGGTTTTTGTGCATTAAAGCAATAAGCTGAATCAATTTTGTTGGCAACTTTAGTTCCAACAATTTGTCCCAAAGCAACTGCTGCTGCACACCGTCAAAGGCAGAAGACTAGTCCAGGGAGGCATCTAAATGCTGCCTACCTGGCATCCCTTCACGGTGTGCAGCAGGTGCTTCAGTATTGTGGCATTAAAGGAGGTTCCCATGTGTCTACGAAACCCCACCTGAAAACGTGGCAGAATATCCTTCTCAGCCAAGTCTCTTAGGAGAATCGGAAAAACCTTGCTGGAAGAGTCAATTAAAGCAATGGGCCTATCATTCCCGGGATCACCTTTGTGAATGAAGATGATTGCCTAGGCCAAAGAAGCAAAGCTGCACTGAGGAAGTTTGCCATTGAACTGTGAAAGTTCGTTCTGCGAAGCATTTTCCATTGGCACTGCGAGTCTGGGACTCTTGCCACTCTACTCCGTGCTCGCTTCCTGGAGGAGGCAAGCCCATTGGCGGTCACGTGAACAGTCACGTGACTTAATTCTACTTCAAGAAGCAGCCTCAACCACCCTTGCAGCGTGGAGCCCGGCCGAGGAGTAAAGGGCGGTGCATCCTGTTTTTGCAAGAACTGTTTTGCTGCTGTTTGGCTCTGAGAGGCGCTGAATCCGAGACTTGCCAATTAGACGATTCGTTGCAGGTCTTAGACCTCGGACACCAGAGTCAAGGAGCAGAGCCCCAGTGCGCCCTGGACCGTCCTGGTCTGCTATGACTGCAAACACTGGCCACGAGGGCCCTGCGATATGGAAACGAACACTCCAACAACGAGGAATGCAAAACCCATGGACTGGTTTTCAAGTTCATGCGTGGTGGGGCTGTGGAGACGTTTGCGGATAGTTTCACCTAGGTCGGTGCCATATGAGAGAAGTCGGAAAGCACGCTTGTTTCTGAGGAATCCTCTAGCAGCTAGCCAGCCTGTTGCTCCGATCGGATCAGCCACGTTTGGAAATGGCTTCTGTTCACAATCACTGCGTGGGAACAAGTGGCTGTTTGGCTGGGATCGCTGGAATCGTCTCGTGGGACTGATTGTTACTGCTGCCTTTGCTAGCTGTCAGCGCCTGCAGCGCCGTCCCCAAGAGGAAGCCTGTGCCGGCTGAAACCCCCTGCCTCCCTAGTAATTAACTTTCTTTTTTTGAGTCACAGACTTATGTGGACTTAGTGTTTATGGACTTATGTGGACTTAGTGTTTATGGGCTCTATTTTGGTCCTCTCACTTTCCTGCAACTTACCTTTTTGTTCTTGTAGCGCTCGCATTGCAGCGTTTGGCCCCGCCCCCTCCTGACGCCGATAAGCCTTCATTACGGCATAGCCCTGCGCACTAGCGCGCACCCAAGTGGGAACAAGTGGCTGTTTGGCTGTTCGGCGTCTGAGGTGGGGAGGCATAGAGTACTTTAGCTGACACATTTAGGGTTCTATCTGTGTCCTTATTAGAGGTAATCCTCATAGATGCTGCTCATTACTATTGATTGTGCTCTTTGAATTGTCTACTGAGTATTTACAGGTGATTTAATAAGTGACATTCTCAACATTGAAGAGGGTCCATTGGCACAATAATGTGCTAAGGCGCTATATAGGATTTACTAGTGGTCAAACGTTATTATTGTAAAATCCTATGCAGATAGAAATGAGGTCTGAATAGCTCTGGCTTCGCAACTGAGGATAACGCAGCTCATTGTTCAACAGAACAGATTAGCACTGTTTAGATTGTTTGGATGAGATTGGTGACGGCTCACTCGACTTGGGGACATTGACTCTAGGCTTTTTTTTTTTGCCGAGCAGTTCTGCCATTAATCCCTATAATTATGGCCGTGGGCCTTCGAAGTGGAAATAAATCCAACATGCACAATCAAAAAAAAATGAGGTGGATTCTGATGTCTCCGCACTCCTAAATATAGCTCTGTCCACTGTGATCATAGAAGAGGACCTCAAGGGCAACATTAATGCTTTCAGTGATGTTTCCCTAGAATAAATAGCCTCTCTTGGCACAGTGACGGGGTTGTTGGACTCTGGAAATGGGGGGGGTTGGACATGGTTACTAACACCTCTGTTGGTCATGGCATTAAAACATCCTCCTCTCCAAAGAAAGTAGTATCTAAAGAGATGAAAATTCCTTGCATATCTAAAGAACCTTCTCATTTAATGCCTTCTATTTTTCCAGCTGACAGTGAAAACCAAGAGCCCCTAGCTCCCAAAATGGAGGTTCATGTAGAGATTGAATATGAGCCCTTAAAGGCTAAATATTTACAGATGAACACGTCCATGAGCCACTCTCAGGAGCTTAACCCTCCCATTATGAACCAAAACATAACGGTTCCCAAAAAAATACAGGTGTCTATCTCTCAAAGAAGCCAACGAAATATCCCCCAGGGGATTGGGCATTGAAGGGCCCAATCTAGATCTTAGCCTCGATAGAGAGGCAATTAAAAAAGAAATGAGGATAGAATTTTGGAGTCCATCCTGCTGATTTCTCTATGTTGGCACCTGCGATAGAGATGGAACTGGGAAAGCGTATTAGATTATCTCATGAACCTTCAACCCCTGTGAATAAAAGCAAATATGGAATTGAAAATGTTTTTCTATTCAACAACCCCCCAACATACGCTTACTCTGTTCCTTCTCAACTTAGTGCCCAAAAGGAAGCATGTTCTTTGGGGGGGTACTCTTGCATCCAGAAAACATAATGTAGGTGGCCCAAATATCCAGTCCATGAGCTCTCCAAACTCAGAAAAATCTTTGCCTCAAGATTCTCATCTTACTCTTGGTCCGGAAACTTCTGGTGTTTCTCAGCATGAATTTAATGAGTCCCTGAACCCTAGAAATTTATCACGGGCCAATTATGTCCCGGAAGTTCTGAAAAAATGCGATGATGATCAACAACAATGCTTTGAAACCTTCCCTGTCCTAACTCTGATCTTAAATCTGTTGGACAAGGGACATGAGCAAACCCATGAAGAATTAAAAATTCTACAGACTCAAATGATTGATCTTATAAGCAAACAAAGCAAAATGGAGGGTATGCTGCTTTCATGCAATATGTTTTCGTCTCTGAGTCACAAAAAGATGGACACCTCTAATTCTCATCACATCGCTACACAAACTAAATCCTTTGCTGAGGCAGTGTCTGGGGGCTTTTCTTCTAGACTGGCCGCCTCAAACACTACTGGTCTGCCCTCAAAGAAATTAGAGGACGTAAATGCCTCAAATATTGCTGCTTTGACAGTCTTGGTAACGGAGATGGCAACTGCCGTTAAAACTTTATCAACTCCAGTGGTAACAGTGGATAGTCCAGGAGTTAATGAGAAAAATGATGCTTGCTTGTATAGCCCCTCCGCGCTGATTGACTTTATCAATCTAAGTGGGGAGGGTCTTGATTTAAAGCCCTCAGGAGAAAAAAATCGCTGCTGACCTACAAGATGTAGCGACTCCCATTTCCCCAAACAAAAAAACAAAGAGCCCAGGCTCGTGCAGAAAATCGAAACATCCTTAACAAAGAAATAAAAGGAAAACTAGAAAAAAAAAAAAAAAATCCAGCATGTGACAAAATAGATGAGCACAACACACATATAAGACATTTGTAATCTATCTGGGGGTGAGACCATTATTGATCTGAACCAATTGAACGATGAATCCAAAGCAATGCTGAACCTTCCGGAACCCAATCAGATGGCCCCTTCAAATCAAAAAAAGGCTATTGAAAAGAAAAAAGCCTTGAAAACCAAAATGGGGGATGACTCTGATGCGTGTATAGTGTCCAAAGAGACAAAAAGGAATGTTTCTAAAGATAAGAAAGGGGCTGTGTTTGGATGAAGGAAAGGCAAACGAGAATATGGAACTTGATCTTCAAGCTCCTATTCCGTTTCAGAAACAATCTGCTCTTTCAAACTTTTATCCCTTGCTAGATCCAAAAAAGACCGAAAAAGTGATCATTGGTTTAGACAATGGGTCAAGCACTCCCTTAATTGTCAAATGTGAAAAAACAAAAGGCAACATCACTAAGCCCACTTCTAACGGCAGCAATACCCACACTGCCGAGGCGCAAACGTCAGTAGCTGGTACTAGTTTGTATGCTTTACCCGCTTGTGACGGAATACAAGAAATAGGGCAGACCACGTCTAATTCTGACCACTGGAGCTCAGTGCCGCAAAACAGTCTAGCAAAGGCCGACCCAATAGATATAAAATCGGCCTCTGTAATGGGGTGGGAAAGCGAGCCTGAACGCTATGGAAAGGCACGTCTGAATCATACGTTGATGATTGCCATCCAAGATATTCCTGGTCTTCGTATAATCCGTTCAAATGATATTGATTGGGTGAAATTGGCGGCTGTGAACAACAATAGAATGATCTGCAAATTCATGTCTCCATTCATTCTAAAATTGTTATGGGAACATAAAGATGACTTGGCATCTATTGGTTTAGTAACCACCATCTTTACCTCGATTGAGGTAGCCACACTTTTTTTGGAAACGATGCCTCCCTCTGCTGAAAGTACATTGCCATGTTCTACATCTGGTGATCCAATCAACTTTGATGCTATAACCATGAAACAATTTATGGTCTTTGTGTCGGTGATAAAGGAGATGTCAAGGAACGACCCAAAAATCGCTCGAGTATCAAATCCTTTAAATGGAATGAGAGACTCTTAGCCTGGTAACATTTCTTATCTTTACATGGAATCCGTGTGGTCTAAGCAACTTTTTAAAGACCAGACATTATTTTACTGCAAGAAACCATGTGCCAAACTAATTTTGCAATAGAGGGCTATTATGCCTTTGTTCAGGTAGCAAGGCGGGGCCCAGGCGGAAGACCGTCTGGTGGTCTTGCGATTTTAATTAATTCTGCCTGTAGGTGCTCTACGGAATTGATTAGCTGTTCTGCTTCTTTTTTAGCTTGTGTATTGATTGATGATGTGGATCCTTCCATTATTCTCATTTTGCCTTGCATTTACTGAAATAAATTAAGTACGCCAATTGATGCCATACTAGACAAACTGAATGCTGTGTTAGAAAAGGGCTTTATATTGTTCCCTAAAGCCAGAATAATTGCAGGGGGTGACCTGAACTGTTATTGTTATGATGAAAGTTCTCATCCTAGTGCCATGTGGACCAATCACTCGCTGGTCTCTAAGAGATCTGGGCAAATGTGGAATTCTTTATTTCTTGAGTGGGATATGCAGACCCCGCTATTTCGGTTAGAACCCTTTAATTACACCTGGGCGAGAGCTGATTACAAGTCTTTAATTGACTACTTCTTTCTCTCATCCAGGATATATATATATATATATATATATATATATATATATATATATATATATATATATATATATATATATATATAATTTTTTTTTTTTTTGATTCCCTGACGATATTAGAACCAACAATAGACCATATGATAGTTGCCTTGTCCTTGAATATTCCAATTGCACGCTATGTTGATGACTTGTTACTTGCTCTAGTAGAACCCGATCGTCATGCTCTTACCATGAAATGGAATCGCAAATTTTGTCTCGCCTTTACCAACTGTCTAGAGTGGGATCCTGATATTATCCATCATTCCTGCCTAGGAGGTACCCCCCCTCCTACAAATAGAAAATGCAAACACTAACAGAATAAAATTCCATCTGTTAAAATTAAGAGACTCTGAAAAAGAATACTCAAGTTTTATCTAATCACGCCCATAAATTTAACCTTCAAGTGGCTCACTTGAAAGCCCAGAAAAATTCAGAGATTAGAAGGCTCAGAAAAGGTAACACCTCCCTTATAATCTGTTCAGAACTTATTAAAACTGTGAGACAAAGCTACATAAATAAGCTGAAATGGTTGAATGGTCACTTGCATTATGAAGATAACCAAAAAATTATCTACCATTTGCTAAAACATGACCCCAGACAAATTTGTAATACTCTGCGTACTATTACCTCTGCCCCTGCCTCGACGGTTGATTGTGATTTCTGCTGAAACTTGGGTTGCTTACATCAAACTCAAATTTCAATTGCCCGAGCGCTTCAATACGCTAAAAGGAGGAGAGCCCAAGCTTCCTCTCGAAACATTATGTCAATAGGGGACATTGTTGAGGCTATAGGGAAACTAAAACCCTCCAGGGCCCCTGGTCCGGATGGTTTACCGCCATTCGTATATAAGGCTAATCCTACTTTCTGGGCTCGTATTCTTATAATTAAATTTGATTCTATTTTGTTTACTGGTATCATCCCTCCTTCTTGGACCTCTGCCCTTGTTGTTTCCATCTAAAAAAAAGGGCCTCCTGAACTGCCTGCCAATTATCGTCAGATAGCGTTAACAGACGCTTCATCAAAAATGTTCTCCTTACTTTTGTTACAGAAATTACAAATGTACATTAACGATTTTAATTTATTGTCACCATATCAAGTAGGCTTCAGGAAACGTATAGGCTGTCCCCTTAATGCCACCATTTTATGTCATCTCCAGGCATTTACATCCTCGTCCAAACAAGGCCCTGTTTATATGGCTAGTCTGGACCTTACCGCAGCTTTTGACTGCGTTGTCCGTGAGATTTTGTGGAAGAAAATGCTGGCTATGGGGATTCCGCACCATCTGGTTGCATTGATCGCTCTGCTGCATAAAAATACATTTTACCGCATCCGGCTTAATAAAGAAGGGGCTCTATCTGACCCCATTTCCACGGAAATGGGGGTTAAACAGGGTTGCATCATGGCAGCGGTGCTTTTCAATTTATACCTTCTGGGTCTGGATGCAACATGGGTGACTGGAGAGTGTTTTCCAGCTAAGCTCGGCACTATCAAGCTAGACTGGATGGGTTTTGCAGACGATTTGTTATTCTTTGATCGAACCCCTTCCGGGCTTCAGAGAAAATTAGATCTATTTGCAAACTTTGCCCATAAACATAATCTTTCTCCCAATCCCGCGAAAACCTCCATACTTATTTTTTCTGATGGAAAATTAAAACATCGCTTTACCTGGTCCCTAAATGGTACAAAAGTAGAATACGCTGCTATGATTCGTTATTTGGGTTATCCACTTACTGATTCCTATTCTTTAACAATGTGGAAACACTTTGTAACCCAGAAAGTTAAAACTCTTGCTTCGCAAATGAAAATTATTTTTCATAAATATTGCATGTTTTCCTTACTCCCATTAATTCAATTATATCTTCAGAAAGTAGAACCCATCATTTTGTACTCTCTAGATATTTGCAGCTACGATATTGATGATTTCTTAAATATATTGCAGGGAAAGCTGTGGAAAACTGTACTAGGCATGGCATTATCAATTCCAAATGTTATGTCATGAACTGAATTTATTACCTTTGTCAGTAAAACACAATTGGAGATGTATCACAAACTATTCTAAAATGTTACATCTGCCTAAGAACACTCTATACTCTGAACTGAACAAGATCTTTACATCTTCTAACTATGAAAATTACTGCCATTCTCGCAGAGATTCACGAAACTCCAGATTCTATTAGTATGTGGCTGCCGAGTCAACAGAAAAAATATCAAAGATTCTTTTGGAGTACTATGATGGATGACATGGGGACCTATCCATCGTATGAGGCATACAATCAATTTCGAGGCAAATGGGAAAGCAGATTAAAATACTTGATCCAGTTTCCCTCTGCATTTGCAAGGAAAATTTACATGCGTTTCAGACTCAATCAATTTCTGACACGTCAACGGACAAAAAATTAGGTTGCTAGTTTAATGAGTCCTGATGCGACATATTACCGCTTCTGTGGAAACGCTGATACACCCGAAACGTTAAAACATCTGGTGATTGATTGTTCTTACTTTGAGGTACAGCGTATCCAAATGTTTGAGTGTTCCTTCTCTTGTTAGTCATTTCAAGGGAATCTCTCTGGAGACGTTGCATGGAAGGATATAGTCAAAGTTTGACTCTTAAATTGATAAACTTGCTTGTAATTATTGAGACTAAATTGACAGAGGAATTGACAACTGAGTGAATGAGTACCGGGAACCGGTCTAGAATCTATGTATTGGCTAATGATTATTTCCATTAATGTCCTAGTGAATACTATCTGTACAATTTGCTTTTTTTTATTTTTTTTTGTGTATTACATTATTTTGAAAGTGAGCCTAGATAGTCATGCTAATGATCACATACATTGTGTTTTCTCTATCTTGTAATCATTATGCGAACTGAATTTACAAAAAATAGTCTAGAAACCGTTTGGTCCACCAGTATGATGTTGTATCAATTTTATGCTGTATAATATATACAATATATAAATATATATATATATATATATATATATGTAAATGTTCCACTATTTTGTGCTGTTTTGATAGTATTCTTTTGGTTTCCTTTCTTTTTTTCCATTAATTAATTTTATAATGCATTCTTTTGTATCTGAAAGAAATCTGTAAAGGTTTTTATTCTTAAAAAAACCCCATGTACTGCATTGAAATCTGATTCAGTTACTGCCGCTGTCACGGTTACTAAAGTCTCGAAGGGACGTGTTTTAAAGCTCGCTACTCGACTAATCACTGATAATTTACACTCCTCACCCTTACCCTTTGATCTCTCATCTGGCGTCCCCTCTGTTATTTCACTCGAGGCTGCCTCTGTCAGGCCTAGAGACTCATCCGTGCAGGAGGAAGACGCGGAACATGTGGAAGATGCGGAAGACGCGGCTGATAAAGGCCCACCCTGAGATGCGTCTCCAGCTCCCCACAAACCGTGTAATCAGGCGGCTAACTTGGGGAATGATAATGAGCCGTCGACTGCCGCCCCGCACATAAGCGAGGCGACCAGCCTTGACGCAATCTCAACTACCCCAATTATTCCATCTGAGGCTGCTCTAACTGTGGCTGCTCTTGTTGTGGGTCGAGCGAAAAGACAACATTTCGTACCTCTCAGCCTAAATGACTCATCACTCATACCACTTCAATCTCCTGTCCCTCCTTTTACGATCTCTACGTCGAGCGAGAGAGAGAGACCGACTTCCACTCATGAAACTGCTGATGTGTTCTTCTCCCCCTTCGAATGTACCGATGCAGAGCTAATGGAGGCCTCCCAAAATGAAGAAGCATTTACACTTAATCCCAACACAGCCACCTCCACTGAACAAATACTATAACTTTGAGGAAATGTCTCCCAAAGACTGCAATCACCCTCTATTGAGTCCAGATGCAAAGAAAAATCAGTACCTAACATCGTCCACCAATGCTCAGGCACCGAATCTTCGAAGCCCAAAAGGCCTAACGAGAATGCAAACACGATATTGACTGTAGACTAAACACATGCACACCCCCTTCTGCACATGACTGGCGAGAACAGTCCGGGGATGCAGCTTTGCACTAATACGCCTTTGAAAACAAATGCTGAGCGCGCGCTTATACCTGAACTGTCAATTGGCAAATCTACGGTACCTGCTGAATGCCTACCTAATAACGCCTTACAGCCGGAATTTTGTCGGAAATCTAAAACCTTGCAAAACAGTAAGGCGTCTTCAAGTACCCCGTGCCCAGCAGGACCTAACGAGTGTCTCCTGCGCCCTGCCGTTCGCAAACTCCTCAGCAATCGCTGATCCCCATTGTGAAACAACCACTAACCTGCACTCGTCCTCCACTGAGAACTCTGGCACAAGTGTTAAACCCAGTCTGTCTACAGGTGCTGCTATGCAAATATACAACACCGTTCTTGCAGCTTCATCAAATGCCTTGTTACCATTTCTTAAGATGTATGAATCACTTTTGGACGCCGTAAAAGATCAGACGTCTCTCCTCCGACTTAAAAGGAAAAATGGACACCTTTGAAACAGTAAACCTGTTTCTACAGAACCAAATAACTCAGAAGTTGCACTTAATAGATCTCTACCAAAAGCAGTCCAATCTTCCTGTTACTCAAACAAATTTTGAGTCTCTGAAATGCAACTCTGACAACACTACCATGAAAGAGATCAACCTAACGAATGAAACTCCTGTTCAGTCTAGCCTAGCTAAACCAGAGACATCTTGTAATAAGTCTGGAGACCCAAGCAATCTCTTTTGGGATTTTCGAAGGCGCTGCTAAATCAATCACGCAATCCATGTCTCTCGACCCAAAATCAATTGCAAAGAAATTCCTTTTGAAGCAACCGTCAACCAATGAAATTCTATCTTCGAAAGGAGACCAAAGACCAACGAAACAAAGAATTTATCAGAAACATAGGTCCACTAACCAAAACTGGGTTGTTCAGTAGGACAGGAACACAGACGTCCAAGGCCCTGATGATTGATTCCGGAGAACCTACATCACATGAACAATGTCGAGTGACTGTACCCTCAAACAAACGTCGAAGAATTGATTCTGGAACTGATGGCTCCATTTAAGGGTCAATTGATTCTGTCACCGACCTTTGTAATTTATCAACTTACTCCGACAATCAAGTCGAGCCCGCGACAGGACGCGAAGTAGCTACCAACAGTGTTGCAACTGAAATTCCAAATCAACCAAAAATGAACAAACTAGATGATCACGGCGATAAGCAAGCAGTGAGTTTGAGGAAATTGTGGACACATAAATTAGCAGCGACCTCAAGTCTGAACCCAAAACAAACCAGTGCTCAGAAAAACATCTCAATCCATCACATTTCTCGTGTCTCTCATATTGTCAAATCCAGTTCAACTAATAGTAAACTGCGACTACAGAATCTCCAGCAGGACGACTAAGATCTTAATCTGAACCGTAGAAATGTGATGAAACTCTTTAGCTGCATTCCTTCTCTTCGCACCATAACGTCGGATGACATCAAAATAGTTGAATATGCGACAAAAATGTCATCAGGTCCTTCTGTTTGTTGAATCTGCATCAGTATGTAAAACACTTTTGAATGCCGTAGATTAACTGCTTGTATTTAGATTTGACCTCACACTCGAGCCAATTAACATCTGCTCAACAACAAGCACTCTAGGAATGAACTCTGAGTCGAATGACATTCATGCTGACCGACACTGTGAGTTACGCAGAGCCATGAAACCTTCTGTTGACCATCGTCACCACAACATCGGCTCCCAAAGACAACCGTCCAATACGTATGGAACCCGAAACAACAAGGTCAACTTTAAGTAGCCATCACAAGCCGTAAGCGACCAGACTTGTGAATTTCTCTCATGGTACACTCGAGGATTCAATCACTTGTTTAACAGATTCGATGCTTCAATGGAAAATGTCTTAGCCAAGTTTCCTGGAGGCATATGGCAAATTGAAGCTCCCTCAAGGGACGGTTATGTCACCCTAATGAATCCAGCCATCAAAAATGCACAAGGGCGACCATCATCGGGCCTGTTGACACTAATAAAAATCAATACCTGGTGGTCAATTGTGAATTCAAGCTGCCCGAATCCCTATGTTCAAGTGATCCTAATGCAGACTGGCGACGACAATCCGTCAGCAAGAAAACATCTGTTACTCATAAATGGATATTGGAATCCCGATAAAATCAGTACCAAGGATTTCTTAAACTCGTTAACATCTTCCATGGACAAATTCTTAATCTTACTCGAACACCTCAATCATATGCTGTGGCGACCTAAATTGTACATGGTTTAAATTCAATAGTGTCTCAAAGCATTTCTCTGCGTTACTGACTGAAAAGGTGAACAATAGAGGCCAAATGTGGACCGCGGCACTACAGAATCGAAATTGCCAAATGGTCAATGGCAATGTGAAAGGCGACCAACCACCGTGCGCAACATGGTCGAACTCTAAATCGTGCTCAATCATTGATTACTTCTGGGTATCTCAATCGTTCTTTGCTCAAGATCTGAATCTCGAAGTACGCATGATGAGTAACAGCGATCACGATCTGCTGCGTTTCTCTTGCCTACTAGAATGGCCAGATCGAGAGACGACCTATGACTTATCTGTGAATGCCAGAGGCAATCGACTCCAGATGAATAATTTTCAAATCCACATCTTAAGTCAGCAACTTTATGCAAAGTGAGGAACAGTCGATAGACTATGCACCACTTTTGGCCAACTTCATCACTGTCAAAACATCTGATGGGTGTCTATGGGAAATACCCATGACTCTCTCATCCCAAGTAATAACAAATGCAAAAAGGATGATGCACCGTGACATAAGAGCACTAAAGAAGTCTTTCTTTAAAGGCTCACATGATGACCACCTTGAAAGAGCAATCCGAGTTCGACGCCAAATTTACAGAAACTGGCTAAAATCTCAAAAGACCATCGAACAAGACAAAGCAGAACTAATGATGAAAAGACTAGTAACAAACTCTCGTGAAATTTGGGCTATTTTAAATGCAGGAAACTCATGCAATTTACCAACACCATTAAATGAAATTGCAGCATCCACATGGGAGTCTCATTCACAATAATTCTCAGGTCTTCGGTGAGCGAACTAGTGACTGACTCACCCGACACTGAGACTCCATGGGACCTGCAAATCCCTCAAGTTGACATCATAACTGCAATACGCGCATTAAAAACTCACACGCTGCAGGTCCGAATATATCATCAAACGCGATGCTAAAACAAAATGCGGAGCAATGGTCAATCTTCATAGAAGCCTTGTTCTGTTCTTTGTCCTCTTTGAAGACAATTCCAGAGTCCTGGCGTGAGGCCATTATCGTGCCTATATAAAAGAAAGGGAATCGGCCTGATCCCAACAACTATCGCCCGATTGCCCTGTTAGACACAATAGGAAAGTTGTTTGCCTCTTTCCTGCGACAGCGACTTGAACTGTGGTCTAAGAATGAAGAGATTTATGACGTTCGCCAAACTTGATTCACAAAAGGAGTTGGAGTTGAGGTGAATTTATTGATCCTCAACATACTGAAATTGGAATCCATAAAAGCAAAAAGAAAACTTCATCTGGCTTTCATTGACCTTCGAGGCGCTTTTGATGGCGTCAATCGTGCAAAGCTCTGGCAGAAACTCTCACTCTGGAATTGTCCACAAACTCTGCTCCAACCAATTGAAGCGTTGCATTCCAGTACCTCATTCGAATCGCCTTAAATAATCAAGGTGATTTATCGAAAAAAAATAACTGACAAAGGCGTGAAACAGGGATGCCCCCTGGCAGCCGAACTTTTTAAACTGTTCATTGCTGATCTACCAAATCATCTAGAATCTGTCCGTTGCTTTCCACCAAAGATAAACATCGAAATCTGTTGCATAACTTACGCTGACGATCTTGTCCTATTAGATCTCACGCAGATCAGCCTCCAACGGCTTCTAACAAGTCTGCACGAGTATCTTAATGAGAGAGAGCTAGAATTAAACAAGGATAAAACCAAGATCCAGACTATTGGAGCAGGCAGCACCAAAAAACAGAAGGCCTTCTCGTGGAAGATCAACGGAATCCCTTTGAGTCTGGTGAATTCTATTCGCTATCTTGGTGTCATATTTAATACTTCTATCAACGAACATCACTGGAAAATGGACCTTGTAAATCAAATGATCCAATTTAGCATCCAAGCATCAAAAATAAACAAGCAATACGGAAAACTCTCATTCGAACCAGTACTAACATGCTACGTACTAAAGGTCTTACCAGCCATCACTTTTCGGTCCGAAATCGGGATGGAATATCGACGCCCAATTCTGGCAGCAGCTCGAAGGTCTATTCTGGCGTCTAGTATTGCACTTACCTTCTTATATTTCAATATTGTCTCTTCGATACAAACTTTCACTGCATAGTTACGTCATGTGGAAGTCCCTGATGTTACTACGCAAGATGAAGCTGAATCCACTAAATCCGGCATATAAAATATTTGAACATCAATCGGGAAGCGGGCTACCAAGCCTACTTAAAATTTGGCAACCGCTCCTGGAAGCAGTCCTAACCAACGCAGGTCTAAGCCTAGATGATCTACTTAACCGACCGCAATGTGTCAAGAAGAAATTTGAACTATGGTGCTGGATTCAGAATTATGACTTGTTACTAACAAAACCTACGTTCTTGAGATCAGGAATCGGCGAGCACAAACTCATTGTCCAAAGTCGTTATCTGGTCACGTGTCCATCACAACATCATCGCGACCAATTTTTGAGGCTGCGTTTGAATGCCCTGCACACCAGAGAAATACAATCTCTAAGACGCATCGACGAAACAAATGGCAATCTTTGCCGTTTCTGCAATCTCCAAATCAAATCCATCGAACATCTATTTAAAAGATGCTCTGCGATCATCACACGAGTGCGCCATCTAGGAGACTTACACCTGTTGATTCCGATTCCCAGAACTGGTGGTCTTACGCGGTAGCAGGGCAGAACATCAAATTGACCTGTGCCATTGTGAACTTTGTAGATTCTCTACACTTAATGGGAAATCACTTTAAGGAATTCATACAAAACAAAATGCCAAAGTAGATGACAATGTTACATAATGTCTTCAATGCGAAAGAAGTCCTTCTTTTTTATCAACTGTCAATGTTTTGAAGATCTCAAAGGAACAATGATGTCCTACTGTAACAAAAGTTTGGTTGCCTGTTAGTTCGCTACCTGGCATACTGAGCTGAAGTTTCTAAAAAAAGAAATAAAAAAAACAGCAATGCATGTGCAATTTTGCAAGTGGTCTTAGTTAAAGTTTCAGGAAATTAGGTTTCCTGGCTCAAAGAACAGTTTGTTTGCCACACGGTCGAGTAGTATTTAAATGACCTGCAATTCTTATTTTGCAGGCATTGGGTCTGCTTTTTTTCTTTAAACATGAATCTGGTTGGCATGTTTGTGTTGGAGTACATCCAGCATAGAACATGCAGGCCATGACTTTAAAAATGGCTGTAAAATGCAAGTTGAAGTGCATGCAGTCTGAAACTTGGTACAGAGCTCACTGAACCCCTAAAGGACTCATAAAGTACCCAAGGGTAAACTTCAGGGGAGTTCTAGAGTAAGTTTGCGGTTCCATAGGGACTAGAGAAAGTCGACCACTGGAGGACAACATCTGACGAAGATGTGAAGAGATGCCAGCAGCACAGTCCTGGACCGGTGAAGCCCTGCAGCTGTGCTGACCCAGTTTTTCTTTTCGACTGGGGAAGAGTCGTATGGGACCAACTAGCCTTAAAACCAGCTTCATTTTGGTGCAACCCCCGACTTTCTGTGACTTTCCAAGGCTGCAGAATCCCAATACCCGGGGACCCCTGACCATCATAGATTGCATTGTCTTCAGAAGTGTAAATCCGGCCAAAACTTCATGGGCATCCAGAGGACCCTCACCAGAGTCCAGGGCCGAGGGATCAATTAACTTCTAACTTGATCTGTTTGTTCTTTTTTGGTGCTGAGAAAAATGCATCAAAACGACAAAGCTGCTGAATCGAGGAGAATCGTGTGCTGCCGCAGGAGCCTGCTGGACTGTCTCCCTTTCGTCACCACGACCAAGGTCCAGGAATAAGGGTCTTCTACACTGCAACAGGAAGGCATCCAGCTGGAACATATTCTTCAGTTCACAGGTACTGTGGGATTTGGGGTAGATCAACCGTTTGCCCTTTGTGGTGCTTCCTACCTTCTCGAGTGTTAAATTACCCTCGAGTTGACCTCCACTCACTTGCACTGTCCTTTCAGTGTGTGCTTATTCAAGGTGACTCCTCTTGAGTTGGTGTGCTTTTATATTTGAACTACTGCCTTTACAAAAATATTTTCTAAGAAGAGCACATCAGAACTTTGAACTAGCCTATTGACTTTGGCTGTCCTGGCTCCCTAAAGGCGCCCTTCTGAACCTATGGCATTGGCAGTGCTTGTTCCCTTACAGGTTTTAATTGTTGAACACTTTTATTGCTGGGATAAGACTGCCTACATCCCTCTGGGAGAATCTGTTTTTCTAAGTATAAAGTGTGTTCTGATCCAACTATAACCTCTCCCTCCTTATAGCTCAATATTGGAATGGTGATCACAATTAAGTGGTATTACTGACCTCAAATGACGTTGCTCTGTGCTGGAAAATGTATAACCTATGAAAAGTTACTCGCTTGCCATGTTGCTTCTGTTACAAATGGAGTCCTAATGTTGGGATTAATATTACTATTAGTTGATGCTTTTTAAAGAATGCTTTCAATATCTTTGTATATATAAATATAATGGCCCTCATTCCGAGTTAGGACTACACCATGGAGTAAATAGCTCCATGGTTGGCAACCATGGAGCTATTTACTCCATGGAATACCGGCATGGTGAATGGAGTAATTACCGGTCCATTCCAAGGTTGGATGGACCGGTAATTCCCCATTCACCATAGCCCTTCCCCATCCCCATTTCTGCCCCCATAGGGCTCAATGGGAATGGGGAAGGAGGTAATTACGGCACCGTAAATTACGGTGCCGTAATTTACTCCAAGGTCACTTTGCGGGTCCCGTAATTTACTCCTGCTAAAAGCAGGAGGTAAAGAGGGAGCCGCAAAGGGAACTCGGAATACGGAGGTAAGGGATTACCGCCATCGGTGCCCTTACAGGCGCCGGTAATCCCTTACCTCCAACCTCGGAATGACTCCCAATATAACCAAGTGTGTTTACTTGGATACCTGCATTTACTGATTTCATTCTACAGCTCACATTTACCCCTCTTGAGATGAGCCTGGCTGTTCCGTCGCACTACAAACTTGTGTAGTACAGGCCTATATTAAAATGTGGTTTACCTAATACCAAGGGATACGTCCCATACCAGTTGGACTGCATCAATTCTTACCAAACAACGGTCTACCCCAGGACCCCGAAGCAAGTAATACCGTTTTGTTTTGGGTAGCTGTAGCCATTTTTGCCAAAAGCAGACATCCGTAAATGGCTCTTTTCCAGAGGTGGGCAGTCCGGATTTGAGCCTTGTGCCAACAACTGACCCAGAAAGGGAACAAAGGATCTTCCCAGGACCTGGACCTTCAAGCCTGCATTAAAGAAATCAAGGGTAACCTGAGGATGGCTAGAACCTGTGGAAACTGCTCTCAGCAACTTGACTAAATATGAAAGGCAGCAGCCAGAGTTCCCAGGTTGGAGATGCCTGCTGACGCCCTTGGACTTGCTAAACTGAAGATCTGGTTGGGGCATCAACCACCTTCTGGACATCAGCAGGGAACACACCGCCAATTGGATGATTCTGGCAGTAAACTATTGGTGGTGGCAGTAAACTTACCTCACAGTGGTTCATGAGTGGCAGGCTCCACCAGGCAGATGTGAGAAGTCTCCTGGAGTCTTCAAGAGTCTGGACTGGACCTTTATGTCCTAACCACTGCACTTGGCATGGATTGCCAAGTGTGTGCTTTATGGCAGGAGTCGGCGGTACAACTCCTTTTAGCAGGTAGGCAGACTTGACCGCTCCATGCTACAGGGAAGCAAGTGTACAACTGGGGTCGGACATAACCTAAGTACCCTTGCACAAAGGGGTTAGGCAAAGGAGAGCCCGTCCATTGCTAAAAAGGGCCTGGAGGAGAAAAGGGACAGCTGACCAACCATACTGATTGGTCCATAGGGCTGCCACTCAGGCTTAGCCACTTCCACAAGAAGTAAGAGGGATAGTCCAGGGACATTTTACTGGCCTATACCAATTTGGATCTGGAAGCTGCCATTGTGGACCTGCAAAGAGTGTACCTGGTCGCAATGGCTATTTTAGTTTTACCTAAGGTCGCCTACATAAAGGAAGGCCCTGAACCACAAAATGGCTGGACAGGATAAAAAGAGGAAAACACATTGCCCAAATGTCTACTTTTTTTTCTTTTTAAATGGAGTAGTCATTCTGACCACCAAAAAGGTCAATGAACCAAAAAGACGGCGGCGGAGCAAAACATTGAGGGGGACCCAAAACGTTGAATTTATGACTACCCACAAACTTTAGAAAAATGTTTTAATAGTCTATCCAAATACAATACTGTCACTTCAGCTCCAAACTCCAGAGCCCTTTCTTAAGGCCTTCCTACTGACTTTCCCATCTCTGCAAGAAAGTGGAGAAATGTAAACGTTTAGGATTTGGCAGAATGAGAAACTGCTTCACTTCTAAAGTTATTGCTTCTGCCTCTTACGTAAACTAGGTATTGTTTCACAAGAAAATAGCCTTTTGGACCCCAGTCAAAATTCATTTAAAGTTTGTCTCTGTGAATGGCTATCACTGTCTCACAGAATCTGGGACCTTTGAACAGGATGGTACCCTGCAAGTTCTTGGTATCCCTGCCAACCTTTCGAAGGCAAGCATGGGAAGATATTCTAGATATTGGCAGTTTCGTAATAATGACTGCAGCTTTGATTTAGTTGTGGTTCATGAATTTAAATAGCCCTTTCAGAGTGTGCTATATTGACCCTTTATTTAATTGTCTTTTGAGAATTCGTTTGCTTGCTTTTTATTTATTAAATGGGATTCCATCCTTCAACCCATTGCCTCCCTTGCTCCCATTTTCTGCCCCTCACTTTTTTACACTTCTATTTCTCATGAACACTTTGTGCATATTTTCCATCTATTTGTGATCTACTTAACTTGTATTTATTCTTCAATTACATTGCCGTTAAATATTCACTGTTACCTCTGGTCAGTCAGAATTCCAACCTTGGCCCTTGCTCAGTTTTTTGCTTTTACCCTTCTGTTTTTTTGGATCCTGCATACTTTTTGGGTGGCCAGATGTACTTCAGATGTCCACCCTGGCATTACTACCCTTCTTACCCTACTTGGGGTATGTGGTATAGAAGGGACCCAGCTCTAGGTGTGCCCAATGTGCTCCCCATTTATTCTGATCTAGTGTGATGTTATTCTAACCCCCTAGACATGTTTTAGGGAGTAGGTGATCGCTGCTAGACTAGTTTTGGCTTCACCAGGGTTGCAAGCCATTTTTCTGCATTGGTAGGTCAACGTAACGGATTAGTAGCCTTTGGGATATTGAGGTGTTTTATTTTTTTATTTTAAATCCTTCCATTTGTGTTTACGGCTTCATTTTGTCAGACTAACCACGAGCTAGCCTTAAAATGGCTGTTCTGACCATGTGGCTCTTTGCCCACAATATCAGCCTCACTATTGGGCCAAACTAGTTTAGGCCTGTGTAGGTTTCTGGACAATCCCTCTTTGGCACTTCTCGTTACCCATCGGAATGTTTGGTCACCAGATTTCTCACTTCTCACTTCCTCACTTCAGGCTTGAAGCTTGATTTTGTAGGCAGCCGCTTTATTTCTTTCCCGAGTTGTTTGGATCAAATCCTCAAAGCTGCACTTCAAGAAAGAAGCCCTGTACTTACCAGAGGGTTTAGTGCCACTGGAGCAATTCCTGCGAAAACTACTGTCAGGAGTACATAACTTTTTGGGGTCCTGGGGTGGACACTCTCACTAGGGGGTCCCTCTGGTCTGGCGTTGAGATTCTTTGGAGGAGGGTTGCTACAACATTTCGATGATTTCTCTGACTTCTGGTCTAGCCTTTTGACCTCTGGAATGCTTTTGTCTCTTCGGCATTCCCTGAGGTGGTTTGCTGCAGTATCCACTCCTGTGAGGGAACAACTGATTTGCCTTCACTTAAGCTAGTGGCCCTTTGATTTATTTCCTCCCAGCATTTCCTATACACTTTAAACCTGCTCTGGGACACTGTCAGATTGACTCTGGAGTACTCCTCTGCTCCTGAACTTTTTTCCTGGATCAATAAGGGGGTTCAGTGAGCTCGAGACTATATTATAATTTTGGAACTTAACTTTGATTTTTAATCCATGTTTAGTCCTGCTCTGTTTTGCCAATGAGACTATTTTAGTTTTTCTTTTACTTTGTAGCTGATCTTGGTGACCCTGGAAATATTGTAACCTGAAATCTGAATAAGGTAACCGTTTCCAAAAGCCTCAATTCTTGGAAGCCTTTGGCTGTGACTTAAACTATTCCCTACTCTCTATAGCTTTTTTGTATTATGGGCACTGCACATTTGTGTTAATTTTGAACTGGCTTAAATGATTTATTTCTTCAGTATGTTAGTTGAGGTCTAGGGCCTTCTACAAATACCAGTGGTGGGGTATGTCTTTAGAACCCTGTACAAATGTGTGCAGGCCCATAGGGCGCTCTGCTTGGGTTTTGGTGGTACCTGGTTCTCCGCATCCTGTTTGGGTGCCTACCTATGGTAGTGGGCCCACATAGACAGTGGGGGTTAGGAGAGTACCTTTGTAGACATTTGTTTTTAGAATGTATAGTTTAATACTCTGCATTATTTTGACTTGATATATTTCTAGATCTATGTGATGTCTAGAGTTGTGTAGACTGTACCCTTATGTCCGCGTACAAGTCTTGTTGCTCTGACCATGTTACCTACCTTAGAGTCATGAGTGTTAGCCCCCCCCCTACCCCACTAGGGTTAGTGGTTGTCTTGCACTGACCAAAAGAATGGTACACCATAAATTGCCTTAACACCGTCCCCTATTCGGGGTCATTATGGTGTTTGCACACCATGGGACTTTTCTCCTCCTCGCTCTTGAAACCTATCTAACCTGACGTTTGTTCCTTCTATTTTTACTGCCCCTTCTATTTACATAGAACTCTGAAATGGCTGCTCTGGGTGCAACAAATCTCATTTGGTTCTAGATTCTTTCTTTCGTTTTAATTGGCATTTTGTTAACTGAAACCTGGATTTTCCCCACTGATGGTTTCACTTGACTCTCATGTATTTATTTTTTTTCTCCCAACTTTTCCCACACTTCACGCCAATCTGGCAGAGTTGGAGGGTCTGGCATTCTTGGTCGTATTTTCATTATTGTTGGTAAAGATTTTTCTTTTTGCAACTTCCTCTATAGTGTCGTATGGAATCCCATTCTTTTTGTTCATGTTTTCACTTTTTGAAGGGAAGTAAAGCCTTAGCTTCATTTCCCTTTTTGCCCATTGTTATGGAGAGATTGAGTTCTTCAGACTATACCTGGAAACTGTTTCCCTTTTTTAATTCTTGTATTTTTAACATTGCATTCAGCATCTTGCCGTGCAGTGGGGATACTTTGTATGGTATGGCGTCCTTTCTCCAGCATGGGGTCTGGCATGGATTCACATGCTCATGAATATTCCCTGTTGTCAGGCTGGGAATCCTCGGTAAAGAGAAAAATCAGTTTCAGTTTCGTTTCTGATCTGTCTTTCTTAGTAGTAACCAATCGCTGGTCTCTGGGTCATACTGCCCCCAGCCAATGACAGCCCTCTCCCTAGGCCCCGCTTCTGGCAGCCATCCTCAGATTTTTATAGCACGTTCAAGTGTTGGGAGTCCTCGTGCTATAGCTCTCGAGCTTTTTCTGCATTTCGCGTTTATCAAAGAGATTCATCTAATTTTTCGGTTAAATAGAGCCTCGAGCTCCACCGCTTCTACTTTCGATCAACGGGGAACGGTTTCTGAATCATCTACGCCCCTGAAGGGTGAGGTTTTTGTCGAGCTATGCTTCTTGGAGGATTCCATAAGTTCTGAGGCGTACCTCGTGGACATGGCCCAGGAGAAAGGAAGCTCGACACCGGGCAAGCTGTTCAGGAACTGCCCTGGATGCAAGCTACAGAACCTGTTCAAGGAGGACGAGCACTCGAAGTGCCTCTACTGCCTTCATGAAGACAAATTGCACATGGAGAAGGACTGTGCGTTTTGCATGAACATGTCGGAACGGGGCGCGAGGAACCGTCGGACCCGCCTCGCCAACTGGTTGGAAAGCAAGAGCCCAGCAGGTGAGAAGAAAACCGAGTGGTCTTCTATGTCCTGTGAGGGGGTGCCCCGGCGACAGGGGCCCAACAGAAGGCAAAGCACTGCGAGTCCACGGGCACCGGGAGCACCGAACGGTCGAGCTCCTCGGCTGCCAGACAGGGTGCACCTTCACCGACGCCATCAACCGCGAGCCAACGCTCTGGCTCGGGGAAGAGAAAGTCAGAGAACCCGGCTAAGCTTCTGGAGCGGCCCTGTTCGATCTCGAAGGAACCGGCCAAAGGAGTACGAGGCGGTGACCCTCCCCCTAAGGTGAAGGCCTCAAGCGCGCCGAAGGTGGTGAAGGCCTTGATTCACCCGGCCAAGGCCTCTATTGAGGGTATCGCTACAGCCCTGGGGAAGCCTGTGGAGGCTCCCCCAGTGGAGGCGGCCTCAGGGCCCAGAGTTTCCCTGCCCCCGTGGAGGGAAGCCTCTTTTAAGCCCATCGAGAAGACCCCTGTGAAGACCCTGGTGGAAAAAGAGGGGGGGCCGGTGGCCTTAACGGACCTCCGAGGAGGGACTGGTCGAAGTTGTAGAGGAGGCCCGTCCCCACGGAAGGGATCCTGACGAGGGGGACGACGAGAGCGAGGGTGACGACGACGAGGCTCTGGTGGAGGAGGAGCAACCGTCACGTCCGTCGCAGCCCGGGCCACAAGACAACTCTGTGGCCATTTTGACAGCAATCCAGGCCTTCTGCATGGAGATAAGGACCAGGTTGCCCTTGCCTCCGAGGGACGACCCGACAGAGCCGAGTGTCGGGAAGCCCCCCCCTATCAAGAGAAGGATCCATGCAATCCTACCTTCTCAGCCCTCGCGGCCCTCTCAGCCTTTGTCTCCTTCCCCGACGGAGGACAGGGGGACGGATACAGCCACGATGGGGACAGATGACAGTGGTGACGACGGGACTGATCTCCCGTCGCCGATTCCTCGGGCGTCTCCTCCCGACGAAATTGGCTTGTTTCACGCCATGATCGCCAGGGCATCTGAGCTTTTTCAGCTCTGCCCCGAAGAGAAGGAAGGCTTCCTTTACCAACGGCGTGAGGCCAAAAGGAAAACTGTCCTCGCGGTGCCGTTGTTGGATGAAATCTGGGACAAGGGACTTGCCCTCCTAAAGAACCCGTCCATCGACACCGAAGAGGGACCGGTCCGAGAAGTAGTACCAGGTCCCTGACGCCGCCCCCTTGTGCCTTAGAGCACAACCGACCCCGGATTTGTTCGTTTCAGCAGCGGCCAAGAAGAAAGCGGGGGGGAGGGGGCATCGGCCTCGACCTCTGCTTCCCCGCCGGACGGCGAGTCATCTCGGCGGCGACGACGAATAAGGCAGCCAACCCCCTAGCGATCGTGGCCCACTACGACAGGGAGTTGTGGTAAAAGATTGCCCCCCTGCTAGACTTCCGGACGATAAGGGGGCAGAGGCCCTGGCAATCCTGCGTGAGGTGGCCTGACTGCGCCATAACGGTGGCCACGGACATTGCCGACACCGGTTTCCGCCAATTGGGCATTAGTGTTTGCCTTCGACGGCGGGGGTGGCTCAAGGCGACGGATTTCCGCCAGGATGTACAGGCCAAGGTTTTGGACATGCCCTTTGACGGGAACAACCGGTTTAGGAAGACCGTGGATGAGTCCCTTCAGGCCATCAAGACCGACAGATGGCTCGGGCCTTGGGAGTTCTACGACGACGACGTCCGCCCTTTTGGAACTCCGGAGGCAAGCAATGCCTCCAAGGGATTCGGCGGCAGCTCCTCAACGTACCATCAAGGGGCCCGCACCTCGTCGCAAGCAGTCTACAGGGGATGAGGCAAGTCAGGAGGACCTCGCCGTCTTCGGCAAGGCAGCGGCCAAGCAAGACTGAACCGGCCGTGGTGTCGGGCCCCCACCAAAGCACCCTGGTGGGAGGCCGGCTGACTAGGTTCCTCAGCGTGTGGAAATCCATCTCCACCGACCGTTGGGTGCTCGATGCCGTGGCCCAGGGGCACACACTCGAATTCCTAAAGAAGTGTCCCCGCATTCCACCCGTGGCCAGAAAGGAAAACCACGTCCCTCAACTACTATTGGAAGTAAAGGTGATGCTCAAAGGTGCCATCGAGCTCGTCCCAAAGAGGCTTCGGGGCTCTGGAGTTTACTCAAGATACTTCCTCGTCAGAAAGAAGACTGGCGGATGACGCCCCATCCTGGACCTGCGTCGACTGAACAAGTACATCAAGACACAGAAGTTCCGGATGGTCCCCCTCCAGCACGTGCTGGGACAGCTGGAGGAAGGCGACTTCCTATCGTCGTTGGATTTGGAGGATGCGTACTTTCATATCCCCATTCTAAAAAGGCACCGAAAGTTCCTCGGGTTCGTGGTCCAAGGGGGGGCACTACCAGTTCAAGGCCCTCCTGTTCAGACTGAAGTTGGCTCCCAGGGTGTTCACCAAGTGCTTAGCACCGGTGGCGGCGCGGCTGTGCCTGCAGAGGATCCACGTTTACCCCTACCTGGACCATTGGCTCATCCGGGCAACAACAAGGGAGCTTGCTGTCGAACACACTGCGAAGACGTCCAGCTGCTCACGGACCTGGGATTCTCCGTCTTCCCCAAATCTCACCTGGTCCCGTCACAGGTTGCACTGTTTCTGGGAGCCAAGCTCGATACAGTGGCGTGATTGGCCTTGCCGTCGGAGGAAAGAACTAAGGCCATCCTGGGCAAGGTACAGCGTCTACTGGCCACGGACATGGCCAAAGTGAGGGCCATCAAATCCCTTCTTGGGATGACGTCCTCCTGCATCTATCTGATGCACCTGTGCAGGCTTCGGATGCGTCCTTTGCAGGAGTTTCTCGATGCCCGTTGGATGCAATTGACGGGCAGCTACGAGGACATGATCTCGCTCAACGAAGTATTCCGCCAAGCTGTTCGATGGTGGGGCACCCGCGCATCTCGAGGCGGGCACAGACTTTCAGACTCCAGCATTTCAGGTGACGGTGACGACGGATGTCTCCCTGGAAGGATGGGGAGCGCACACCGGGGTTCTTCACGCGAGAGGCCTATGGCTCCTGGAGGAGAGGCCGCTCCACATACTGTAGCTCCGGGCGGTGTTCTGGGCTCTCGTCTTTCCTCCCGTCCCTCAAGGGCAAATTGGTGAGTATCTTCACCGACAACACCACCACAATGTTCTACATCAGGAAGCAGGGAGGAACCAGATCCCCCCCAGCCCTGTCCAAAGAAGCACAGGACCTGTGGCACTGGGCTGTTGCCCAGGGGATGTTCCTGGTACCCTTTCATCTAGCAGGGATAAAAAACACCATTGCCAACTCACTCAGCAGGGAGCTGCGCTCGTGCCACGAGTGGAAACTACGCCAGGATCAAGTGGATCAACTCTTCCATCGATGGGGCAAACCCCAAATAGACCTGTTTGCGACGGCAACTCACTCCATGTGCCGAGGTTCGCCAGCAGGTTCCCCCAGCTGAGGAGCATGGGCAATGCTTTCTCGTTCCCTTGGGACGGCCTGTTCCTTTATGCTTTCCCTCCGTTGCCGTTGCTCAACTCAAGAGGTACCGGTGCAGGATGATCCTCGTCGCACCGAAGTGGCCGAGACAGATATGGTTCCCAGACCTTCTGGGCTTGTCAGCGTCCCCACCAGTCAAACTGCCGACAGAAGCGGATCTTCTCTCCAGAGAAGGAGGCGCCATTCTTCAACACGACCCGGAGTCACTGAACCTGCAGGCCTGGCTCCTGCAGCACTAGAGTTTGGAGGATATGATATCCCGGCTGACTGCAGAGAGGCGCTATGGGCACAAGTGGAAGAGGTTCTCTGTCTGGTGCTGTGCACAGAAGATTACCCCTCTCAGAATTACAGCCACTCAAGTGCTACCATACCTACTGTCGCTAGCCAAAGCTGGACTATCTCCATTGATCTTCTATCAAGATACATCTGGCAGCGATTTCTCGATACACCAGAACTACAGGGCGGTCATCCCTGTGGTCTCATCGCCTGGTGAAGGAATTTATGAAAGGACTGTTTCGATCATTCCCGCCAGTGAAGGCGCCAGCCCCGGCGTGGGAGCTCAACGTGGTGCTGACCAGGCTCATGGGTCCGGCATCCCAGCTGTTGCATTCGGCACCGTTGTTTCTGTCGTGGAAGACTGTTCCTTGTGGCCATCACCTCCGCACGACACGTGGGAGAGATTCAGGCCCTATCCTGCAAGCCTCAATACCTGACCTTTCATGATACAAGGGTAGTGCTGAGGACGCACCCCTCCTTCATGCCCAAGGTGCCGTTGGACTTCCATCTCAACAAGCCCTTGGTGTTACCTGTTTTCTTCCCTTCGCCGCCGGCCGAGAGGACTTTGCACTCGCTTGATGTAGCTAGAGCGCTGAAGTTCTACATGGACCGAACAAAGTTTTTGGAAGACATCACAGCCGTTTGTGAACTTTGGACCTGTGAACCAAGGGGAAGGCTCAACGGCTTCCATTTCCAGATGGCTCTCCGGCTGCATCATGCACTGTCATCGGTTGGCCAACCGACCGTTGCCCGGCCGTCCGAGAGCCCATTCGACCAGAGCAATCGCTGCTACTACGGCGTTCTTGTCTGGTGTGCCCCTGCTAGACATCTGCAGGGCTGCTACGTGGAGGTCGACGCACACCTTCACGAGATTCTACTGCGTCGACCGGGATTCAGGGAGGAGTCCAGAGTCGGCCAAGCAGTGCTGCGCAACCTGTTCGCTTAAGGGGAGCCTGGTGAGGAGGTAAGAAATGCTTAATGTTGAGCCTTTGCCACCTCCCGTGGTTGTGCATGTGTGTACTGCTATGTATTCTTGTATTCATGAGCATGTGAATCCATGCCAGACCCCATGCTGGAGAAGGAACAAGTTACTTACCTGTAACTGTTGTTCTCCAGCATGGGTCTGGCATGGATTCACATGCGAACCCTCCCGCCTACCCCTCTGCGGCTCTTCACTTGGTCAAACTGCCACTTTACGTGCTACCAAATCTGAGGATGGCTGCCAGAGGCGGTGCTTAGGGAGAGGGCAGTCATTGGCTTGGGCAGTCATGACCCAGAGACCAGTGATTTGTTTCTGATCTGTCTTTCTTAGTAGTAACCAAACTGTTTTTTTTTCTTTACGGAGGATTCCCAGCCTGACTGGGAATATTCATGAGCATGTGAATCCATGCCAGACCCATGCTGGAGAACAGTTACAGGTAAGTAACTTGTTCCTTCATCGCCAGGCATTTCAAAGCCTGCAATGTAAACGTGTAAATAAAGTTCATTGAATTTTGTTTGGGGGGGGGCAGATAAGATGTTGGGGTGTTCGGGTATAGTTAAAAATAGCTGCAGGAGGGGGGGGGGGCGAATGGGGGACTCCCCACTCCCAGAAAAGAAAAGAAAATGTGGTGAACTTTCATACACGTTTAAATTGCAGGCTTTGAAATGCCCGACGATGAAAGGACATAGAACCCTTTGTATAACCCTAGCTTTTCACACAGATTTTTGTATGTGCCCAAAGACAAGCTGGTAGCAGACCCATCACATCTTGCACCACTAGTCCCAGACCAGATCCTTGGTGCCAGGTCTGCTGCTGAGGCGGATGAGAAACCAGTCGTCCCTGATTGGACAACTACTGGCTGTTTGGCTGGTGCAGAGCTTTACCTTTGTTGTGCTTTGACTTGCTTGCAGCTTGAAATTCCGATAAAAAGACATCTGCAGCTGCTATTTAGATCTGTTAGAGCCAAGAATCCCTTTAAGAGCAGACTACTGAAGATCCGAAGACTACTGAAGTGACCCAGAATCCCTTTCAGTGTCTGAACTCCTGCTCCTCTGCCTGATCGACCGAAGACCCTGAGCGGTTCTTTATCCGTTGAGAAGTGGGACCAACTAGTCTAGACTCCTTCTCTATGATTCATCCCCTTGGAGCCTTCGGAAGGGTGCCTGGAACGCCTGGTGGACTGACCAGCTCTCTCCTGGGATACCTCGCCAGAGGCCTTGCTGTTCTGTGATAGAACTTCGGCCACAGTGATTTTGTGCCACAAGTCCACCTTCCCCGAATTCCAGCTTCCCACCGTCGCAGGAACCTGTCACGGAGCAGCTACTGTGACTTCAACTGGAAGAACTTATCTCGTCCCCTGCAAATGGTGATGTCGCTGGAGCTCTCCTTCCATCATCCAGTGGAGTGTCCTAAGGAAACCTGCTTTGTTGGCGTCTGCATTTCTTCACTGACCGGGGGGGTTGCATCTTGCATTGGCATCTGACCAGAAGAACCCTCGAACCCTCAACTCCTGGGCCCCTCTCACTGGAACAAAGGGCGCACAGTCAAGCCCCCTGCACCCTCCCCCCTATTACATCCCCTCCCCATCCACAAAGACCCGGGAGTCAAAGGGGTAAGTAAGCATCTGTATGCCTGTCCACTACTGTCCTACGCAGGTTAACATTGGCAACCAGTCCCTTTTTGTCTCCCATCTTCATTGTACTCATCTTTTGGTCTTCGAACCTGGGTTGGGCATCCTGCCCCTGGGTTATCCTTGGGTCTGGAAGAAAGAGTAAAGCTTGAACATTAATCGCCACCACAAGCACATTGCATCCTTACCTTTGACTTTTGGCCACAAGGCCCCATTCATCTTAGGGTTTGTACTTCTAAAGTTAGGATATTGAACTTTTGATTTATTGCCATAATGTTATTGCATCTACACTACTTACCTGTTTTGCATGAAGTTATTTCCTGATGTCTATTTAGTCAGTGAATGCAATGCTGATTGTATAGATTTGTATTCGAGAGTATTGTGTGTGTGAATACTACTTGTTGGCTTCATTTTTCAGTGTGTTCTGAAGGCCTAAAATAACTATTTTCATAACTGTCTAAATTGAAATGTGTGCTATTCTGTGTGGATTCATTGAGGGCCCCAGAACCCATTCGCACACTCCGGAGACTACGGCTTGACTCCCCTTAATTACTACCTTGATTGGGTTTTGGCTGAACTTAGCTCCCTGTTCACCATAATGTGGGTGGCTGCCTAAAATGTGTCCACCAGGCCAGGTTCTAGAAATCCATCTCAACAATTATGACCCCTCTATCGCTGCCTTCCTTTTCATCCTCTGAATACGATATATCATTTTACTTCTTTCTTTAAACCATAAACTTCGTTTTCCCGTCCCAGTTGTCCTATTTCTTATGCATGATCTAGATTCTTTCCTTTATTCTTCCTCCTGACTTTATTCTTTCTCTAGGGTGTCTTCAATATATTCATCTATTACTCTCATCTAAAACATGGTGGCAAGACGTCTGAGAATAAACCCGGGGTGGCACACATCCAACCCTTCAATTGCCTTTCCTTGTTCTGCTCTCCCCATCACTAAGAAGTCTATATCCTGCAGTTATCAACAGTTCAATATTTGTAAGATGCACCCCTTTCTCTTTCCATTCCACTTTACTGCATATTTTTACTTTAATCTCGGTCATTCGACCTTTCTTATTAGTTTGCCCACCTACAAACATTTCTTTTTTTTTTTCAGTTCCAGTCCTTGGCTCTTCTTTGAATCCTCTTCCGCTTATTTATGGTTTTGAAATGTATACATGGCCTTGCCCCACCTTAACTTTCTGCTGTTTATATACCATCCTGCCCTTTGTGCTAGAACTCATTTTCTTGCAGTATGCAACCCGCCCTGTGCGTAATCTCACTTAATTATTTTCACTCTTGGACCCTAAACACTGGTCCTCTATCCCGCTTTTAGATATCTTCCACTTCGTTCTGTTCACATTTCAAAAATGTCTTGTCCTTTCCATGATAATCTCATTATGTCATGTTCATGTATTTGTTAGTCTAATTTGTTCCGTCACTTCAATGTTCAGCACTTTGGCATAAGCACTATGGGTGGTTGACATGGTGGCTGCTCAATTGATTTGTTTTCAAATGGTGACTGCGATTATATATGGAATGGTAGTTTTGTCCTAAATGGAACTGTAAATTCAAGCTCTGCACTGCCGGCCAGGTTTTCCCCCAGCCCCTTTAACTCATCTGGTGAATGGTGTGAAGCCATCTATTCTAAGAGAGAGACATGGTTCCAACCAAAATATGAACAATGCTCTCTGGGTAGCTCTGGCAGCGCAGTCTGGATTCACTCCAAGGAAGGAGGAAGGCTGGAGGTGAGGTACAGTTGGGCCCCTAGATAACCCAAGTAAATAACGTACACATATACTGAAAAATATATATTTATCGTAGGATGACACCAGAAACCTGCACGGTTCAAATAAGTACTCGAGTTGCTGAACGCTATATAATGTGGAGACTGTTTCAACCACGTCTCGCATGGCAGAGTGCAACCCAGCAAACATCGCTGGAAATTCACCTCCAGTTCAGAGCCTTTGTGCAATGCATTGTGGGTCTGCAAATGAACTCAAAAGCATGCTTTTAGCATCCAAAAAGTGCCCCCCCCCTTATAGGGCAATGCTATAAGTGATGACTACTAGGTGGTGCTTCTGATGCTCAAAATGCATTGGAGGGACAGGGTCTCCTTGCCCTGTAGTCCTTTCATTTGTGTTCTGTATTGTTTTCTGCCCAGGATTCCATGTGGGACTCCTGGCAGTGCAGCTCGTCCTGTTTTTGGTTTGGTGTACAGACCCATGGGATACCCTTATGTCACCCATGTGTGAGGGTACAACCATGTGCCCCTAGTGTGTTTTTGGGCACCTGTGTGTGGCCCACAGAGCAGGGTATGGGCTGGTGGCAGCTCCATGCTGAATTTGACAGGTGCTCGGAGTATCCTCCATTTTGGGATACCCAACCCCTGCCATTGGAATCAGTCGATTCCTGATAGAAAACAAGATGGCCTCTTGCTTTCTATTGCCTGTTATCTTGTTTTTCCAAAGTCCTGGGAAGCCCTGACTCTGTCCCTTCCTCTTGACTGGCTGTTGGGTGGAAGTTCCATATATGGTGGTGTTGTGAAGTCCAGGCCAGACTGGCTGGAGCCTTCCCAGTGATTGTATGTTGTGGGTGGGACCAGGGTGAATGGAGTGTGTGACCAATTTGCACTTCTTGTTGTAGATGTGTGGTTTCTGGTGTTTGACACAATGAGACAGCCCTGCCCGAAACTGGAATGAATGCAGTGAAGTGTTGAATGGCTGGGTACTTGTCCCAATACACATTCCTTGTTGTGTGTGTCTGAGAGGGAGGAGTATGGCCTGAATGCACTGTATGCCTGATTGGCTGACTGCTGAATGCTCTGTTGAGTGATTGGTTGCCTGAGTGTGACCCAGTAGAATGAATGAGAGATTAACTAGTGTATCTGGGGGCTTCTCAAGGCTAGAATTCGTTCAGAAGCTGGAGTTGAAACTGAAGCTGAATCTCAAAGCCGAGCCTGAAGAAGGTTGACTTCTATCTCCCTTTTGCCAAAAGCCGTCGAGACTGATCCAAGAGAGGACCTGGTTAGGCGCCCTCTTCCCGTGTTTCGAGGGACCATCGAGCACCGCTAACCTTTGCCGAAGCGCCCTGGAAGGCAGACCCTCGACAGGCTGCCGACTGGACACGGGGACCGCCAAGGAGAACGAAGATGAGCACCGGACATTCCATCCGCCGCCATCGACCAGGTTTCGCAGGTTTGCATAACCGCTAGTGGCCCGTCGAAGCCAGGTTGCCCAGAAGAGGGAACCACTTGATGGTGTGCCATCGACGACCGGAGCCGCATGCTCCTTTGCCTAAGACTTTTGATTCACGGACACGCTCGTCCGCTGCGCTGCCCGCCTTATTCTACTGGAGAAGGCCAGGTTGTCGCCGTGCCAAGGAGCATCTGCCGGTGGGTTTCCCACCACCCAAAGACTGTAGAGACGGCAATGACTTGACCTCCTTGCTGGGCCACAGTTCTTCAAACTCTTTATGGTCCTGAACTGTCGAGGTGCCTCGCACGCCTCTTCCTTGCAGGACGTCTTCGCTCCGTCGTCGACGAGCGCTGCTGAGACCGAAGCTGACGTCGAGTTCACTTTCTTCGAGGGATCTCGACGATCCATGGCTCCTGCTTTAAAGGGAGCCGCTCCAGAAGGATCTGTCAACGACTTGTCAAACTGCTATTCCAGGTACATTGGGGTGGTAGAAACAACATATCTATGTTCTTGTATTGCGCCACTAACCCGGAGGCCTCGGGGCGCACACAGGAGAGAGAAGACAGGCGACCTCAAAAAAAACATGAAGAGTGAAAACACAAGAGAGAGACAGGTATTCATCATGTAGTCCACCAACAGAAGACAGATGTAAAGTACATATGGTGGGAGTACAGGAGCAAATACTCAGATCGCATGAGAAGGAAAATGCTAACCTTGACCTATATCAAACAGGAAGGTTTTTAGCTATCCACAAGATATTTGGGCACAAGATATTTGGGCATAGAGTTCCATAGAACGGGAGCCCAGGAATCAAAGCTAGTACCCTCAAATCTCTTCAGAGTGGGCTGTGGTTGAACTAGAGTGGTGTTATTACTAGAGCGCAATAGACGACCAACCGGTTTCTTTTTTTCATCCTAGCAGTGAGATGATGGAGCTTTACAGTACAGGCATTTATACACGAGGGTCAACCCTTTGTGATGTAGCCGCTGTTGAACCGGCAGCCAATGCAGGCTGCGCCTTGCCTCAAACATGCATATTAGGCTGAAGTCCCATCACAGCTCGTACCGCACTGTTCTGAATCTCCTGTAACGGCTTGAGGTTGGCCTGAGAAGTACCAATCGGGAGACTGTTACAGTAGTCCAATTTACAGTCCACAATCGCAGCTGCGATCAGTGCGAGATTGTCTTTGGATAAGTATGGGCGTATCTGCCACAAGAGCTGAATATAGTACTGGCAGGAGGATTTTAGATAACTAGTCTGTCGGTTAAAGGACAGTTGAGGGTCAAAAGACCCCTAAGGTTTTTACAGATTTCGATATATGAATAACGTGTTGACCATCATATTTTATATCCAATTTCTTTAACCTCTGCGGAGTGCCCAAAATCAGTAACTCAGTTTTGGCGTTGTTGAGGGCCAAAGAGTTTAATGCCGTCCACTTCTGAATTTCAGAAAAATGTGATTAATGTGCTCTAAGTCTTTTTTGTATTCACCAGTGAGTGTAATAACAATCTGCGTGTCATCAGCATAATTGGCAAAATAGATGCCCATCGCTGACAGAGCGCAGAGAAGACGTGAATAAATGTTAAAAAGCAAGGGTGAGAGACATGAACCATGCGGGACACCACAGAGTAATATAGAGGCAATGGAGTGAGCATTGTCTTTAGTCACCTTCATGTTCCGTGGACCTAGAAAAGATTTAAACCATGCAGATGCTTTTGTGGAGCATTGGCCTATCGAGATCAGCCTGTCCGCCAAGAGTTGATGATCAACTAAATTAAACGCGGCGGACAGGACCTGTATTGCCTTCATAGATGAGACCCGTGATACATGATTTCAAGTCCAACAGTGCAGTCTCGGCCCCATAATTAGGACGGAAACTGGACCGCTGCGTAGCTAATATATCATGCTCATCGACGAAGGCTTGATATTGGCAGTAGGCAATTTTGTCCAAAATGTTCAATATAAAAGGAAAGTTTGTGATGGGGCGGTAATTCCCTGCTTCTGCAGGATCTAAATTTTCTTTCTTAAGCAGGGGAGTAACCCAGGCCTCCTTCATATTCTCAGGAACATATGATTCTTGAAAGGATCGGTTTACAAACATGGTGATCCATGGGGCAAGGGTTTAAATATGTTCTTTAAATAGAGTAGCCGGGAGAACATCCCCTTTACAAGAAGTAGGTTTAAGTTTAGAAACTGGATCAATAACTTCTTCTATAGACACTATTTTGAAGGAAAAAAACAGGGAGGTCTCTGGCAATACCTGTAGTCTATTATGGGTGATGGAGGGTCAGAGAGGAGTTTAACTTGAGCATTGATATTATTTTGAGTTACGGTTTTAATAACAAAATTATTAAGAATATTTTGGCACCACAGACTATCAGCCAGAGGCAAAGGAGTTCTGGTACAACCCTTTAATTCCTGAAGAATGGTAAAGAGTTCTTTAGAACTAGATTTAGCTTTGAAAATCCGAAAGTTAAGATGTGATTCTTTAGTGAGATGGATAAGTGATTTATAGTGTCGAACAGCACACCAAATGACGAAAGACTTATCTCAGATGGATGTTTGCGCCAGAGTCGTTCCAAGTGACTTTTTTATGTACAGGCTTCGATTAGCTCAGCTGAGAAAGGGGTATAAGAGGTATTATTCCCTTTTTTTTAATGGAAGGTTTAAGGGATGCAAGTGTTTCGAAGGCTTCAACTGCAGATCTTATTTTGGTTACAAAGGCTTCAAGTGACATAGGCTCCTCCAAGGAAGGTAATGATGGAAGTACCGTAGCACGAAAAAGCATCTTGTGTAATTTTGCGTACATTCCTTGTCATAATTATGACAAATTGTTTTTCGGTATGCGTAATATGATGATTAGTCTCAAAACATACTGAATGGTGATCTGACCAAATACATTGGTCCACTTTAATATTAATAGGGATGTTTTTAGATATAACCCAATAGAGTATATTGCCACCTACATGAGTAGGGACCTTAACATGCTGGGTAAACAATGAGGATAAGGATTCAACTAGCGAAATAGAGGATCCATCTGATGGGTTATTGGCCCATAAATTAATATCTCCTAGGATGATAATAGGAAAAAAGGCTTGCAAGAATTTCACACTGGTTTTCCCGATTATGTAATGGGTGGTTCTATATATTATAGAAGGAAATGAGACCTAGCACAAGCCCAGTCCATATATTTTTCTATCTTTATTTTACAGGTTGTCCAGGTTGGGGTGGGGGGAGGATCTCCACACAGAACTGTGTCTAGGTAACGGGGCCAGTATTCTGCCAATTGTTCTAACCAACTGCTTTCCTCCTATGTCTATTGTTGGTTACTTTTATTAGTGATTTGTGTGACATTTAACCAGAGTACAGTTGATGCACTTTAATGAAATCTGGTAATTGTGGTACCACTTAGAACTGTATATATTTGCCATTGTAGAATTTCTGAGCACAAAGTGAGTTATTGTGATTGTGTATATAACCTTGAACCTTAGTTATGTAAAGACTGTTTTAACTAATAGTGTGGACATTCCTTTGTGGGGGCTTGGGGACTACACAAGAACCAGCCTGCATCACCTTGAGAAGCTAGGCCTTGATTGCTCGCCCATTGCTACCAACCATAGAGCATCTTGGCTGGGGTCCTCTGTGCCTCTCCTCTACCATATAGAGAGCAGAAGCTTGTTTTAATCAAGTAAAATACCCAATGTCCCTCTAATGCTCAGTCTGCTGATGTGGCAACTCAACTTGCAAACATTTTGCACTGTAACGTGCTGTACCCTAATGCCTTGGGTCTTTTATCTTCTGCTGCGGCACAGACACTCCAGCGCAGGGCCTATGTAGACTTTGTTTTCTGTAAGATTTGTGGAAACAAGTCCATTTTAATTGCAATATGGAAATATAATGGGTGAAAGCCTGCTTGTGATCTGCAGAAATTGTGAGTGAATGGTGGCAGGGGGTTCTGAATCCATTCTTGGGGACAAGTTCCCTCTTATGGTGGTAAGCAGCAGTGGGACAGTTCTGACGCCTTTTTGTTCTCTCTACCTTGCAGGTCCGCCCAACTGCTTTCCCGTTACAGACCACGGGCACCCATCATTGCTGTCACGCGCAGTGCCCAGGTGGCCCGCATTGCACATCTTAGCAGGGGGGTGTTCCCTGTCCTGTACCGAGAGCCCCAGCTGGAGGTGTGGGCTGATGATGTGGACCGCAGAGTGCAGTTCGGCATCGAGATTGGTGAGTAGTGAAATCTGAGATTGATGCTTCCCTCAGATTGAGGTTAGCTTACCCAGGAACCAGTAAGTTAGAGGCCCTGGGTTCCTTAGCTGAGGGTAATGGGCACACCTGAATGGGCTTGGCCATTATTATTTGTATTGCAATAGATGGATTCTGGCACATCGTGGAGTCGGTGGTGGGCCTCTGCAGGGAAATTGGCAAACCGTATGCACCTAGGGGAATAATCTTGAAGGGGGGGGAGGGAGTGGCATGCAGGGGTGAGGAGGCGTCCTAGTTTACAATGATTTTTCCTCCTTCTGTCCTGCAGGTAAGGTGCGAGGCTTCTTGCATGTGGAAGACCTTGTTATCATTGTGACTGGCTGGAGGCCTGGTGCTGGATTCACCAACATCATGCAGGTGGTAAAAGTGCCCTAAAAACCGACTGGCCTGTGGGAAGACTCGTTGACACATGCCACCACATACTCCAGCAGTGCCCGCTGCCCTGGATTAAGCTTTTCAAGCGATACTCTTTGCTGCACTTATCTGTGCTTCGTCCTCGGGCAGTAGATGCCTGTGGACATCGCTGGGGTTTCTGGTGATGTCACTTGTACGCAAGCTTTGTTCTCGCTGTAGGAGCCAATTATCTGAAAATAAACACATTCCAAGTAAGGCTCTGGTTTCTGTTTTTTTTTTGTTTTTTTTGTCAGGAGGATGGCAGGCAGTGGGGGGGTCTTCCTGCAGGTAAATAGAACTTGCAGTTGACAAACTGCTCAATGGTGCTGACAAGAGCCTCAATCCTCTTGAGACTGATGTCACTGCCTGTGTATCGGTCTCCCCATGTTGCTAATTTAGGAGATGTAAGTTTTGAACCAAACGTTATAAACACTCCCATGACCCCCTGCACTGAAATCGCTCCACTGGGTCCCAGTGGGACGGATGATGTAGTTCAGGTTCTTTCGTCTGATGGCCATTCGCTATCTACCAGAAATCTCAGGATGGGGGAATGTAGCATTGTCTATTTACAGCAAGACTCATAGAGGCAGTGGACAAAACTCTGGCCTCTCCTGGGTCCACCTGGCAAAGTTGGAATCCTCTTGCCCGATATGCAGGTAAGCCTTAAACTCGCCCTCAAAGAAGCATTTGAATCGGAGCCATCGCAACCTGCAACGGGGACTGGGGGCAGATTAAAAGCTGCAAGCATGCAAGAGGTGTTTTTTGTTCCAGCAGGTAAACTGTGCAAGCCATCACAAAGTTGGCATTCTCTTGCTGAGCCAACATCCTCTTGACAGAGCAGAGGCCCTTTCGGATGTCGCTCCACAGATGACCATCCTGCAGTGATGTTCGAAGGCAACCAACTTTGGACCAATGGAGACGTACCAGTGTCTAGAGTTTGGCTGGCCAGCAACTGCTCATTGAAGTGACATTACACAACCTACATCACTCTACAAAAGCCCTGCCCTAAAGAAATACATTGGCAACCAGAACTAGAGAACTAATTGACTTAAATTTGGAGATTTTTTTCGGGTTGGCGGTGGTGAGGGGAAGGAGTGAGTGGAGGTGGCTCTTTAAGTGAGTTGGTCCACGTTCCTAAAGGTTGGGCTCTTTTGAGTCTGGGGGAGAGTAGGGGGGTTGGCCGAGCTGCCTCTGATGTGCTATATGGCCTGGAGCTATGAATGCAAGACCTGCAGTTGTCCCTCAGACGCGTGTTTCATTTTTCTGTCTGTGCTTTTTGGCCCTTGTAGTGTTGCTTTAATTCTTATACATGTGGGACTGCAAGTCCCAATAAGGCAAAGACTGTTAACTACTTGCGTCTTACACAGGACACCTTTAGGGCTCCTGCTACCTGCTGATGTAACTCACTAAAGCACCACTATTCCAGACTTGCATATGTGCGTCTCTGTGGGGCAGAGGCATAGCTGCAAGTGTCGCCCCTATTGTGCGTGTGTGTGCCTTAGCTTGTTGTTAGCTGTGTCACTTCTGGGCCATAGTCCTCTCCCAGTAGAAAAGTAAACTTTAATTATGTAGTGCCACCTTTAGTGGGTGAGAGGATGCCTTCCTTAGCCCTGGTCCTTAACGCAGTATTTTAATTACATGTGGGGACTAGGTTCACTGTGCAGAAAATCACCCCCCCCCAAATACTATAATCTTTTTGGTTTATTTAATTCGTAATCTAGTTCTATAAAAGACTGTTTTTAATGGTGTGCCCCACATGTGTACAATGTATTTAAAGAAAAACATAGGACTAGACGTGGGGTCCTAGTTAGATGGTGCTAATTATTCAACGTATGCTGTAGTATACTAATGTCTTTCTTTTGTGTGTGAAACTCTTTAAGAATTCCAATTGAGGACGTTTGACCTAAGCACTTGATTAAAAATGATCAATAAGGGACGTCTGACACTCGATAATTGATGTGCCAATGATGGTCCCTGGCTGCTTCCAGTGACCCACGACTACACATTACAAACCAGCTTCCCTAATGTGTGCTCCCACAGTAGTGCAACAGAAGCCTTTCAAGAAGGTTTGTGGCAAAACGCTACTTCTACCACTCGGCCAGGGGTCTGCAACCTCTTGGCTCTCCAGATGCTTTGGATTAAAAACTCCTAAGGTTGGATACCCCTGCACTGGGTGATGCTGCACAATACAGGCAGCATGAGTGGAAACCGTCTCCCACTCGGGACGGTTGCAGAACGAGTAGTGGATTGGCATTGCTAATACATATCCAACGTGTTGCGACGGTTCTAGGCATGGAATCTGTTGTGCTTCGTCTAGTCTGTCATGAAAAGTGAAGAGGCATTCATGAAGGATCCGGCCCCTGCACCGCCCCGCCCCTCACTCGCCTGCATTATCAAAGATCTGGGAAGAAGCCTAGTTGCGGAGCAGCACATTTTGGATAACCGTACCGATGGATGAAGAGACGGAACCACCTGGCAAAGCGTGCTGCGCCCTTTTCATTTGGACAGTGGCCGTGTTATGGTAACCACTTCTGGAAAGCTGTGCTAGTCTTCAGCATTGTTTGATCTCTGTTCCTCAGTTTGTGTGTGACATTTTCCATGATAGCTAACCTTCCCTTTTCATCGGGCTAATCTACTCTGTTCATGGTGGTTTGGAATTTCTATAGAACTACTAATCTACCAACGAGGGGGCTTTCTTTAACCATTGTTCCCCCCACTCAAGAATATGGCATATTAGTACTATGTCACCAAAAAGTACTGTTGGTCATTCTTTGCTTTGCAGATACAGCTGTATTGAATGATTCCAGTATTTCTGCTGAGCTGTGACCTTGGCATACTAGCAGAGCATGTGTATATGGCAGCTGCACCCTGCATCTTCGAAATTGGTCCGATTTTTAAGATTATTTTTGGACAGTTTACTGTTGTCTAAATACTTCTTTGTTTCATTTGTTTCCTTGCATACATATTACTTTTGGGATGTCCATACGTAGCCTTCTCCATACTCGATTGTATGTTTGGCTCTGCATTTCAATCCATCTCGTCCTGTTGACTTCTCAGTTGGATTCACAGTGATTGGCGGTGGAGATTAAACTTTCTTTCCTGATTTGCTCTATAATCCATAAATTCACAATCTTTCTTAACAGGAAGATGTTGTGTTCTTGTATGGCCCGCTCATTTCATGAGGCCTCCCTGCCATGGACTTCATTGTTTTCGTGATACTATATTGGGGAATCCTCTGTATTTGGTGTCACAGACAAGTTGTCGCATATTTCTATAGTGTCCCCCACTGTTTGGGGGCTTATGAGGTAACTTTGAAGATTTGGCCAGGTAAGAAATGATCACATTCTTAACTAGTGTTCTCGCTTCATTCTCTGGTCTATACTAGGTTACAGGAGTGTAGCAGTTAGTTCCACTATTCTGTGTCCATGGTGTTCATTGAAGTGAGGGAGCATCTCCCCCTTGTGTGGGCTGGTGTTCAAAGCTTTTTGACCGACACTTGCAGTTTCTTGCCTTGCCTCAAGAACGCTATTAATTGTTTGGCCATTTCCGCAAATTTCCCTCTCCGTGTGATAGTAGATGTTGGCAATAGTGTTTAGAACCTGGGAGTTTGCCATCTTTTTGGTTTGATGGAGGGTACCCCACAGACCCAGTTCAAGAGATGCCATTCTCTCAGCGTTTGCTTAATGTTAAGCTTTTCCATCATTTTCATATCGTTGAGGGGGTGGGGAAGGAGGTACTACATCCCTAAGTATTATATTTAAAATTCTTGCAGTTTGTAGGTCAAGACTCCCCATGTCCGAGTTGGTGGTCGTGGAAGAGTTGACTTCTCCTACTTTATTTTAAATAATCATTTTCCATACGCTAACACTGTCTCCAGTATGGCCTGCAGTGAGTCCTTATTGTGGGACTCCATAGTATTCTATGTATCAGCATTGTATTGTGCAAGTGGCCATTCTGAATACCTTGGAGTGTTCTTCCTCTTTGATATTTACTGTGTGAGGTCCATTGGAATAGAATGGGGGACATCTGGCGCCTGTATTTTATGCCACAGTAGATGGCCATTTCAGTCAAAGTTCACTTTTATTCAGGACTTTGCTCCGGGGTAAAGACTGCGGATTGTGTTCATGAATTTCTCATCAAAATTCTTAGCATTTCGAACAGGAATGGCCAGACTAAGTTAAGTCTATTCCATATCCTCACTCGGGACTGCTGATTGGCCCTCATTGCTGCACACTGTAGTGTGATCTAGTGATGGAGAAATTCTGCATGATCGGTGTTAATTACAAATAGTATTTCTTCTTTTTGGGAGTCCACGTTACTTGGATGTATACCACACCCCTTTCTTGCATTTTCCTGATGCTCGGAGGGCGATTTGTCTAGTTTTAGGCGCCTTCTGGTCCCTCCCTGGTTTTTATGACATTAATGATGCATCTTTTGTCATCTGCAGTGGTTCCTGAGTTTTATCCTCCATGAATATGGAGCCTGTCAATTCTGTAGTGAATTGTGCAATTCTGTTGGGTAAAGGATCCTGCACTCTTGCTGTTTTTCACTGACAATGTCTTAATTGGATAAATTGGTGCCTTTTCATTGCTTATTTTAGAAATCTTCATCATGGATGCTAATCTTTCCCTGGGAGCTGCATTTGCTGAGGGGCTGCATAGATTATTTTCCAGACAGTGCAAAGGATAGTTCTTTCAATAGGGGAAAATAAACCATTACTCTATATTGGAACATCAGCAAATTGTTTGATCGTCTGTGTAGAAGTGACTTTAAGACATGTGGTGCTGGAAATGCCCCCCCCATGTCCTTATCCTATACTGCCTTATTCTGTGCGTTATACTTCCTGTCTGCACAGGTGTCCAGTTTGGACCAGGGCCGCTAATGTTGACCTATGAAAGCTGTCCTGGCCCACATTTGGCGCATATACAGAGGCTATGGTCATAATCTGCGTTCCTAATCTGCATTTAACAAACCTATATCTGCCTACTGTCTCCCTTGGACTCCAAGATAGTTGGGTCTTGTATTTGTCTGAACGCTATACAGGGTCCCCAGTTTTCCCTTCTGCGTTGGATTGATGCAGGGTTGGATATCCTCTTAATTTTAGCCTCAGTTTGTCCTTACAGATGTGCTTCTTTGAGGACTTCAACTTTCGGGTGCTCTTTAGCCAGATACTGCTCTAATTTCTTCCGTTTAACATGGTTGTTTAAATGCCTCGCCTTGTATGTCAGAAGCCTAAATTGCGGTCCCATTGCACGCCTGATCTATTTGTCTCTATCGTCGCCTGTGTCAACATAGTTTTTAGAAAACCAGTGGTTCCTTCTCTCTGTAGACCTAAACCAAACCACCTCACTGTGAATTCTGCCCCCCTTCCCTACACTGTCCCCACCCGAACACCCTCCTCCCCCGCCCCCTCCTTCCCATTGTCCCCCCAACCCTCTGGTGTAATCCAATATTACTGGTGAGTCTGGGGGTTCCATAATCCCAGAAATTGACTTTCTGAAAAACCCAGAGATAAAATGAAGGGTACTACTAACCCCTACTGGGAACCAAATGTACCCACTCCGTTCCTCTGCGTGGCTGATCTCTTTTGAACAGCGATCTGTCTCGAATTATTGTTGATAATCACTGTTGCTGTGTTCAGAATGTATAAAATCCACAACTGCACCACTATTGTTTCACAGTGACATCCCCTGCTTTTTCTCTGGGAGGGTGGGCGCTGTTCCTTATTGCTTCTGTTACTCCCTCTGTGCCTTGCTTGTGGTATCGCGTTGAGTGGAGCCTCTCGTCCTTTCTGGATACCTTCTCCCATTCCCATGGTTACCCCTTTGAGGTGGAGGGGCTGGTTCCTGCCTAATGCAGTACTGTGCTGGACCTCAGCCTCTATAGTATGGCCACCCCCTCCTTATAGGTTGTGTGCGGTTTGCCTTCGCAGGTAGAAGCCCAAACGGGAATGTCAATTTATTTTTTCTTATTTTGTATGAATGGCCCATCGCACAATTCAATTGCGTGGATTGAGCCTGTCCCAGAACTGTAGAATTTTCATCTTGTGGGTACCGGGGGTTGGGGGGGGGGTTCCAGCAGTTATTGTGGCACATAGTTTTCTTTCCTTCTGGTTGTATAATGACCATGCTGCCAACACATCTCTTGCTCTAGTGCCAGGTTCTCTTTGCTTGGAGCCAACTGTGCACCCTGTTGATTGGAATCGCCACATCTAAATCCTCTCCCAAGATTTCTCTGACTTTTTACACTGTCGATGTCATGTCTTTATCTTCAATATTTTGGTTTTATGTTACTCTTGAGTTTTTCCAGAAAGGTGTCACTTTTCATGGTGCCTTCTGCCAATTCCTGCAGGGCATTTTCCATAACGTATGCACGTGCACCCAGGCTAGCTATGTACCCTACCTAATCTCTTGTAGTGTTTGTTTCATATTGACTTTCATGGCAGCGAATTTCCAGTGTAGGGAGTCAGACAACTTAGTTTACAACTGGCCTCTTGGTCCCCTGGGGACTGCCTCCTCAGCCTGTACGGATGACTTGTGTCACCAGCTTCTCGCACAGCCACTGATACTCAAGTATTAATACCCCCTCCTCACAGGCCTTTCCTTATTTTGCTTGAGCCAAAGTCTTGCCTGGTATGTGGGGGTCGGGATTCGCCCTGTGTCCCCAACTCCAGCTGGGTGCTCACTCCCCGGTCCCAGGTACTTAAGGTGCAAAGGGCTGCTTGGTTGGGATGCCATGTTCCCTGCTAATCCTGGGTGTTCTGGGCTCAATTTGTAGGGTTGCCTGCGTAGCGGTGTTCCCTGTGGGCTGCCACCCCCACGTTGGCACTCCTGCCTAGTGTTCTGGGGTGTTCTCACCTGTTTAGTGCCGCTCCGAGTGCACCCCAGGCCTTCACTGCCTTAGGCCCCCTCCAGGCCTGAAGAGCTATTCTGTAGATGGCCCGGGCTGCTAAGTTTTGCGGCCCCGGCTTTTGATGCTGCTGGGGAAATTGCTCCTGCTGGCCACTTTCCCACTCCACCGTGCTTGTTGCTGCTTTCTGTAAGTGGTGGCCATTGCTTCTGACTTGCTGCAGTCCTGGGCACGCTTACTCAGCCTCCCACATCAGTGGTTGATGCCTCCTACTGTGCTTAGATTTATTTTCTTTCCTCATGGGCTGCTCTCGCTCTATATCCCATTGTTCTGCGTGGGAGTACAGCTTCCATTGTCCTGGTATACTGAAGTGTTCCCCAGCCCTTTATGTTGCTTTCGGACCCATTTTATTTTGGCAGTTTTCTTAGCTGATTCGCCCCGGGAGAGTAGAGCCCTCTCACGTTTGGCTTTCCCTCTCCAGTGGCCATCTTGGATCCAGGATCCAGGAGTCTGGTTTCTGGTCAATAGCCTGAATGCCTGTGAACCTGATTGAGTGCTGCCTGCATGAATGCACTTGTGTGATTGGTTGGCTGAGCCTGGCTAGGCCTGGCTAAACCTGAGTGGATGGGCAGTGTTTTGTATGACAGGGGGCACCCTTCCCCTCCCCCCCCACTCTCCTCCTTGTCAGAAGATGTAACAAGAAATCAGAAGCTGAAGTCATCTTAAGCTTGCATCCTGGAATCCAGTTGGAGGAAGATGTCTGCGGCTGCATCTTTTCATTGAATTGTGATGCTGGAAATGCATCAGAGGGACAGGGCCTCTGAACCCTTGTCCTTTACTGCTTTTTATCGTGTGTTCTGTCATGTTTTCTGCCCAGGAGTTCATGTGGGACTCCTGGCAGCGCAGCTCTCTTTTGGTTTGGTGAAAAGACCCATGGGATACCCTTATGGCACCCATGGGTAGGGGTACAACCCTGTGCCCATAGTGTATGGTTTTGGGCACCTGTGGGTGGCCCACAGAGCAGGGTATGGGCTGGTGGCAGCTCCGTGCTGAATTTGACAGGTGCTCTGGGTGTCCTCCATTTTGGGATACCCAGGCCCTGCCATTGGGATCAGTTGATTCCTGATAGGAAACAAGATGGCCCCTGTGGCCTCTTGCTTTCTATTGCCTGTTACCTTGTTTCCCAAAGTCCTGGGAAGCCCTGACTCTGTCCCTTCCCCCTGACTGGCTGTTGGGTGGAAGTTCCATATATGGTGTTGTTGTGAAGGCGCAGCTAGACTGACTGGAGCCTTCCCAGTGACTGTATGTTGTGGGTACCTCCTGTGGGTGGGAACTGGGTGAATGGAGTGTGTGACCAATATACACTCCTTGTTGTGGTTGTCTGGTTTCTGGCATGAGAGAGAAAGACTGAGACAGCCCTGCCCGAAACTGGCCTGAATGCAGTGTGTAGTGTTGAATGGCTGGGTACTTGTCCCAATCCACATTCCTTGTTGTGAGTGTCTGAAAGGGAGGATTGTGGCCTGAATGCACTGTGTGCCTGATTGGCTGACTGACTGCATGAATGCCCTTCTGTATGATTGGCTGCTGAGTGTGTGCCAGCAGTGTGGATGAGAGACAGAATAGTGTATCTGGGGACCTCTCACCACTGGTAATTGTTCAGAAGCGTTCAGAAGCTGAGTCTTCACTCTAAGAGTAACTGGAACTGCTGATCCTCGACGTCCAGCTGGAAGAAGAAGACTTGCTGTTGCATTTGCTTCGACCGATCCGAAGGCTGCCGAAATCGTAGAAGACTGACCCGAGAGAGGACCTGGTAAGGCGCCCTCTTCCCGTGCTCCGAGGGACCATCGAGCACCGCTCCATCTTCGCCGTAGCGCCCTGGAAGACAGACCCTCGAAATGCTGCCGACCCGAGACGGGACCGCCGAGGAGATCGAAGTGAAGCACCCGGACATCGCTGCCGTCGAAGTCGATTGCCGTCGACCAGGGTTCGCAGGTTTGTGTAACCGCTGGAGGCCCGTCGAAGTTGTGTTGCCCAGCCGTGGGAACCACTTGACGCCGTGCCGCCGACGACCGGAGCCGTCCGGTCCTTTGCCTAAGAACATTCGAATCGAAGGACTCCCTCGTCCGCACCGTCGACCGCTTTATCCTGCCGGAGAAAGTCGAGAACGACCAACGCGCTGAGGAGAAACCTGCCGGTGGGTTTCCCGCCACCCGAAGACCACAAAGACTCGAACGACTTGACGCCCTTGCTGGGCCTCCGTCTCCACAATCTTTGCGGTCCAGAACTATTGTCACCGAGGTGCCCCGCACGCCTCTGCCTTGCAGGACGCCGACGAGCACCGCTCGGACGAAGCTGCCGCCTCATCGACGCCGTTCTACCCTGTTTGTCGACGGACGTTCGACGCCCTGTGTCTCCCGCTTGAAAGGGAAGGCATTCAAGAAGGGCCGTCGATTCCCTGTCGCCGAACACCGAGTTCCTCGACGCCTCTCGACGATCCGTGACTCCCGCTTGAAAGGAGATCGCTCAAGAAGGATCTGTCGACGCCTCTTCGAAGAACTCGACTCCACCAGGTACATTGGGGGGGTAAAAACATTATAGGAGGGAATAAGACTTGCAGAACAATATATGGACTGGGCTTGTGCTATATCTTTATTTTACAGGTTGCCCAGGTGGGGGGGATCTCCACACAGAACTGTGTCTAGTGGTAGGGGCCAGTATTCTGCCTATTGCTCAACCATCTTATTTTCTCTCCTCTCTATTGCTGGTTTCACTCTATTGATCTGTGTGACATTGTTACAGTATTGTTGATGCACTTTAATGAGATCTAATACAAAGGGTGGTACCACTTTAGAATTGTATATATTTTCCATTGTTGATTTTCCTAAGTACAAAGTGAGTTATTATGATAAGTGTACATAACCTTGAATATTGACTATATAAAAACTGTGTTCTAACCAATACAGTGTGTGGACATTCCTTTGTGGGGGCTTGGGGACTACACTGTACTTAAGAACCAGCCTGCATCACCTCCTGAGAAGCTAGGCCTTGATTGCTCGTCCATTGCTACCGTATAGAGAATCTTGGCTGGGGTCTTCTGTGCCTCTCTTCTACCATATAGAGAGCAGTAGTACAGACACCCCCTACCGGTCCTTTACATGAATCCAAAAATTGCTGTGCTGATTCAAGGACTGAACTAGAGAGGAACTGGATAGGTGACCTCTTTTAGTAGCCACGAGGGAACATTGTGCAACTGCTGCTCTTCAACTGAAGTGTCCTGGAAGCCAGTCCTGTGTGCCTGCTGTCCGTAGACTGGATCTTCATGGGTCCAGAAGAGGAGTGCCTGAACATCTACAAGCCAAGATGTACATCTGTGTCGCCCATGGTACGGAGGAGTGTTTGTGACTGCTGGAAGCCAAGCTGCTGATTCACCCAGAAGATGTGGTACCCTGGCATAGTGCTGCCTAACACCTGGAGCTGCCCAAGTTCTAACATCTGACAATCTTCAAAAGGCACCTCTGCCACGACATCTGTCCATGTGGGAGAAGGTTCAGGGTCGCTGCCTGCAGTGCAGGGTCTTCCAGTGGGTTTCCCGCCACCAAAATCATTTCGAGGGTCCAGACTTAGTGAGGGTCCGCCGTCCAGTCCAATGGTAGTGGCCAGGTCGCCGTAATCAATACTGAGGTCTGTGCTGCAGTACCAAAGAACTGAAACCAGACACCTACTTCTGCCACTGCACCCATCGCCACTTTTTCCACAGCCACCAAGGGTCTTATCTTCACCAGGCCTACTCGAGGTCCACAGTAAGTTTCACCTTTGTGGGATAGCCACAGCCGGAATAACAACCCACCAACGGAGACAACCGCAGAGACTGAAAGTGATGCCTTTCTGACACTGCGTTGTTCCCTTCTCAACATCCCAGCGAGTCCTTCCAAGGGGGTCCATCCTCAAGGGGTATTGAGTAAAGCCAATAAACTCCACCACTTTGCCTTCCAAGGTACTGTGATGAGGAAGAGCATCTTCCATCCTCAGGATTCATCCAGGGATCTCAGAATTGTCTTGGATCCTGTTCTCCTGTGGCTTACCAGGTAGTTTGGGGTAGTGGTATCTGTATAAAGAGAAGCAGACTGTTATTAAATATATTTGGACTGTGCTGTAATATACAAGATAAAGTACACCAACATTTCCTTACAGGTTGCCCAGGTGGGGGTAATCCTCAGTGTTCATCTACTCTACAGAAAGCATTCTGCCAATGTTCCTAATCTAACCTGCCTTCCTACAGTAATCTGCGAAGTTAGACCTTCCTTAGAATTCTCATGCTTTTTAATAACTGTCAGCAGTTGGTGCATTTTCACTGAATTGAAGTAGTGTGGTACTATATGGTGTGTTGTGAGCTATGTATTGAATATTGTAGGCTTTGGAAGACTGTTTGCAGTTTTGTGTTTCAGAGAACTTATTTTGCTTTAGGAATCTTGAGTTTGCAATTTAAGTGTTTGTATTTGGTTTATTTATATTGCGCACCCTGCCCAGGGGCATCTGGGCACATATCTTATGAAGTTACAAGGTAAACCACCTCAAGTTACAATACTTGAGGTACATGGTAAAGTCACCACGGCAAAGAGGGCTCATATATTTCAATGAATGCACAGGAAGTGCAATAAAGCATGCATAAACAATTATAACATGAAGCTAAGGCTGTCTGCATAGAGGGTCTTGGCAAAGCAGGCATAGCTATGGCAGGGCATGTGTATACAATTATGCGCTAATGGTGGCAAGCTCTTGCTCAATGAGCCAGTATTTAGCTGATTTCTTGAAAGTGGTGTATTGGAGTTCAGATCTCAGAGAATTGGGGAGTGTGCTTCAAAGTTTGGAGGCAAGAACTGGGAAACTGGATCCACCTGCAATCTGTAGTTTAAATCTGGGTATAGCGAAAGAATGGGCTTAGGCAGATCGAAGTGGTCGGGTAGCTGTGTGCTGTGAAGCGGTTGGCCAAGTATTCAGGTGCTTGATCTGCTCGGCACTTATGTGTAAGTGACAGGGCTTTGAGGGAAATTCTGTCTGCCACAGGGAGCCAGTGGAGGTTTTTGTTCTAGTGTCGGAGATGTGCATTTTTCTAGGGATGTTGAGAGCGACTCTGATAGCATTATTCTGGGTTACTTGGAGCTTATTGATGTTATTTTGGCTGTTTCCCAGGTAAAGGGCATTGCAGTAGTCAATGCTGGCCATGTCGAGGGTTCTTGCCAAGATGATGCAGTAGGGGGTGGTGTTGAAGGGTCTGCAAGCTGTCAAGCATTTGCAGGTGTAGGCTGATGCTGAGACCACTGAATTGATTTGTTTAGTCAGGGATGGGGCGAGTCCAAATGGAAGCCGAGGGTTTTGGTATTGTTTGTCACCTTAATAGTGTTCCCATCGATGATGAAGGCTTGGAAAGCAGTGTCCAATTTGCTAAATCGTGGGAGGGAGCCTAGGATGAGTAGCTTGATCTTATCGTTTAAACATAGACCGTGATGTGCCATCCACGCTTGGATGACTGAATAGACTTCGTTGAGAGCGTTTGAGTCAGTTGTGTTGTTCCCCCATGATGCGGGTGATTATCTGGGTGTCATCCGCATAGTTAGTGTAGGTGACACCCAGATAGTCAAGAATATCAAATAGAGGTTTGGTAAACACATTGTATAGTGTGAGGGATACACAGGACCGTTGTGGGACCCCACAGGTCACAGATCAGCTGAGGAAGTTGGAGAGAACGCGCATGGTTCTGTTTGCAAGGAATGACCTGATCGCTGTTGGCTCGACTGAGAAATGGGCAGTGGTTTTTAGATGGTGGCAGAGAATTTGATTGACCAAATCGAACGCTGCCGACAGGTCAAGTAGTAATAGTAGAGCCATCTTGCCTTTGTCTTTAATGTCCTGTATTTGAGTTTTAAGGCCTAGGAGGGCTGACTCAGTGCCATGTTTAGGGCGGGAGCCTGATTGACGAGTGCGAGGAGTCTATTGGATTCAAGGTATTCCTGAATTTGTAAGTAGGCTGCTCGGTCTAAATTTTCAAGAGGAAAGGCACAGTGGTGATTGGTCTGTAGTTAGAAGGGTTACCAGGGTCAAGTGTAGGTTTTTTTTTATGAGAGATGACCCACGCATCCTTAAGATTGTCAGGGACAGTGCCAGCTTTGAAAGAGGCATTAATAAAGGTAGTGATGAATGGGGCGAGGTCATGTGAAGCTTCCTTGATGATAGGTGCTGGACATGAGTCGCCTTGACAGTTTGAGGGTTTGAGTTTTTTTGATGATCTTTTCCACTTCCCAGATAGTGGAGAGAAGCTGAATGGTTTGCGAGAATGTGTAGGTCCTGCTGGGCTAAAAATAGGAATCGTAGAAAGAGGGTTTGTCAACAGGCTGCATTTTTTATTGTTAATTTTGGTCTTCAAGGTAGTGATTTTGTCCAGGAGTGCTTTTTGTATACTCGTACACCAGGCGGCGTTGGTGTTGCACTTGTCTGTTGGAGTACTAGGAGATTAAAGTTCTTGGAGAATCTTGAAGAGCTCTTTGGTATTGGATTCTGCCTGAAGGATACGTTTGTTGTAGGTGTCAGTTTTAGCTGTGAGAATAGCTTCCTTGTAATTAACAGATGCAATAATCAATGTGTTTTTGTTAGAATCTGTCGGATGGCTTTTCCAGTTTGATTCTGGCTTTACGTAAGTCTCTCCGCTGAGGAGTAAACCATGAGTTAAGGTTAGCCTGCTGTTTGGGTTTACATGCTTTTTTCAGTGGAGCTATGTCATTTAAGGCTTTTAGTATGGTTTGGTTGTAGGTATCTACAAGGGCTGTAGGGTCAGAACAGGTGACTGCAGCTTTGTTGAGAAGTGGGAGGATGATCAGTAGTAATCTCTCCTTAGTAATATCCTTCTTGTTGCGGGTTTGGGTCGCAGGTGACATGTTAGGAGTAGGATTAAAGGACGTTGCTTTGATAGAGAAGGTTATCTTGTGGTGATCAGACCAGATTCACGCATTGACTGATATCAGATTGATGCTGCAGTTCAAATCAGCAAGCCAATCAAGGGCTCTCCCTTTGGTATGTGTGGGCTCATAGATGTGGTGATTAAATCCTAGGTCAGTCAATGAGCTGGCCAGATCAAGGGCTTTGGTATCGTTAGGTCTTGGAATCCAAGGTTATAATCCCCCAAAAGGATTATTTGTGTTAGGCTTAGTGTTAAGTTAGAATGGTAGAAATATCCTTTGCAAAGGAGGAGCTGGGACCTGGTGGGTGATAGATGAGGTGCATTGTGGCAGTTTGGTTGGGTGATAATGCTAGCTTGACTGAGAGTAGCTCTGCGGAGGAAATCTGGTTATTGGGGATTTGTCTAAGCTCAAGGGCCTTTTTGAAAATGAAGGCAACCCCCCCACCTTTTGATTGACTAGTGTCTCTATCATGTCTAATAATGGCGTAATTGTCAGATATTGCTAGGATCAGTGCGGGACCAGAAGCTGCATGTAGCCAGGTTTCAGTGATGGCTTGGAAGTCTAGGTCCTCAGTTATAATGAAGTTGGCGATGTCCAGAGCATGCTCTAGGAGAGATCTGGCGTTGACCAGGGCCCCTTTGAGCGAGTTAATTTTTTCTGCTAGGGAGCAGTTGGAGTGAAAGAGTGAATTTTTAAGGAGCACGTTGGTGTCCTCTATACTGGTGGTGGTACTGGTCGATAATGTGGTTTTAATTTTGGCGATAGGGGAAAGAACCATTTTTTTTTTTAGTGAATCTGGAACCTAATCTATAGTTTGAGGCTGATCGCGTAGGGTAGGTTAGGTGTAGGTTTGCGAGCAAAGTGTTCAATCCACAGAGCTGGCGAGTTAAGGTATGGATTGGTGCTAGGCATGATATGATTTGGTTCAGAGCTGTACGCTTGAGGAGTATGTGTGAAACCAGTGAGGCCGTCCAAGGGTAAGGGGCAAGTAAAGTCAAGGTCGTTAAGCCTGACGATGAATCCTAGTGTTGCAAAGGACAGGAGGGATACCCCATAAGTGTAGGAGAGCCAGTACATACTTATATGTAGAAAGGCAACAAGATGAGACCTCAGGTTCGACTAGCTCAGTGGAAAACAGTAGCTATCCAAATACAAGCAGTAAATTAGGACCGCAGTACAGCTAGCTCAGTGGAAAACTATAGTTGCTCAGTGATTCATTGGTTTACAACGGGTCATGAGGGTTATAATCTAGCATGCATGGGCGGTGGTTTGTACTGCAGTTGTCATAGTTAGCGGTAAGCACATTTGAGTATTTAAAAGCAATTATGCTAACTAGCGGCTGGACAAACAATGTGCTGGTAGTACAGTTACAGCGGGGAGAATTGGGCCTAGGTATGTAGTTTACAACAAATGGCAGGTAGTGGCTGGTATACAGAGACTAGTTCTATTAAATAAGGCAGCGTATGCAGCTATGAGCTGTGAAGGTGCAGAGCGTATGTATAAGAAAGACAATGGTATGCACCGAACAGCGCCCGATGCTACATGCGTATTAGGTGGTAGCTAAAGCTACATGTGCCATGTTACGAGACAGGCGTAATAGAGACATGGAGGTTTGACACAAGGTGCTGATATAGCAAGCTTACCATGAGTATTAGTTGTCCGAGGGTCTATGTACATAGGTTGTGCATAATCTTAGTGTGCTGGCCAAATTATTCTCACCGGCTGTGAGGTGGTGGTGGGTTGCGATGTCCCTTGCTTGTATGAGTCAATTTGGAAGTGTCTAGCGCCGAGTGTCCCGTGTAGTCACGGATTGGCACAGATGGGCAGCACAGAGGAAGCCTTTGACTAGTGCCTTAGTCGAGGTGCCGGCTTACGCCTTCCGGCACCTCCGAAGTGAATGCCTATGTATAGATTCAGCTGCCCGCTTGTGCTTACAGAACATGTTTTTGAATATTGGCTAGCCCAGTGACGGCTGCAAAAGAGTACGTTGACGCCCCGGCCAGAGTGCAAATTTAGCCAGGGTCAAAGACCATTAAAAGACTACACTGCTCTCCCTCATTCAAAGAGCCTTTATACATTTTACAGCCAGACACAGATAATGAGGGCAGGTGGTGCCCATGGTAAATTGTACAACCATATGGAGATAGCTGCAGATTTATAATAAAACCTGTGTATCTGAAAGGAAGACCAATTCTGTTCCAGGTGTTTAATTTAGTGATTTTTTTTTCCCCTGGACACAGGCTGGAATACAAATTATTTTCCCACAATGTATATTACTACTATTAGGATAGCGTTGCCGGAGTACAAAGTGTTTGTTTATATATTTACCTAAACCCTAGAAGTACGGTTAGCACTTAAAATAGTGTGTGGACATTCCTTTGTGGGGTCTTGGGCATCCACTGTACCCAAGAGCCAGCCTGCATCACCTCCCTTGAGTTTCAGCCTGGGTTGCTCGTCCATTGCTACCATTTGAGAACCTTGGCTGGGGTGCTCTGTGCCTCTACCCCGACTGTATAGGTGGCAGAAATACAGATACTCCCCTCCAGTCTTTACAAGATGCTATTTATCGACCAAACTTATTAACAAATAAACGAAACTGACTTTTCGTTTGTGGCAGAACTTTTGCCATTTTATGTCTTACGTTTTCAATATTGTACAGAGTTTTTCTTGGTTTTTTTTTTTTTTTAATAACACATTTCCAAATATGGAGTTCAAATTCTAATAAAGGTTTGGTTAAGGAGGCGATTACAATATAGTTGTTGGTTTTTCTTTTTTTGAAGCATCCATAGTTAGCCACAATATATTTGACTTGTTTTGCAGGGGTGTGTTTAGCTCTAGCGGCAGTTGGGGGGGATTAGACTGTGTAAATGATTTTTAGTCAAAAAGCTGTATAAATTGGAGAAAATAAAATTTAATCCGTCTTAGTTCCTTATGTGTGCAGTAATGCGCTTCACTGTATAGTTCTGAGTGCACTCCATTTCCCTAAAATTGTAACAAACCTGTGAGCTACCTAGGTGGGAGTCTATTTTTGGTAGCATTACAGTCTCCAGGTGTGAGTGAGCTTGCTTCTTTCCCTCATAATAAACCATTGTAGCTCCCATCCTTGAGCTTTCCATCGGAGTTCAGTAATGCAGGATGTTCTGCTTTTGACAAGATCAAGCATGGCTATGAAAGAGAAACCTTTCTCCGGCACTGGTATCTCTGTAGTAGCGAGTCTGAGGAATTCGCTAGTGGGTTTGTGCTCTCGTGTTTCTCTCCTGGGGGTTTGTTTTTGGATGACGGTGTCCTTCTGCGACTGAAGTCTGGCTTGCGTTGCTGTGGGTCTGGCTTGCGTTGCTGTGGGTCTTGCTTGCTTTCCTCCTCTAAGCTGCACATGCCATCCTTTTCTCTTCTTAAACCTATTTGCGCGCAAATGTATCATTTAAATACACTGGGAGCTGTGGGTTACTTCAAGGCTGACTTCAAATTAGTTTAGCCTGTTGGGCCATTTTGATTTGCCTTTGCCCTCCCCCTTCCCTGTCCCAAATCCTTTGTAGAGATGGTCTGGTAGGGACCGAGCGGTTGATATGAGGGGGCTGGGAGTTCGAAGCGGGCATTGGGGCGAGGTTGTGTTGGGGGTGTGATGGTATTGCGTGATTGGGGTCTCCGTAGGATATTGCTGGCTGTGGTGAGATTTCCTGTATAGCACTCTGCCGGTCTCGCCTGTTCCTGAATGTGGGGGCAAAGGGGATGAGATGGAGTTGGTGGATTGCATAAGGCTGGAGGGGTGGAATCTGGTGGTTTGTGTATGGAACATTGAGCGTGCTGAGAATAGGGGGGCACTATTGAATGAGAGCCGAGAGGGTGGCTGCTTATTCATCCATGAGCATTTTATGTCTTGTAGGAGGTGCTTTGGATGCTAAAGTAGTGGAACTGCCTTGAAACTGTGGGGCTGGCCAGCCTGGCAGGGGTTGGGGAGGGTGAAGGGTGTAGGGTGTCTAGGGTACAGTGCAAGGCTCTTCAAAAAGGGATGGAAAGTATACTATAGGCAGATATGGCTTTGGCGCACAGCAAATATTTTTACTCAAAGGGAGGGACGGCTCGGCATGAAGAAGTTTAAATACTGCGCTAAAGGATGAAAGGGGAGTCTAGCATGCGCGGATTTCATCGTCGGACCTGAGCCCTGCAACAGCAGCACCCTGTATTACTTGCATACTGCAAGTGAAACACCACATCAGAAACTGAGAGAAACAAGTAGGTGGGTGGGGAGGGGAGACGCCCCGGCTCCATTTACTGCAGGTTACATGGCAGCCCAGGAAAGGGGTGAACATTTACCATAACCTAGCTGGAGCGAGTATCTAACTACTCGAGCAAGATAATGATTCCGGAGCGATGTGCACATCTGTATCTCGCTTCAGCCATGCTTTTGTCTCGGACGACGGAAAAGACCACAAGCAAAATGGTGGAGGCAGCATTTTAACCGCTGTAGGGTCATGGCTCCTAGAATCTGGTACCCTCCCCCTGGGAAAGGGGAGGGCAGGGGACGGAACGGCGCCAGGGCGCCAAAACAACCCAAAAGCCTGCGAAGGGCTAAACAAAGGAAGTGGGCGGGGCGAGCCACCTTATAAGCAGCAGGGTCCGATGGCAGAAACATCTCGCTACTGCAGTGGGACCCTGCTGATTCGCTGGGGCAGAAGGATTTCGTTTTGAAAAGGATTTCGTTGTTGGTCTGCATTGAAGGAGGGCAGGAGCCCAGGAGCGAGGAGGGCAGCGTGAGCAGTCACGGCTCAGCTCTACGGCGATGGCGGGGCAGGAGTCCAGGAGCAAAGAGGCGAGCATGAGCAGACCCGGCTCAGATGTGCGTTGAAGGTGGGGCAGGAGCCCAGGATCGAGGAGGCCAGCAGGGGCGGACCCTGCGCAGCTGTGCAGTGAAGGTGAGGGGGCGTCGGCGAGGAAGGAGCGGAAGGTACGTCTAAGGCCGCAGCCCTGTACCAAGGTCCCAGGCAGCGGTGGGATCCCTCACCTCAGGGCCGGCGCGCTCGTCGGTTGCCGCAGCGCCGCATTAAGGAGGCGGGTGGAACAAGCGGACACCCACAAGCGGTTTTTGCTTGGCTTGAGCCGTGGGCACCAGCAGCACATGTGTGCAGAACAGCAGGCACATCCAAAGGACTCGGAAGCCCCAAGCGGGCTGCCGGGGGTGGGGCGCACGGACGGGCCCCGCAGTTGCTCGCTGCTCATCAAGCCACAACAAAGCAGCGGAAGGGGGGGAGCGAGCAGCCAGGCAAGCGCCAGCAGATCGCCCAGAGCGGGCTTGATGCCCAGGGCCAGACCCACCTGCTGGGAGCAGCGGGCCACTCGCAAAGGCAAAAACACACGAAAAGGCCTGTGGCAAGCAGGCGGCCACCAAGGGGCTAGGACAGGACGGTGAGCCACGGGGAACAGCAACAGGCTTCCCAAGGGGGAAAGGAAGCTGGCAGTTGGCCCAGCAGGAGATCCACACACAATGGGTCTGGCAGCCTTTTTGGAGATGGCCAGGGTGGCGGCAGCAACACACCGGCCGGATTGGATGACGACAATGGTGGCCCAACCGGGCCAGGAAGGGCTCGGACACAGCCAGGTGGTAGAGAACTCGCCACTCATGTTTCAGGACAGTGCTAGTGAGGCAACGGTGGTAGAGGTGGAGATTCACAGTGTGGAGGATGACGAGGAAGAAGAGGTCCAGGTGAAGAAAAGCGAGAGGACAATGACGGCAAAGGCTAAAGCAAACAAGGAACAGGCTAACTGCACCAAGAGGCCACGACAGAAGGGGAGGGCGCAGGAGGATGTGGCCTTAACGGCTCCTACACCTCCTGAGGCTCCAGGGAACCGTGTGAGCCCACCCAGCACTCCTGTGACCAGAACGGTGGAAGTAGCTGGGGAAGGAACCACATCCCTGGAGATGGTGAAAGTGGGACAGGTTCTGGGAAAACTGCCCCGAATCAAGGAAGGAAATGGCCCCGTTCGAGGAACAGTGGTGGGGGATGATTGGGGTGATCTGAGCTCCTTGGTAGAGGCAGCACTGGCGCCAGGTACAGCTAAGAGGTACAGGGCATGTTGGGATCGTTTTACGCAATTCTGAGAAAAGGTGCTGCCAGGCGATCAGGGTGAGAACTCGGTGCGGGCTTTTGTGGGCTGGTGCTGGAAGACGGGGAAGACCCGATCATGGGTAGGGTACCACTTGGCGGCCATAGCGCATTACGCCAAGCTTAAAGGGAAGAAGGACCCCACCAAGGAACACTGCATCACGCTGGCCATGAGAGGCTGGGCAAAACAAACCGTAACAAAACCAAATGAGAGGCGGCCAATTGATATTCTAAAACTACATTGGTTAATTAAAAGTCTGGACACCTTATGTAACGGCGAGGCCGAGAGGGTACTGTTCACAGCTGCCTTTACGGTGGCATTCTTTGGGGCTCTCAGGGTCAGCGAGCTGGTGCCAGAGAATAAAAACGGCAAGGGGAGCGGGTTTTTAAGCTTGAGGGACGTTCAGGTGAACAGCACCCAGGTGGTCATCTATGTGAGAAGGTCAAAAACGGATCAGAAGGGGAATGGGGCAGCATTAACACTGCAAGCCATCCAAGCAGAGTATGCCCAGTGGCGGCGGTGGCCAACTTTCTCCAACGGCGGCAGCAGTCAGAGGCCTTGCACAGAGACGGGCCTGCACTAAGCCACTTCCAGTTTAAGACCCACGACACCTGCACGGGCAGGATAGGCTCAGGTACAAAGCGTCGGAAGTTGGGGGGCCTACTATACAATAGTATAAGGGGAAGCAAGGGAAATCCGGCACGGAGCAAGCGCCACACTTGCAGACTGAAGTTCACAAAATGTGTACAATAATTCTGTTATGGAAATAAAACTGCGGCCAAGTTTGCCATATGAAACACTGTGTCATGCCAATTGATTGTTGAGAAGTAATAAAGCACAGCTGGGGGCATGCGCAAAGGAATAATTGGCAAGAAAAGCTAAATAGACAAATGCAGTGGTTAAGTGCATGCTGTATTTCTGTAACATGTAAATGTATTACACATTCACCTTGCGCCGTTATACTCTCCTTTTTATTCTGTTCTAGGGTTGACCCCCCCCCCCCTGCCTCCAGTGCATGGGCTTTGGGGGAGGAGGTTATGTTTGTCCAGTTCGAAAATAATGGACTCTCGCCAGTAATGTGGAGGGCTTCTGTGTAGAATCTGGGATTGTGATCGGGTGTAAGGGCTCCGCCTCCTGTATGTATGCTTCGGCTTCCGTTGCTTGTATTCGAGGCAGTTTCGAACCCCAGGAAATGCATGAGTGACCCACCTCTCCGCGTGAGCCTCACATTTGTTGATTGCCCTCTCCCCCCCAACGTTCGCTAGAGAGTGGGTTTTCCTCTGATTGCCAAGGCGCTGATTTCACCACCTCGGACTTCCTGAGGGGGTGGGGGTTATCTTGGTGAGCCCTGCGCAGAAATTAAGAGTATCGGTACAGCAAGGTTCTAGTCTAGCCTGCGCCTCTGCGAGCTACGGATGCCAACAGCCTTGCCAGTTTGGCAGTGGTGGGAAAAAATTGAAAATAACTGGTGGGGGAATCTCACAACGGCTGGGTTGGGGGCGGAGTTTGAGGGGGGCGCTGCCTGAGGAGGCGGGGTTTAGGGGACAGAGCTGGCAGTTGACCTGCGATCAAAGGAAATGTTTAAAACTGCTTTATTTCTTTCATGCTCCTTTTCCAAACTATATATCAATTCCACTTTCAAGCACTTCCATGGCACTGGTAATGAGTTACTTCACTGAGCGGGTAATAATTTTGACCAGTGAGGCTGAGTAAATATTCTTTCAAATACACAATTTGCATCCTTTATTTTTTATTTTTTTAAACTCCTCTTGGGTACTAATCAAACGGTGATTTTTGTTCGCTATAAGCAACGTTTTCTTTTACTTGGACCACTCCTGGCACAGCTCCTGCAGCTCCCCACTGAAAGCAGTTGGGTGGCTTAATAGGAGTATTTATGCATGCAATGTTTGTCGAGCCTCTTGGTTACAGGTATCCGCCAAACAATTCGTAAATAATCCGGGTCCGTGTATCCGACAAACATTGCATAAATAAACCGGGCCGTGATAGCCAGCCCTGGGCAGGGGGAACCCCTAAGCTACAGGGCAGGGGCCAGTAACCTGTGCCCCAGAGCAGGCAGGATAAGGAGTGCTGGGGCAGGCACACCTCGCAGTGGTGTGACACCCACTCTCCCTTTTTGCTGCAGTGTTAGTGTTGTCAGGCTGTCACCATGACTCCTGCAGCCAGCCAGGGTGGAGACACCTTGCCTCCTTCACCAAAGCGGTGCTAAGCACCAAGGGAAGGCCAGCGGGAAACGTGTAGGGGAATAACAATGGCGGGCGAACGCGCCAGTGAAGGTGGCATGGCGGGCGCCGCCCGTTAGTGGGGGTTGCCCAGCCGACCTCCTCCCCCCACTCCTCATACGGGTCAAGGGGGGCAGGGATGGGGGGGGAACACGAGAACCCGCCCCCGGAAGCCGACAAGAGCTCGCGAAACGTGGGAGGCGGGGCAGGAAGCCGAGGGAGGGACCGCCCCCATAAAGGGACAGGTTACAAGCACCGGCACATTCTCCCTCGGTTTCCTGCCTTGTTTGCAGCTGGTTCCTGTTTGTTGCGGATTTCGAGGTGAAGGAGTTTCCAGTGTAGGAGAGGCCGTTTCCAGAAAGAAGGGATCGAGTGGCTGGTGAAAGGAGGCCGAGGACGATTACAGCTGCGGACAGGTAAAGATCAGTGTCGTGCGGCAAGGGGATAGTTAGTTTTGAAGAAGGGGAGGCGTTAGGACGTTGAGCAGTTCGGGTAGGGGAAAGAACACAAGGGATGCTGCGGCACCATGCATGGTAGGTAATGGCTGCCAGGCCGGGTTCGTAATCGTTTGCAATCTTCCCGTATGGTGCGCTTAATTCACACGTCAGCCTCTCTGGCGCAGCGGGCTTGTGTATCGTGCACTCTGGCGCCGGTAGGGTGACGCTGTGAGTCGTTAACTTTTGTTCAGGAGACTTCTAGGCATGGAGATGTGCATCGGCTTCTTAGCGTGGGAGGAGCAATCCTTGAACGGGCTGCTTAGCTCCGGGCATCATAGCGCCTTTGCCGAATGTTTGCCCGTGGCTTGAACGTGGGCAGACTGGGTGTGGGGGGAGCTAGCCCCCTTTTTTCTGCCCGGGCCTGTTGCTCCGCTTACCAAGTCCCCGCACCGCCTGCAGAGATTGAGGCTTGGATGGGGGGAGGAGTATAGGTGTATGCATATCCGTGTGTGCTATTATTCCCACCTCGCCAGCTCATATATTTAATGTAGTGACATGGGTGTGCCTGAAGTTTTAAGGGCACTGTGTTGAATGCGGTATTTTGTCATACTGCCTCCGACGACACCATGTTTGCTGTTTAGCACTAGGCGATACGCTGGGGCGCAGCCTTATAGAATTTGAGTTTGGTAGCAATCCCAGTTTAATGTCACACAAGTTTCAGAACGGGCACCATTTATAACCCATTGTTGCTACTAAATGTAGCAGTTTAAAGGTTCTGCTAGTCGTGGAGCTATAGCTTAATCACGGCTCCTCCACGTGGGTGCCCTTTGTGCAAGTGTCCAGCGCCTCGTACTTTGCATCACTGACTGCCGACATAACCTACTTGAAGAACATGCTCTAGTCTTGAGCGTGACGGATTTACACGGGTTTGTTAAATCCCTGCTTGGACAGCTGCCCAAGGAAGGGTACAGATTGATTCTGGTGGTTTATACGACACGAGTTTGCTTTCAGTGAAGATCGACAAACCCACATCACATGTGGATTGAAGTCAGCCCAGGCAGTGCTGTGAATGTGTATACCTGTGCTGTTCTGCTCCCATTTAAGTTCCTGGTGCTGTTGAATAATTTCTACCGTTTAGTATGTATTCTGATCCAGGATTGATTATTTCTAGTGTTTTTGACTGCAGCAGAATTTTTATCTGTAAAGATCAGTGTCGTGCAGCAAGGGGATAGTTAAGTTTTGAAGAAGGAGAGGCGTTAGGACGTTGAGCAGTGCGGCGCCATGCACCCCTACCCCTCACCCCCCCCCCCCCCCCGATTTCTCAAAGGAGCGCACGGCGCATAACGGGATTAGCACAGGCTGGGGGGGCCTTCGGTTAAGGGTGGCAGGGTAGCGCGGACAGGTGCAGCCTACGGGAGGACGACTGGGGTGGTCTCAAGTTATAGGTAGGGAAGCGAGACGTGCGCGGGAGGTACGGGTGTCGTTTTCTGTGGTTATGGGCGCGTGGCATGACTGGGGTGGGTAGTTGGGAGCCTGGGGTCCGTGCGGGGTGAAAAGGGTTGGTATGAAGCAAATAGTTAATGTTCACATGTTAAGGGTAAAGGGGGTAATGGGGTACTGTCCGGGTGGGGGTTGAGAAGGTTTGGACATCGCCGTATATACTGAATGGGTGGGAAGGGCAGTTCAAAGGGGTGGTTTCTGTTACAATTTTGTAATGCCAGGGACGGCAGGCTAGTGGTAGAACAAGCTACTCGGGGAAATGCTTTGTTGTTGGTGGCATCGTTTTGGGGTTTCTCGTTGTTTACCAGGCATGGCCTACGTTGTTGGACACATGTGGTTGCTGGGCGTGTGGGGCGTGGGTCGCCACATGTTGAAAGTCGGCAAACGGCTTTTAGTGGTTGGAGGAGGGGCTGGAGTCAAGAAGATTGCGCTTGGCAGCAGGCATATGCTGGTAGGGTGGGAATACGATGATCAGAGGTACGGGCAACAAAGGGGTGTCAAAGAGTTAGGTTGCCTCGTGGGCAATGGCGGCAGCCTGCATAACGGGGGACATTTACAGAAATGTAATAAAACCCAGCAGAGGGGCCAAGCAAGGAATGGGGAGTGGAGACTAATGGTATGGCACAGGGTGTTTTTTCAGTAAAGTTTTATTTAAAGTGCGGGCGGGGGTTAAAAGTTGCCGCGCTCTAGGGGGAAGGGGTGGTTTTGCTATTTAAACAGCAGCATGTAAGGGGCATCATGGGGCGACAGTGCAAATGGCATGATTGTACGGGTGCCGGGGTCCATGTTTTCTTGGTGCGGTAATTAGCCAAGCATGGAGGGAAACGGCACTTCTGGCCGGGGTGGGGGGTGGATTTGGATACTCAAGGGGCCTTGCTGCTCATTGGCCACGGCGCCAACCCGTAATGTGAATTTGCCAACAACCACTGGAGTTGGATTTTAAGGGGCACAGTTGGTTGTTACAAAAGTTAGATGGGTTTACGACGGGTGGCTCAAGGTGTTCAAATCACGGGAGCATGGGTTGGTTTCGCTCTCCTAACCAAGTCGATTTGGGGTGGGCCTTGTGGTGATCTAATACGATGGGGGAGTGCCATGTAAAGTCCACAGTGACATGGAATGGGTTAAATAATCAGGAGGGGCACCGAGTATATTTCACTGTGCCCACCACATGTGTGCAATGAACGGGATATAATGAGCATTGATGTATTCCACACCACAAGCACTTTAATCCCTCGATCTATAATGACATTATTTGAAAACCATGTCCCAGTTACAATCTTAGACTGTCTGAAACAGATACCTGCATGGTAGCTTCTAACCTACATCCACTATCCACGCTAGGGTATGTGTAGCTTTCTCCTTCCTACCAATCGGTCTCCTCTATCCATGCTTAAACATGTCTGCATTCGGTGAGACAGCAAACGTGAGTTCCGTGGCTAGTCTGGCCTACAGGTAGCGGTTACATACAGTCCTGCATTAATACTACAGGTCACATACCTTCCTGGATTCCATTATAAAAGGTCTCCCGAATCTATGCTAGAACAGATGTAAGCTCTTCGAGACGGATAATGAGGGCCTTCAAAGGGTACTTGTTTATCATCCTGATTGGTGCACGAGTAAAGAGGGTAAGGGGACTTAAAGGGGGTAAACATCATTGCCGGAAGCTAGACCACACAGAGCACCTCACATTTGTCTCGAGCCCCCTCACCCCAAGCAGAGAGTGCTGGGGAGTGGGGTGCTTGGTCTGCTGCAGCAGGGGGCGAAGTGAGGTATAATATTAAAGGGTATAGAACTGGGCACCACAAATTGGGGTTGCAAGGGTCAGGGCACAGATAAGGTGCGTCCGTATGGCACGCGCTGTTCGAATACACCAACAAATTAATTACTTATCGCAAAGCAACGCTACCGCACGTGGAAGCGCGGTTCAATAGCTAATAAAACTACAAGTTAAGTATCATAAGATACCGCTGCTGCAGGCACAAAGTGCTGATCCAGGAAATATGGCACGATGCCAGCTAAAGTCACCAGGGTATGGGTCGGGGGTCACTCCTTCGTGGTCAGGGCAGCTGCCAGAGCACGGACGGCGTTTTGGTACAGTAACTTGGGCCCACAGTATTACACGATCAGTTGGAGCACCAAGGGAGGTTTTGGCATGCTAGAGCAAAATGAATACTAAGAGTGGAGTGCCCTGTGCAGGCTGGGGGGAACTCTCTGCCGCCGGCAGCCAGCAGAGAGTCTTGGAGGTGTCACAGGTCAATCCCTTTAGCGAAGCACTGGCAGACCCATAGGGGAATGATCAGCCAACAAGATTAGATTTACGGCGCCCCAGGAGTACTAGGCTCGGGGGAGGCCCTGGGAAAAAGGGGAGGGATGCAGGGGACTTGGGAGCCAATTCCAAGCCCAAAATTGCGGGGGGGGGGGGGTGTAAACGAATAACAAACTCACAAACAAAACCATCAAGGGAAGTCGGTCGGGGGGGGCAAGAGGAGAATACGGGGGGCTCAGGTAACAGTGACAAAATAACAGCAAGGGGAAGTCTTCACGGAAGGAGGGGGCATGAGGGGAGGGAGGTGGGGGATCCAAGATGGGGCGGCAAGGGAATGGAGGGAACAGGGGGGAGGAAGCCAGCCCCAAGGAATAAGGGGGGGCAAGGACCAAAAGCTGGGGGACAGGAGACGGGGTATGGAAGAATAGGGCTGGGAAGTCTGCCCCTGGGGGGAAATGGAGCTAGGATAGGGAGAGGCAGAAACGGCAGGGAGGGGAGGTCTGGCGGGACCCGGAAAACGGGGTACCTGGTGAGTGGAGGAGCAAACGAGGGAAGGAAGGAGAAGGGAGAGGGTACACGCTGGCAGGGGGGGCACCGGTCCAGACTCCACAGGGAGGCCTGGGGGGGAGAGGGAACTGGGAGGATTTAGGGGCTCGGCAAGACGGAAGGGAGACCTGGGGGGCGGCATAGATAGGATAGGGCTTCCGGTACAAGCGGCACTTGGAGGATGGCGGGGGGGACAGAATAGAGTAGAAAGGACTCAAACTAGACGGGCATCGCAAAGCGATGACCATATAGGCAGGCAGAAAGTTGTGGGCCGGCACCGGAGGGCGGTGTCGGCCTTAAATGTACGGATATGGGATGTGTAACGTTGGGGCACTTGTGGTGGTGCCGGTATAGGAACCTGAACACTAGCGAGGCACCGCGTGGCTGCCGGTTTTTACCTAGACCCAAAAACCAGGACACGGTGCAAGTGTCAGGGGAGGGGGGGCAGGGGATTCCCAACAAAGACCTAGAGCAAAAGGGGGGGCCTGGGGCAAAAAATGTCGGTCATGGGAAATCTACAAACGGCCAGGGGTAGAGAGGGGTGAATAGCAAGTGCTGGGCTCAACCTGAGGCGTCCACCGGACGAGGACGGTAAGGGAGAGGGGGGGGGGGCAAGGGATACCTAGGTAGCCGCACACAGAGTAGAATACCTGTGGTGGTGAATTACAGATCGTCTGTAAGATAACTCCAAGACTTTATGCAAAATAAAGCTGCTGAGGCATTTCACTCTTCCAACTTTACAAGGTGTCTGTGTTTCTTTTCAACATGTAATGTATGACATATGCCGGTTTGCGTGGGGGGGGGGAGAGGGGCCATGGGCCCAGGTCATGGAGGAGGGGGGGGGGAGGACGAGGCACTGGGGTGCCCACGCTAAGGAATCACCACTGGGTGCAACTTTGTGCCGGCCGGCCGGGGGCTGGTCTACACAGCCCTTGCCGCTGGGACCAATATAAGGAGTTGCTTCTCAGCAAGAAAAGCAGAATCCAGTTTGGGACGCTGCACGGGGACCCAAACCACAAGCACGCTGCTTACGCCGATTGTTTTTTCTTTTCCCAAAAGCCTCCCACCCAAGAAGAGAAGATAATAAAGAAAAGGAAGACCGTACATTGCACGGCGGCCACATTGTCGTAGGACAAGGACTGCAGCATTGGACAGAGGGTGCAACCTCCAGACCCGTGCCTAAAAGTACACATTATGTTTATGGTTATTATGATTGTTTTGTTTATCACATAATGATGTGCAAAAAAAACACTGCCTTTTTATTGCCAAACACTCACCCAGTGTCTCATGTGATACATGGAGGTTGGGGGCATTGTAAGAGTCTTTATCCATGTCTGGTGTTTATCTGTCTGCATCTGGGTCCACTGGTTACTGAGGAGTGGTTTGTGGCTGAGAACTAACTTCCTCTTGTGACCCCTTGCACGGGTCACCAGAGGAAGCTAGTTTGCTTGTGGGCACTCGCCCCCCCCAACCCCCTCCCACATTAGGGCTATGAGACGTAGGTTCCTCAAAAGCCGTGTGCATCGAGCCGAACTGAAATGTGCTGGGTGTAGTTGCAGGGGTCTCCAGTGGGGGCATATTTGAGGCAGTGGGTAGAAATGAAGTTGCCTGTATGGAGTTGAGGTGGTAAGTCTTGGGATATATGTAGCAAGATAGATGGATTTGCTTTTGTAATAGGTACAACTGTGCTTCAGGTGAGTTGGTGCGGGTCCCTCCCAGATCCTGACTGGTCCAGACAGGGGATCCTCCTGGCCTTAAATGTGTGGGCCAGCAAAGCCTGCTGACTTGCGGGGTGACCGCATCTTTGAAGAACTGTCTGCCTATCACAAGGCATTGGAGGCAGGCTCGGAGCTTGACCTGCAGCACCACTCTGCTGTGGTGGCCATCTTGGCTTGGTGCGGGTCTGTGCGTCCATAGCTCTGCAGGGCTTACCAGATCCGGATTGCACCAACAGAAGTGTCTTCACAGTCTTTGATACTTAGAGGCACAGTGGAAGTGACTTTAAAGAGTTGCCATAAGTAAGCCAAGTGGCAAATAAATTGCACGATTATTACATATGGAGCAACTCTATAGTCAGACTTTTTTAAAATAACAGCATGATATATTAACATACGCTCTGAAGTAAAACGCTTACAGTGGTGGTGCAGGTCTGCCCAGGATCACACACTTTGGTTAAATGTTGGAACTGGGATCTGGGGGGGAATTTAAGCAACTGATTGCATCGTCGCAGGTTTAGTTGGTTAAGTATTATTTAAGCACATGAAACGCAAAGGGGAACCTTAATACAAATCTATATTGGTAGCAATGCCTTGGGAGAAAATAATAAACAATCCTTTCATAATTGGCTTTACATTATATTCATCATAGAACTATGTTGAGCAATGAGAGTACGGCTTTAGTTTTATCCTCCCCCCATCCTGCATGCAAAGTCACAATGCCATCCCGCAGGTTAATGTGAGCCTAACAGATCCCCCTTGGGTGTAAAGCCATAGTCATTATTTCACTCGGGTATTAAGCGTGTTCTAAAAAAAAATGATATATATAAGGAGAGGGGCGCACTCCAGTTCCCTGCACAACCTTCTCAGCCATGTGTTCTCCTTCGACCGGTTTCTGTGCTCTTACACGTCATCAGGGAGGCTGTCTTAACTTGCAGCTCACAGCAAGTGCAGGTGATAATCGATGATAATCAATGATGATTTCTTCAAGACCTGATAGGGTGCTGCACCGGGTGATATATGCCCTGCTTTGGAGTGCCTCACTGCAGGCTACTCCACCCCCCCTTGCTCCACTGTGGGATTGGGCATGAGCTTTTCCTTGTTAAACCTGATGACTACATCTACCAGAAGCCCTTGCAGCAGAAATCCTCATCATCACCTGCACTTGCTGTGAGCTGCAAGTTAAGACCGCCTCCCTGATTTGTAAGAGCACAGAAACCGATCGGAGGAGAACACTAATGGCTGAGAAGGTTGTGCAGGGAACTAGAGTGCGCCCCTCTCCTCGTTTTATCATATATATTTTTCTATGCAAAGCATGCCGCATTCTGCACCAGCTGACAAAAGTCCTGGTCTGGATCTCAAAAGAGCCTGGGGTGGGTGGGTGGGGGGGGGCGTTTGTGTTTTGGTGCCGTGTTAATAAGCTAACATTGTCTTTAATTTCATAAGAACCAAACAAGCTGGTTTTGCAAGGTTGTATTTTAATTGTCCCCTTTATTGTATCATGTGTTAGGCGTATGTTTCGACTTCCTTGCTATGTAATGTTGATGCCACAGGGTTTCATAAACTAACCCTTAGCCGCAGGCGATGGCATGGTTTCACACACCAGTACAAATTAACATTCGTTTACACACCCTCAGAAGACGAATGGATCCTTCCGAGCGCCATTTCCTGGGGATGCAACGGTCGGAACCTGTTAGCTCTATTGATTTCCCGCGCTCTGGCTGCACGTGCACTCAAAGTTCATGTTTATCAACGCCAAACATGGAGACCTTGTTGAGCAAGCACCTGAACGTTGGGGTTTGTTGGCATTTCCTTGATCAACTGCACCGTCGCCGAATTTATAGTATTTAAAATATTTATAGACTGCTCCTTGCCTGAAAACCAGGGCGAGCTGTACAAAACAAGGCATAATGCCAGTCAGTACGTTAAATCCTAAATGGGGTACAAAACATGTTTTAAAGGGAAAAACGGGAAAGTGTTCTACTGTGCTAAACTTATAAACGATGATACCATACTATTAGTATGACAAAATAACTAAACGTGGGTTTTTAGGGCTCGACTAAAAATCATCAAATCTGAGTGCCGAGGAGATGGCTTCGCTCGAAAGTGCAGCTCAGTCTAGTTGCCTTTAGAGCCGCACATCACAGGATGTGTGCACCCCCAGAACCCGGAAGCTTTTCGACTCCCAAAATGGATAGGACACACCTGTGTTGATCTTGATACAGCAGAGTTTAAACTGTGCACGAATAGTAAGCGAAAGTCCGATGTGGTCCACCAGGGTCGTGGCAATCCTGCTGACGTGAAGGCCGAAGCTTCGAGAGCAATCGGGACCTGAGAGAGACGCAGTATGCCCACGCACGTGACCGTCCTATATGGAAAACACAAGCGCAGATTCGAATGCGTTTAGAATGGTTGGATGGATGTGTATCGTGGATAACGCTCAGCTCACCTATGTTTTTGAAGGCGTCCCTTTTTTTCACGCTCCCAACACACCACGTTCTCGTAATCAGGAAAACATTTATCAAGAGTCCAATGCGTTATTTTCCATTCAAACCAATGGAATCACCTGCCTTGGACTCAATAGGTTCATGGGTGGAATTTCTTGTTCGTTGATGTTGTGTCCGTTCCTTGGCCAACATCGCGATCATTGTGCGTGTGTTAACCGTCTTCAATGCGCTATAGCGCCGTCTCCGAATAAAAGTGACTAACTTCCCAGTTGGCTCTGCATTAAGGGTGTATTGTTTGCAACATATGTGTCCGACTAGTCTGGAAGTGCACACTGACGTCTGCTTGCCTCTGCGGCCTCAGAGGAAAGTGGGTGGAACAGGCCAGGATTGCAGTGGTTGAATGGTTTCTTAACCCGACGAACCCACCCCGCAAACTCCTCAATACCACCTGGTTTGTAAGGGTTTTCACTTTCTTTTGAAGCACTGAGCTATCGCGTGTTTTTGTCTCTGCTGGGAAGTGCACACACCCCGTGACTCCCGGCCAGTTTGGCCACCCGCACCGTGCAGCTCCTTCCTGAATGATAGCACTGGGGGAGGTGAGCGATACTGAGGCAGTTGCCATGTCAACGAAGAGGCCGGATGAGACCAGCTGGTGGTACAGAGATGTGCTGGCACTGGATGCTGGGTAAGGTTCAGCTTATGAGCACGGCCATAGGCTGCTTGAGCGGAAGCCACGTGTCCATGCGACGTTATAAAATCGCGCCGCTTCAATGCAAGTATAGTCCCGTGCTGTAGGGTGACCAGATTTTCAAGACAAGAAAACGGGCACAGCCAACATGAAAGGACTCACCGCCCACCCCCACAGGACATGCATAAAGACTGTGCGGTTTTGAGTGTTGATAAAAGCACGTAAATGCCACCCATGATACTGATTGAATTATGTATTTTAATGTTAGATTTGTACAATGAACTTGGCTGTTATTGGCATTTAGTGTCCATGTTGAGCATCTCAACTAGAACACACTGGAAAAAACATGTAAATATTAATAACAGAGTTTTTGCTCTGTTTGACATTGCATATCTTGCTATGTACTTTCCTCTCAGCCTGTCCCTGTGGGGGTTCGAACCCATCCTAAGATGACACCATTCTTAACATCTAGTACTGATTGTGATTAAAAAAACAAAAACAAAAAAAACGGTACTGTCACGCTCCCCTTACCCGAAACCTGGACAGGGTTTTTAAAACATAAACTCTTGAGGACAGTCCCGGCAAAACTGGGTCTGGTCACCCTACCATGCTGTAAAGCACCGGTGTTCATGGGGGGTTAAGATGAATACTTATGAGGTGAGTAATATGGTCGCATGAAATGTTGAGATGGCCCTACGGGCATTACATGGTTTAAACCCGCTGTCCCTTTGGTCATATTGAGTCTGCCCCTCAACAGTGTTCAACATTAATTTAAATGAACCCTAATCCCAGCTCCAGCGGTGTGTGACGTGCACTATTCCCTAGCCACCAGCTATCGTTTGCACTTGGCTTTTGGTCGAACACCACGGAGTTCCGAACGGCGACCTCCTCTCCCACCTTTGTTCCCAACTGCCCACCCAGCCCATTTGCAGGCGAATGCAGAAGCCAGGCATGCATGACTCTTTTTGAACACCCAGCCGATGGCCCAGGCCACGCAGGGTGCGCTAGAGCGGCAGATGGTATAGCAGACTTTGCTCCCTGAGGTGCGCAGACAACTTGCTAGGTTGGGATGCTGATAGTGTACCTTGGTGGGAACGACTTCACAGACTTGGGTAGAGGTTGGTTGCTGAAAGAAATGCAGGAGGGCATTAGAATATTGGGGGGGATGCAACCTAGAACTGAAGTAGCGTGGTCCGAAATCCTACCAAGAAGTGTGTGGCGTGGAGCGGGGTCAAACGCAGCCATGGAAAAATCCACGTGGTGAGTAAATAAAAATATGGAACAATTTATGAACCAGGAGGGACTGGGTTTTGTCAGGCACTTGTGTGAAAGAGACCTGGTGGACTTTGCGAAAGACAAGGGTCACCCGTTTGATGCCGCTACTGATACCTTTAACTTGGTGCTGCTGAAGGCAGGAGGCACATTGATTCTGATGGTGAAAGACAGTATGAAGGTACTTCATACTGTCCCACACGGGCATTGTGGGTCACAGGGAGCCAGCCCCAAAGCGTGGCAGAGTTACAAGGGCGGTCCTAGAGAAGGATGCATGCTCCAGTCTTGCCGCAAGCTATAACCACTGGCTGCATCAGCCAGGTTGGGGGAGACTGGCACTGATACCACTAGGGACGTTTGGGACTCCTCAACTGATGCAGTGGCCTTGTTCGCTCCATTGACTAAAATGGGAGTGACTGAACTGGCAGTTGTATACCAGGGCAGGCTGTTCTCGCAAGAGCGAAAAACCGAAGTGAGAAGGGCTCACCGGTTTATAAATGGACTATGTAACATGGGATTGGCAGAGCCACCTGGGGGGGGAAAGGTTGGTTTGGGCCAGTCATGCTTGTGGCCTGAGCAGGAGCCTGTTAAAATGACTATAAGAAAGCAACCATGTGTTTTTCCAATAAAATATAAATGTTTTGCAATCAGAAAAAGGTCTCGTCTCGTTTCATTATATGTGGAACAATGTGTATGATGTATTCCTGGGTTTGGGGCGCCACAGTAGGGGTTAGCCCCACTATGCTCAGAACATTTTCTGCACTGGGGAATCTTTAGTGTGGCTATTCAGGATGCGCACGTTTGCAGCCCACACATCCCTGTCTCGCACGATGACGAGGCAGATCTACAGAGCGAGGAGAATGTGTGGAAACTAGAACTAGTGGAGGTGGGCAAGAAAGCGGGCCAGGGCGTGGGACAGGGATGCGAGAGAATGATTAAGGGGCGTTGCGGTTTATTACGCAGTCACACTGAACTTTGGGATTTCTCTCTCCTCCCTCCCCCAATGAATGTGGAGCACAATAAAGCACTATTCCTTTTTGTTAAGGTTCGATTTGGTAAGGCCTCCAGCATTCGTACCCAAGTCCCAACAAATGCCTGGTGCCAAAGTGGACTAGGAACCAGGCCGGCGTGTATTAATATAGATTTATTTTATTTAAACCAAATTTGACAAAACAAATAATATTTACAATAAGTTTTAGTTCATAGATCTTTTTGTATACCTATTTACAATTCATCTAAAAAAGAATACATACTTAATTCACAAATTATAAATAATACTTTATAACATACCCAAATACAAGACATGAGCCCAAATACCCAAATACAAGACATGAGCCCAAATACATGTTTCACCCCCCTATCAATGCTGAACTCATCTGACGGGGAGTTACCGTTGCCCAATCAAATCTTGGCAGTAGTTTTATTGTGGAAGGCTATAACAATTTCAAGCAGCCAACCTGGAAACCCCTACTCTTGCATTTTTACCCAGAGGTGTTCCCTGTTCACCAGATCAAATGCAGATTTAAAGTCCACAAACGCTGGTTTCAGGGAGGAGTTTGATTTATCCTTGGCCTGGTTGATTAAACGGTCCACCACACGCAAGTTTAGATTAGTGCTGCCCCAATCTGAAAACCGGTTTGTAATGGGTGAAGCAGATTTTATTTTCATCAACCCATGCTTGTAGATGTTTTAAAACACAGGAGGCAAATACCTTGCCTTTGGCGTCCAATAACGACAATGGGTGGTAACTGATCCCCTACTTTGTGCACTGGTATGAATATGGAACTTGACCAAGACAGGGCATCTTTTTTTGGAGGCATACTTTGTTGTACAAATTACAAAGCAATGTTGCCCATCTTACCGGGTCAGCTTTCATTACTATTACCTGCCAACCCATTTGGTCCGGGGGCCCTCGAGTTCTTAGCCTTTTTGTTTGTTTATTTGATATAGCTCAAGACCAAAATCCTCAGGTAGCTGGGCGCGAGCATTACAAGAATACTTAAACTTAGTTAGAGAGCAATGCAAAGGATACTTATGAAGCCTAGTTACAGGAGTAGGTGGTTACATACAAAGACTAATAAACGGTTGAAACAGAGGTGGCATAAATGCGACCATAACTTGGCAGTGACCAAATGGTGCCAAATGAAATTCCGAGATACAAGCAAAGGATACCAGAATATATATTTAGCAGTGGCAAGACATAGTAATCGTAAAGGGGCATTAAGAGTTGGCAAGGCGAAAGGTCATAGGGGAAGAGAAGCAGTCAGGTTAAGTGTCATTAGTTCGTAGCCAGGTAAGGACTTTCCGTCTGAATCTGGAGTAGGGTTGGTCAGTTCTGAGATCTAGGGGGAGTCCATTCCAAGATTGGGCAGCTATGACCGAAGGCTAGAGCCGCCGGCTGTGATCCTTTTATATCTGGGAACCACTAGAGTGTAGGCATTGGACATTCTCGTAGGTCGGTCAGAGGTTCTCTTGTTAACTCTATCTACCAGGTAAAGAGGCGCTATGTTATTGAGACATTTGGAGGTAAGCGGGTTTTTAAGGGCAATCCTGTCTTTAATTCTAAGCCAATAGATGTTTCTTCTGAATGAAGAGATATGATCTCTGTTCGGGATATTTAAAGTTGCTCTTAATGATCTCCATAATACAGTCATGATTAAAGTGAAAGGGACCTCCTCTCCCGATTTCCTTTCATTCACTTTATGGTTCACCAACATTGCGTCTTCGATAAATCCCATTTCTGAAGCCACTTAGCGGAATTTTATCGCACGCTTGCCATCCTGAGGATCTTTAGCAAGTGCCAGGGTCCGCCACACAGTTTTAGGATTGTGTCAGCATAACCAGTTTAGGGAGTGTAGATCTTTTTATAGTTCTAATTTGCCTATGTACTTTTTTGTTGGGCCACTTGCACCTCCTTATCAAATGCATACATTTTTGCTTCACCTAGTGAAGCCTTAGTATTACCCCAGATTGTCCCCACTTCATAGGTCAATTCCTTGATCCAGGCTTCGATGCCATCTGTAACCCAGAGGATCAGCCTCTTCCATCCTAATTTTAGTCTGCAATTTACCTGCCCTTCTGATATTGCCTTCGGACCACCGAATTCTATTGCCTCGATTAAGTTCAATGTCACCCGGTCCAAGTACACTGTTTCCTCCCATTTCTCTCAATACAAGCTTCCAGTGATCACTGTGCAAAATGATACTGCATGTTCTAGCAGGGGCCCATTCATGCATATGTAATGAATGGTGCTTTCCTTATTGATCATAGTAGATTGTCCTGGAATGTCACACACAAGTCGCCCATTTAAAGGAGACCATTCCCAACCTGCCCAACATTTTTCCCCATACTTCTTTCACATTCTGAGCTTTCAGTGTCATCCTACTATTTCTTTTGGGAATGCGACTTGCATGCTCTTTTGTTGTAAATTCCCCACACTTTGCATTCATGTCCCCACATAAAAGGATCCTGTCTCGCTCAGGATCACCCACCCACATCACAAACTATCTTAATATTCGAAGATACTTTCAGACTTCTCATTCCCAAGTGGGTCATATACACATAGCACCAATAGTTGTGTACTTTTGTCTTCCTGCAGCAGGCGAGTTTCTACCGCCGATACATTGCCCCCCCCTCTTCTAAAGAAGTCAAAATCGAAGAGGCAAGGGCATGGGAAATGGCTATCCAAAAACCCCCTAAGGGTCTTCCCATTAAACCCTTTACCGTCTTTGTCTGGTAGATCGAATACCCACCCAAGACAAAATCTTTCACTGTCCAAGTTTCTTGCAACATAAATATGTCGAACTTTACCATTGATGGAAGCGACACCCCCCACCGCCCCCTCCCTCGAAGAAAAGTGTGAATGGCCTGTGTTCCAAGACAAAATCTTAATTCATTCATGCAACCTCCCCCACCCCCGAATGAATGCTCTTTAACCACTTCCACCCCTGCTTATTATCAAAAGCATGCCCCACGGGTTTGCTCAGAAGCACGGGTGGAACAGGATTATCGTTTCGAGGGGATTGGGTCCTCCGACGTATTCCATATCTATGACATGTAATCACCACAGCTGTGCTGCTTCGGAAACTTTTTTTCGGCGTCTGTCCTGCGTCGATGACATCGATGCGCCGTCGTCGAGGACCTCATCCGATGTGATAAGTAGGACGCACGACGCCCGTAGCCTTAGTTCCGTTTTTTCCGCGAACGTGTTGCTTCGTGAATCTCGGTTAACGCCTCGACTCTTTGGAGTTCTGTTCTTCTCGGTTCTTCGAACTTGTTCGTTTTTGTGAAAATCCTTCGTGTGAAGATGTCTTCTACTTCGTCTTCGACCCGGCATCCGGCTTCAAGAAGTGCGGGGGAGTGTGGGTCCAAGATGTCGGTGACTGACTCGCACGACGCCTGCCTCTGGTGCCTCGGGGAGGCCCACGACGCGGATGACTGTATCGACTGCCAGTCGCTCACGTCCAAAGCCTTGCGCGAACGTTAGAAGAAGTTGTCGGTAGGTCGGGTGTCCAAGCCCCGGAAGTCGAAGTCTGCGGGGCTTTCGACGGATGATTCGAGGGGTGACTCTCCGCGTCATCATCGGAAGTCTCGTGGGTCTCCTTCTAGGAGTCGGTCTCGCCACTCCTCAGCCTCTTCGAGGCATTCTCGGAAGTGCCGACACCGGTCGTCTTCCAGGTTCTCTTCGGAGGACTCTGCCCGGCACGTCGCTTACCCCACCAGCCGTGCGACGCCGGAGGAATGGGCTTCCTTCGGGAAGAAAATGCTGGCGATTCTTGAGTCGCAGGGTACTAAGCCATCCGCGCCCCCTCGTGGGGTCGGTCGTGAGAGGTCGAGAGACACCGCTCGCAAGAGTGGTCGGCACGAGTCACGGGAGAGGTCTCGTTCGGACAAGGAGACTCGTTCTCGACGTACCCGTTCCAGGTCCCGGTCCTTGACGCGTTCGAGACCGTGTGCACCTGTGAGGTCTTCGAGGAAGAGGTCGACGTCTGAGGCGTCGACAGGCTTTCTCGAGGCTCTGGCTCTGAGGAAGTCGTCAAAGCCGTCGACGCTCAGGTCGTCGAAGGACACGCTCGGGGCTCCGGCTACGAGGGCTGTGTCGACGCCGCCGATGCTGGCGGCGCTGCATCTGACGTCGACGCCGATTTCCTCGACATAGACGCCGATCCTCTCGGCGCTGATGCCTGTTCTCTCGACGCCGTCGACGCCTTTCGTGTCGGAGGTACCCCGTGGCACGGGGGACCCCCCTAGGAAGGCTCTGGTTAAGAGCAAGCACTCTCGGGTGCCTTCTTTTCGCCACCTGGAATATATTTCAGAGGCGGATGAGGATTCTGATGGCCTGGTTCCTAGTCAGGTTCCAGATGAAATTGTCTCGGGCCATAGTCAGTTTGACGATTTGAGGCAGTCACTGCATGATGCCAGTGGACTGGACACCTCTCCGGAGGTGGAGTTTTGTAGGCCTGAGCCTGGCTCTCATGCCGATTCCTCGTACCGGCACCTTATGGCTAGGGTTTCTGAGTACTTGGGATGGTCTGCTCCCCCAGGGTAGTTTGTGCAGGATGATCTAACGGACATCCTTGATGTTGGTTCCCCAACTGACCCGGTACTGCCGTTCCATATGGCTTTACAGAGAAGGGTGGCGGCGGCGGCTTGGACTGCTCCGGAGAGTCTCCCGGCGGTGGGCAGATCCTTGTCGCGAAAATACCGTCCAGCCAGTAGCGACCCCTGCTACTTGACCAGGCACCCCACTCCGGAGAGTTTGGTGGTGCAGGTGGCCACGGCCCCGGCAAAGCAGGCGTCGTACCCTACCATCCCTCCTGATAGGGACGACAAAAGTTTTGATGGCTGCCCGAAGAAAGTGTTTTCTTCTGGTGGTATGGTGCTTCAGGCGGCCAACTCCATTTGTGCCTTGTCTCGTTTCACACACACTCTGTGGAACTGTGTTGCGTTAGCGGCTCAACATATTCCCGAAGGGGACGAACGGGATGGATCCCTTGCTATGGTCCAGGATGGTAAGGATGCCATGTGTGAGTCCGTTCAGTCGGGTTTGGACTTAGCTGAATGCGTCAGTAGGTCCATGGCGGCGAGCACCGTGATACGCAGGTTTGCGTGGTTGCGGAAGTCGGGGTTTGCTCCTGATGTGCAGTCCCGGCTCCTCAACATGCCCTTTGACGGTGAACACCTTTTTGGCAGCAAGGCTGACGAGAGCCTTGAGAAGTTGCAGACCTCAAAAGCTGCAGCAAAGTCGTTGGGCGCTGCAGTTCGCCAACCTCTGCCTTTTCGTCCTAGGGGACAGCAGTGGAGGGGTGGTTCCTTTCGCTATTACTCGTCCTTCAGTAAAGCGAGAGGAACTGGCAGTCAAAGAGGCCAGCGCAGGGGTACCAGAGGTGGACGACAGGGTACCCGTGGTGCCAAGGCCGCTCGGGCAGTTGCCTCTTAGCCCTCAGGTAACGCCGCAGCCGCTCCCACTCAGTCATGAGGCCATGTCCCATGGCTCGCCGGTTGGGGGAAGGCTGGCGCAGCATCTTGTAGAGTGGCAAGCCATTACTTCAGATGTGTGGGTTCTGGAGATCATAACCCACGACTACTGTCTTCCCTTTCGGCACAGGCCTCGCGACAATCCACCGGGGAACCTCTCTTTGCAGAGTCCGGATCCGCTCCTTGCGCAGGAAATTCAAGCCCTGCTGGAGAAAGGCGCCATAGAACTGGTGCCTGTAGCGGAGAGGAACAAGGGATGGTATTCCCCTTATTTTTTGATTTCGAAGAAAGACGGGGGGATTGAGACCCATCATGGACTTGCACGGTTTGAACAAACTCCTCAGGAAGGACAAGTTCAAGATGGTTACTCTCTCTCAAGTCCTCCAGGCCCTTCAGCTTCAGGACTGGTTGGTGTCACTCGACCTCAAGGATGCTTACTTCCATGTGCCGATCCATCCCAAGCACAAGAAGTACCTGAGGTTCGCGGTTGGCGACTCGCACTTTCAGTTTCGGGTCCTGCCGTTCGGATTGACCTCCGCCCCGAGGGTTTTCACCAAGCTCATGGTGTTGGTGGCAGCGCATCTCGGGCAAGGCGGGGATTCACGTCTACCCCTACCTGGACGATTGGTTGATCAGGGGAGCTCTCCCGAGCAAGTCCTGGATCATCTGTCCGTCACCTGCCACTCCCTTCACAGGCTGGGCTTCTCCCTCAATTTAAAGAAGTCCCATTTGACGCCAACACAGCGGCTCCAGTACATCGGAGCAGTGCTCGACACTTCCCTGGGGCAGTGTTTTCCTCCCCAGGTGAGGGCTCTTCACATTCAGCAGATGGTGCACAAGTTTCAGCATGCCCAGACGCTCCCAGCGTTCGAGTTCTTGAGGTTGCTCGGCCTCATGGCATCCTGCATTCTTCTGGTGCCAGAGGCTCGCCTGCGGATGAGATCTTTGCAGTGGGCACTCAAGACGCAATGGTCGCAGTCCTCCGGCAGGATGTCGGACCCGGTTCAGGTGCCGCCCTCGGTCGCCCGGGACCTTCTGTGGTGGGCCGTCGAAGGCAACTTGATGAAGGGGGCTCTATTTTGGCTTCCCTGGCCGGAGGTGACGATCGTGACGGATGCATCCCTCACGGGATGGGGAGCTCGTGCCAAAGGGCTGACAGTCAGCGGTCGTTGGTCTCCGTCGGAGTCCAGACTCCATATCAATCTGTTGGAGCCGAGGGCCGTCAGGCTAGCTCTGAAGGCTTTTCTGCCGACTGTGCGAGGAAAGAGTGTCCTGATCCTGACGGACAACACAGTGGCCATGCACTACCTCAACAAAAAGGGGGGGGCAGGGTCACTTCCTCTGTGCAGGGAGGCGATGCAGCTCGAGTTCTGGGCCATCCAGCAGGAAGTTTGGATCTCGGCAGTTCATCTGGCCGGAGACGAAAACGTGACGGCGGACGCTCTGAGCAGGCAGAGCGCGATTTCTCACGAGTGGGAGTTGGCTCAGGAGATTCTCCTGGAGATCCTCGCCCTTTGGGGGACCCCTCAAGTGGATCTCTTCGCCTCCAGTGTCAACCGGAAGTGCGAAAGGTTTTGCTCGCGGGAATTTCCTCCAAAAGGAGCCTTAGGAGATGCGTTCGTGGTGGAGTGGTCATTCCCGCTGCTGTACGCGTTTCCTCCAGTCCCCGTCATCCCGCAAGTGCTGCGGAGGTTACAGAAGTTCGGTTCCCGGATGATCCTCATTGCTCCGGCGTGGGCTCGGAGGACGTGGTACCCGGACCTTCTCGACTTGTCCATCTGCCCTCCACGTCGTCTTCCCTACCGAGACAATCTGCTCTCACGGGAGGGGGGTCAGGTTCTCCATCCATAGGTCGGATCCCTCAACCTTCACGCTTGGCTTCTGAAAGGTTGAGGTATAAGGATTGGGACCTCCCTGAAGACGTGATGGAGGTGTTGCTTTCGGCCTGAAGGCCAGCAACAAAGTCTCTGTACCGTTGGCGTAAGTTCTGAGACTGGTGCAGAGTTCAGAATGTGGATCCTTTTGCATGTGACATCCCCATGGTTCTGTCCTTTTTGCTTTCTTTGGCCCACAGGGGCTTGCAAGTGGGTACCATTAAAGGTTACCTGGCGGCGCTGTCCATCTTTAAGCGCTCGTCTCAAGCGTGTTCTTACTTTAAAATCCCTTTAATTTCACAGTTTCTGAAAGGGCTCACTAATGTGTTCCCTCCGTCTCCTTTGCTGGTGCCCGGTTGGGATTTAAACCTTGTTCTTCAGTTTCTTATGGGTGCTCCGTTTGAGCCTTTACATTCTTGCCCTTTGAGGCTGTTAACTCTGAAAACTGTGTTTTTAGTTGCGGTTACTTCCGCTCGCAGAGTGAGTGAGTTACAGGCACTTTCAGTTAAGCTACCCTTCACTGTATTTCACAAGGACAGGGTTGTCCTTAGAGTTCGTCCTTCTTTTCTTCCGAAGGTAGTGACGGAATTTCATTTGGCCCAGAAGGTTGTTCTTCCGGCATTCTATCCTCCTCCGCATCCTGGTAAGGAAGAGGAGAGGCTCCATAGGCTTGATCCTAGGAGAGCTTTAAGCTTTTATGTTTCACGCATGTCCCGGGTCAGAGTGGACGATCAACTCTTTATTGGTTACGCTGGAAAGCGTTTGGGGCAAGCTGTGACGAAACAGACTTTGTCTCGCTGGATTATTTTGGCCATCTCGGAGTGTTACCGCTTGGCGGGTAAGGACCCACCGGCTGGCTTGCGGGCCCATTCTACCAGGGGTATGGCTGCATCTACTGCCCTGCAGAGGGGTGTTCCTATTCGCAACATCTGTGATGCAGCCACCTGGGCTTCAGTGCATACATTTGTACGTCACTATTCCCTCGATTCCGTCCGAGGACAGGATCTGGCCTTTGGCAAGGCGGTCCTTTGCTCTGCTATTTGATTGGCTATTCTAAATTTTGATTCTAAATTCTTTCCCCCCTCCTTGCTCTGGTACTGCTTTGGGAGTCTGTCATAGATATGGAATACGTCGGAGGACCCAATCCCCTCGAAGAACAAGTTACTTTCTTACCTGGTAACGTTCTTTCGATGGGATGGTCCGACTACGTATTCCATATCGCTCCCGCCCTGCCTTCCCCGCTGCAGAATTTCTTTTGCGTTTGCAGCTTACGTTCCGCAAGGCTTTGTGTCTGACTGGCAGTTGACTAATGTCACACGTTCTGGGGGAAAAACTACAACTGAGGCTACGGGCGTCGTGCGTCCTACTTATCACATCGGATGACGTCGGAGGAGGTCCTCGACGACGGCGCATCGACGTCATCGACGCAGGACGCAGACGCCAAAAAAAGTTTCCGAAGCAGCACAGCTGTGGTGATTACATGTCATAGATATGGAATGCGTCGTCGGACCATCCCATCGAAAGAACGTTACCAGGTAAGAAAGTAACTTGTTCTTTTATTGCAATATTTGCATTTATCACATACGCCATCCCCTGGTTTCAACCTGGGTTCATTATCCAATTTGTATCCTGGGAATTCCAGAGGTTCAAATTGTGCTCTAATTAGGGATGCCATGACAGGAAGTGCACAATGGATTTTTGACATATTGTCATAGCGTGGGCTTAAAGATTGCACGAAATCCAGATTACTAGAGTTCAGGATGTGGCGTGCAGGGATCTTGGTGAGCATTTTAAGAAGTGCTGGTCGATTGACAGTTCTTTGTATGATAGATTAAGTCTGGCAGACTGTCACTATACGCTTACCGACACGTGTTCCGGGTTAAGATACGAGGCACCGAAGGCAGAAAGATGCAACACGCGAGGTATTGACCTCTGCTAAACCAGGCACTGGGCAGACTGAGCCCTTGCTATTACCACTACCCAGTAACTAACTGACCTACCTGCAACAAGCAGGAACCAGGACAATCCCTCTATCTTACCTACCAGCCTAGAAAAGACCCGTTAGGTCGAAACACGTGTCGGCACTACCTGTTATATCATCAATTGATGAATTCGAGACAATGAAAGATTGGAAAAAATGAAACACAAACCTTGTGGAACTACATTGTTCAAACGCAGCAAAAGACAATGGGGTAAATCCCTGCATAAGAAATTGCACACCCGCCGAATGAGTGAAACTATAGCAATTCTCTCTGGATACACACAATAGGCACCACGAGCATGGGCCTTTTTACAAGTTTCCACCAATTGGCTGCTAGTGCACCGATAACAAAGATGGAGGGCACAGCAACCCATGGTCCCTGGTGCTCTTAACGCTACCATCAAGTCCTGCTGCCTCAATGAGGTAGTTGACTCCTCCCGTTACGGACAGGCATGGCAGCGCCAGTGGAGACTTGGTGCCCCAATGCCTCAGAACTCCATAGACTATCCACCAACTTCTGATACTGCAAACTGCTGTACACATACACCATACCATCCCGTCAAGAGCTTGTAACCAAGGCAGCAATTGGAACGTTCCTGCAAATATCTCCTTTGAAGGACAACTGTGTGCATTTGTTCCTCTTTTTGTACACGTTTGGCAGGCGTTTGTTCGTACGTTCGATTAACTGATGCTGCACCTGCCAGGGGAGAAAACGCAGAATTCCCAAAGAGGCTCACTCTAGTATCAGCTTCCGGCAGTGCTTTAAGTGGGCTGGGGCTAGATGGGGCAGAGCCCACGCAGTCTCAAAAAAGGGCTCCCGAGCAGGGGACCTGCTGGGGCCCACCCACCGACTAGCCCCAGCCATGCCGACCACTCAGGAAACCTGTGTAACCATGGTTACACGGGCTGCCTGCAGGTGTCAGCACTTCGGATAAGAAAAAAACAAAGCATCACCTTTTCTTTTTTCTAAACCAAAGTACTGACCTCTGCAAGCAGCCTGTGTAAACATGCAGCGCTTTATTTTTTAAGCTGTCTTTTAATCAAATTTTACATATAAAACAGTAGACAATAACACCAATTTGGGGCAACGTGCCCTGCCCCTCATCCCCTCCCTCTTCCATTGTATGCACATGTCCATAACCTGCACATCATTGCAGCAGTCTCTGTGCCGGGCTTGGACCTTCGACGATAGAGCGTTAATTAGGAGTGTGGCTACAGGTGTTTCCTCTCCCTGGAGACATTTTAACGGATCAGTTGCCACAATTTCGAGCGGACCCAGGAATACCCCCCCCCCGTGAGGGCAATCCCTAGGTATTATTAGATTCTGGGGTACCGGGTTCGGTTCCAGGTTCCACTTCCCCCGGCCATATAGGACCTAAAGGTGGCCCAATAGTTCTTGTGTTTACTGTTACTGTTAGGTGGAAGTGACCTAATGTACTGTGTTTCCCTCTGTTCACTACTCGACATAAGATTGAGCCAGTGTTGAAATGTGGGTGCCATGTTGGCTCCCAATGTTCGCCCCACAGGCAATCTAGCAGTCACGGATGCCATGCCCACAAGGCGCTTCTTGCTCCGGGTACCAATCTCGGTTAGGGCCAGCAGCCAGACTTCAGGGGTAAGAGGTAAGCGGATATCAGTCATGCGTGACATTGCTTCTGCGATTTTTATTTTATTTATTTATTTTTTACCACAGGGACTGAACCTGAGGGCATAGCCATGCAACATGGTAAAAAATCTGCTGGTGGGGGAAGAGCTTATGCAGGGTGAGAGGGGAATAATATGTCTGGTGCAAGAATTTGAAATGGATCCGGCGGAATCTATTATTAATGGAGATGGACTTGTCCTCCCATTCGCGACGGGGCCATGCCATATAAGGTTGAGACCAGCTTCCTGGTGGGTGTTGGGGTGGTGACGTATGACATTAGTGGGGATATAGGGGGCGCATATGGAGAGTTTGGCCATTTGGTTTGTAGCATCTCCTGGAGTCGAAAATACAAGAGTTGCATGATGGGGGTCCATTCACCCCTAGCTTTAAGGTCGTCCCATGACCTGAATCTGCCCTCAAGGGCAATGTCTCCTATTGTTTTAATGGTTTGTGAAGTGTTGAAGGAAAATAGCCCCGTGTGTAAGTGGTATACCCCGTACGTGATATATGGCCATGGTGGGGGAGTACCATAGTCCTAAATTGGCCCATTTCGTCAGCTGGTCCCTTGCCCTGACGGTGACATCCAAAGGTTGTACTTCTGATCTCGTATATCATTCCTGCAGGGCCCATAGTACTCTTCTGAGATCTTCTGGGCTGGTAGGTGCCTTCTCAAGGCGTGTGTTGGGGAGTTAGCCAGTGGGGGACCACCACCAGATGTGTATTGTACCTGGCCGATCAAGTAGCAGAGGTCCGGGACATCCAGGCCTCCCTGGGGACATGGGTAACATAGCGTATCTAACGAGATGCAGGGTTGCTTCCCTGCCCATATCAATTTGATCATCATGCTATTTAGTCTGTTCCAGAAGCTCATGTGGGGCCAGATCGGGACATTATTAAAGACATACAGTAACTTTGGTAGGACCACCATCTTTGAGAATGAGATGGAAGCTGATTGGGAGATGGGGAGGCGTACCCATGTATCCACCCTGTGTTACAAATATTGTAAGGCTGCAATGTAATTCTCCTCCTATAACCTAACTGGTGATGTGGACACGCGGATGCCTAGGTAACAGATTCCTTGAGGGCACCAGGCAAAGCCATCGCCGATGTCATGTGGGGATAGCCCTGCGGTGAGCGAGAGAATCTCTGACTTAGTCCACTTAATTTGCAGGCTAGACAGGACTTCAAATTTTGTAATCTCTTCCATGACTTGATTCAGGTTGGTTTGTGGGTGTTTGACGTATATTAACATATCGTCCGCTTATAGGGAGACTATGAAAGTGTGTGAATGTAGAGTAACACCTCTGGTTGTGGTATTCCCTCAGGGCCATGCCACTGGCTCAATTGCCAGGGCAAATAAAATGGGTGGGAAAAGGGGCAGCCTTGTCTAGTACCTCAGGATGGAAAAATAGGTTCAGATTGTCTACTGTTGGTATATACCAGAGCGCGTGGGACCGAGTATAACAACCGAATCCAATGTAGAAATATGGTACCAAGCCAGCTCGGCGAAGGACCTCGAACAAGAACGGCCACTCCATGGAGTCAAGCGCCTTTTCGGAGTCCAATGCCGCTACTGCTATTGGAATTTCTGGGTTCACGTTATGCATCAGGGTGAACAATTTCTGCAGATTATTTTGTGTAGAGCGGCCAGGTAAAAAGCCTGCCTGATCTGGAAGGTCCAAGCTGGGCATGTGGGGCAAAAGTCTGTCTGGCAGGAGTTTCGCACATTTGTTTTATTGGTATTCACCAATGATAGTGGCCTTTAGGACGAGCACTTTGTAGGGTCTTTATCCGGTTTAAGGAGGACCGTTACTAGGGCTGTTCTGGTGGACTCTGGGAGCACCCTCGTCGAGCTGGCCGCTTCCCACATGCTATGTAAGTGGGGAATAAGTAGGGTGGGGAGGCTTTATATAGTTCTGCGGTAATGCCAACAGCCCCGGGGGCTTTACCATTGGGAAGAGGGTGGATTACTTTAAGGAATTCCTTTCCGCGGGGGAATCATTCAGCTTCCCTCCATCTTTGAGATCTAGCCATCCCAAGGCAATTCTATCTAGATATTGCACAATATCGTCATGCCCTGCAGAGCTATGTGTAGCGTAGAGCTTTGCTTAGTATTGACGGAGCGCTTAGTTTATTCTCAGTGTGTCCCTAACGTGCTCACCCTCGAGTGTTTCTATTTCTGTTATGGGATCTAAGTGTCGCTCTTGCCTAATGGCCCATGCTAGGGTCCTACCAGGGCGATCCTCTTCCCCATATCTGGCGGACAGTATTGGGTCACCCAGGAATCTTTCCTCGCTGGCCATCAGTAAGCGGATCTCTTGTCGCTTGGCCTCCAGGCTGGCCCGAATTTTGGGCGATTCCTGCAAGGCCTATCTGGTCTCCATATTTTCTAGGTCTTTTTCTTTTGATGAGATAGTCCTGCGGATACACTTTAGGACACCCACCTCTTGGGAGATGCACTAGCCATGAATGTAAACTTTAAATGTTTCTCATACTACTCTGGGGTCAGGGACTGACTCTGCATTTAGTTAAAGAAGTGGGTAATGGCTAGGTGGATATCCTCACGGAATGCTATGTCCTTGAGTGCGCGGGCCCTAAATCTACATCGGGGCTGCTTGGTGGATGTAATTGGACCTGTGAACCGCACCAGGACTGGGAAGTGGTCAGATAAGGTTTGGGGTAAAATCTGCACTCTAGAGGGCACTTGGGCCAGGTCTGGGGACATTTGGATGTAGTCAATCCTGGAGGAAGTCCTGTGGATGCTCGAATAGAACGTGAATTCGCGACTGAGGGGGTGGAGGAGGCGCCATATGTCAAACAGGGTGTAGTCTGCTAAAATATATGCCAATTTTTGGGCCGCCCGGTTGAGCATTGTCTGTACTGTTAAGGACCTATCCTGGGTCAGTGTTGGGGCCATAATGAAATTCCCCACCAACACCACCTCGTACCCAGGGAATGTGCACAGATATTCAGAGCACGTCTGGAAAAACTCTGGGCAGTCCTAGTTATGGCCATATATATTTATGAAGAGCACCGACCACCCAGCTATTTCCCCTGCCACCAGGATAAAACGACCCTCCCCGTCTGATACGAGACTGTGCAATTTGAAATCTAGTGACCAGTGTGTGTGTGTGTGTGTGTGTGTGTGTGTGTATATATATTTATATATATATATATATATATATATATATATATATATATAGCGCGACTCCCCAGCAGTGCGTGGTGTAGGATGAAGCATATCTATGGACGCCCCAACCAGCAAGACTAGGGAGTTTGTGCCCCCTACCTAGATGGGTCTCCTGAAGACAAAGGACGTTCACGTAGTGTTTCCCGGCATAATCATAATTTGAAGTCGGGCGTGTCTTTTTTCCCCCCATTAGTGAACCCTCGGATATTTCAGGTAACCAAGGTAATGTCTGTGTTGGAGAAAGTATCTACCACCTGGGGGTGTGTCATGTTATGTTGAGGTTAGCTTCTGGGGGATGGTTATACCGTGTTCCGGGTTCTAAATGATGTATTGGGTGCTTTGGTAGTACGAAGTGTGCATAGGTCTTTGTGGCATTGGAAGAAGGAACCCACCCACCCCATTAAACTTTGTGTAACATCATAAAATTCCCCACCCACACCAACCTACCGGCCAGTTCAACCCACCCACCTCCACGTTAACATTACCCATCAAGCCCAAATTAGTTGCATTGCCACTGGGTACGGGGGGTGCCGGCGGCCGTTGTGCATCCTGTTTGGCGAGAGGCTCATTGCTTCATTATTCACGTATAATTTGTGTTCCATACTTATTTGCTGCTTCATCCGTGGATATGTGGCGTTCTGGAGGGGCTCTGATGCGTCACCCATGTATGTCCTGCGTTCATGAAAGATACCTAGACCCCCACTTCTCGGCTCATGGGGAACTGTGGCGGGGAGCCCCGGGTCTGGGATTTCCGAGGCCAATAGTTCAGCGGCCTCCCGGTTCGTGAAGAACAATGTTTTCCCCTTGTGCACAACCCTTAGCTTGGCGGGAAACATCATTGAATAACGAATGTCTTTTCTCCTCAGAATATTTTTTGTGATTTGAAAGGGCTTCCTCTGGTCCTGTACCTGTTGACTGAAGACTCCGAGCCCCACTGCAGAGTCTTCTTTTTCCTTGCCGTCCGTAGCAGGATATTGCAGTCGCAATAGTTGGAAAATGCGGGCGATTATGGCCCTCTCAGGGGCACCTGGTGGTGGTTTGACCACCAGAGAGAGTTGGCCCTGTTCCACCATGAACAGGTTTGTGACTGGGGGGTTGTCGAGGACTTCTTTGAGCAGTCGTTACACAAAACGTTCCATATTGTCTATTGGGGTAGACTCAGCGACCCCTGTGATTCTTCTATTATTTCTCCTTGATCTCCCTTCGAGATCATCATTCTTGGCCACAACTTTCTTGACCATTTGTTGTAGTGCGGTGACCTCTCCTTGGAGTTCTGCCACCGACATCCTGCCACACAGTTTGTCTATTTGAACCGCAGAGACACCAACTTTGCAGGTTAGCGCGTTGATTTTGGCACCCAGATTGTCTGTGCTGCTCTTTAATGCTAACGGTGTTTGATTTAGGGCTGATATGTCCAGCTGGGAGGGGCCAGGGGTATCTTCCTGCTGAGATGCCTCCCGGTCTGTTCTTGCGAACTTGTCCATCTTTGATTGTTTCTTTTGATTGCCCATCCTCCATGTTCCACTCCAAGCAAGTAGATTTATGAGTCTCTAGTTCCTGTAGATTGTTTGTGGATTTCCTAGGGGGGTGAGGGGCAGCTCAGTCCAGAGAGGATCGCGGTCCCCTGGAGCTATTGCTGCTCTGTGGAGCAGTAACCTGGGCCCTTGTACATTAGTCGCGCGGAACAGATGCGTGGCTGTGCTCAACCCTTGTGGTGCCTTGGGTGTCTAGTCAACTGGTGCTCCATATGCGTTAGTAGGGCCGCCGTAGCCTCAGTTTGGGGATCCCACAGGGCCTTGGAAGCTTCCTGACTAATCACCTAGACTATGCTTGTCTCCAGGAGTTCAATAGGGCACCTTATATCTGGGCCAGTTGGTCGGTGGAGGCGTACGCACTCCTCCAGCCCCCTGCTGCGACGTTCATGGGTTTACTGCGGTGCGATTTTTTGCTGGAGTCTTCACCCAAGGAGGAAGAAGTGCTGAGGGGGTTTGCCGGGCAGTTTCTTCTGTACGTGTTTGCTGCGAGACACGGTGAGCTTGAAGGGTGGGGGCCGGAGGAACTTGACCAAGTAAAGACCTGTTTGTCAGGGTTAATAGGTCTGGGCCTCCGCCCGGTGTTGCATGGTTCTCGTGACCCCAGGGGCCGAGCCGGCCATATGCCCCCAGTCCCTGTGGGGCACGACCCCTTGGGTTCTGGGCTGGAGAGGGGGTGTAGTGCGTAGGTTCCGCTTTCCTGGGTTTCCGCCCCCCTGAGTGGTGGGGTGAGGGGACCTATCTCCAAAAGGAATGCAGGCACTCCCGGGTATTCCTTCAACTTGGGTTGCTGCCGACCGCAGTATATTTGGGAGTTGAAGGCTAGGGGATGTCCGATCAGACCAAATCCTATTATGTTTGTGCTATTGGAGGTAGGGCCCCTCCCCCCCCCACCACCACCACCATGTGCCCCAGGAGAGGCTAGTCCACTCAGTCACCTAGACCCGTTTGGCGGGGGGGGCTCCCAATCTGTGAGGGGTAGGATCCCCTAGAGTCTAGGTCGGAGGGCAGGGTATTGTATTTGGGTTCCCCCCCAGCTAGGCCCCCAACTCACCAGGCTTCGGCCGCCGGATGACCGCTGAATGTTATCTGGCAATGGAGCATCTTCTCCGACCCCAGAACCTCTCCGCTGGGGTCCTCCAGTGGTAGCCCACGGCACTTGCAGGGTCCAGGCCTAGCTTGTTAGTCTGCTGCTGTCTCTCCTGCCTTCCCGCTAGCTCCACGTGCCGTCAGCAGTTGTTATTCAAGCCCGGGTCCACACTCTTCCTCCCAGGGAGCCCAGTGTCATCGCTCCGGATGGTGTTCGAGCTGGGGATCGCAGGAATCGGGCCTTCGATTGGGGGCCCCCCCTGGGCTGCTAGGAATGGCCGCCCTTTGTCGGGCGCTACAGCCAGGACCTGGACCCATGCATGGGAGATGACCGCGGGCCAGCTGTGCCCCATGGGCCAGGAGTAGAGGACAGTGTTGTATGCCGTGTGCCCCCCCAGGGGTCATATCCCTGGCCTTGGGCGGCTGACTCCCATGTGGGTTGTACACCCCCCCCCCCCAACCCCAGCGGTGGTTCCCGGGACATTCCCCGTCCTTTCCCGGTGGGAGAAGCTGTAATGCAGACAAGCCAGAATACCAGGATGGTTGGGGATCATGTACCTGGCCTTGGGCACCCTTCTCCCATGTGGATGATCCCCTACCACCCTGGAGCTCTGGCTGGGTTGCGTTACAGCTTCTCCCTTTGGGAAAGGACGGGGATCCTTCCAAGCCTCCCTGGGAGTGCCGCTGCACTTGGGGAAGCAATGCTTCAAAAAGGTGTAGTTGGAAAGGGGAAGAGTCTCCCCTTTCAAACACCTCCCTCAATCTGAATGGCACAATAGTGCTGCAGATCGAGGGAGAAAAAGAGGAAACTTACCTTCTGTTTTCACCGCGGTAGCCAAAATGGCTGGGTGCATCACAGTGTATAATGCCAGTGTGCCCCAGCTCTACTTCTTTTACCACCGCCCTTAGGCTACAGGGGGGCTCTTGATATGAGGCATGGCTTAAGTACACCGTGCTTGGGCCACACAACCTAACAAGAGCCCCCCCTTGATTTTTAATCCCACTTCTAGCACTGTGGTTTCCACCCAAGTGAACACCAGTTTTAGTAGACACCCAGTGGTGGGTTTCACTCTTACCTAAAGGAATCTGAGTGCCAGTGAGCCACCCTTTTTATTATTTTTTAGATTTTTTTATTTATTTTTTTATTTAAATTGCTTGGTTGACATTCCAGTTTCTGTGGTCTGTGGCTTTGCCTATGTAAGGCAAGATCTCCAGGCAATAAAAGCACTCCTCTAAGAAAAGTCTCTGTGCATCTTTGCAAGAATTTTTTTTTTATTTTGCGTACAAAAAGGAACAAAAGATGAGTCCCATAGAACCAAACTGACACAGAACTCTCTGTTAGCTCAAAGCAAGTATGCGGTTTTAAGGAAATAAATTGTCACTTGTGACATTAACAATATACAGTGTTAATCCCCCACCCTCCTTGGATGCCACCTATATACATACTACCAGTCCCCTATAGTTCCTTGACTGATTGGCCACATCCTAATTTACCCCTGCCCTCTAACATGTGGTCCCCTTGCTCTACCACCTTGGTCCCTGATACTGGATTGATGACTTTACCTGGAATGATACCCGCCCATCGGCCTAGTCACATGATGTGCACCTGGGCATTAACATGAGCTCAGTGGATAACTCTGAGGTCAAATTGGCTCCTTGGAATAATAGTGTGCTTCCCTTGATACCAGACACAGAGATGCTCCCACCATACCTTCCCAGTTGTGGACTAGATTTGTTGGCGTTGCCTCTTGCGCCTTGTATTACAAATCATGGGATGTTCTGCTGCTTGCTTCCCCCTTGTCAGCTGCCCATCCACGGTACCCCTCCTTGCTCTTGTCTAACAGTTTAAATGTGATGTCATTGTTCCTGGGAGGGCGCTGGTGCTGTAAATCTTGACCAAGCATTTTTGCAGCTCGAGATCTCTAACCTGGCTCTCATGAGTTTTTCCTTTGGGACGGATACAGCCCAACACTTGCTCTGCCATTCACATTCTGGTTTCGCAGGCCCACAGCTTGTTGCAATTAAACCAGTATTTGCTCGGCGTGAATGCCATTATTCCCAGCTTCACTACTGAGGCTTGGGAAAGGGAAAATGATTCAAACTCTTCATTAGCAGCAGGAACACCACTATGGGGACCAATATCTTCACTGCTACGCCTACCAAAGTTGGGGCCCTGGAGATCATGACATTGAACCAGTCATCAGCTTACTCCTGTATAGCTCCTAGCTCCCTTTTTATCAAGTTTAAACCTTACTCTGTGTCGTTCACCAGTTGGTTAATTTCCCACCACACTATCTGTAGCCCTTTGGTATTATCTGCAGCATGGATACTTGGCAGTAAAAGGGAGGCAAAGAACACCTCTGTCTTTGTTTATAGGCAATATTTGTCTGCGATTTCTTTCAGCAGTTTGGAAGATTCTTGAAGGCAAGCCCCAGTGCGCTCACACCAGAAAAAATAAAACCCGCTAGGGGAAAAGGCCAAGGGCTCGTCTTCTGTAGTAGAACAAGTAGATACTCTCGAAAACGATGCTACTCTATCACTGTAACTGCGCACCTGGTAGGAACAGATATGGGCCCACGGGGAGAGCAGAAGGCCTACCAACTTGCATACTTCACTCATTTCCAGATGCCCCAGTAACCTCCCATGGTCGTCCAACCTTGTTTTGGGCTATAATTCCATCCCTCCCTGGCACCTCGCAGCACAAATCACATGACCCAAATGTGAAGGCGAGATAGCCTTGCTTTCTGATCTCTTTTTGATTGATCTGGGGTCTTACAGCTTTATGGTCGGTGGGCTGGGCCTGGCGGCACCATGGTATTTGGGGTCTTGGGATCAAAGCATAGGAGGGATGTAGCTCTGCCATGGGAGGTGTGGGGCTGAGTGGCCATACTATCTTTATCATGGGATGGTAACTGCCAAGAGGTGCTCTGCCCCTACTGGTGGCCTTGCAGAGCACATTCTCTCAGGGCACGAAGACCTACAGCCTCGGAGACAATGAAAGACTTGTAACTCCCTCAAGCTCGCTCATGGTGTGGGTTATGTCTGTGCTGATGATGCAGGCCTGATACTAACTTGTTTGGTGCTTTCGCTGAGCTTGGGCCTACGTTCCAAAATAGCTGCCAATAACTAAGCTGGCGTTTACAGTTGCCTCTACTATATAGCTCTTAATGCATGCATTATGCTATTGTGCACTCTTCTGCGCGCACAGCCCCCTCACCCCTGCTCTCTCGAAGTGCAGTTTTATTGTTTGTTTCTCATTAGGAATCACCTAGGAGGGTGGGGGGACCGGTGTGCATCAGGAATCACTAAAACTTCTGAATGCTTGGTGGTTAGTCAGCAAGTGCTTCTCCATGATGGTGGAAGATGCATGTATGCTTGTTGGCGCACACCCAGAAACTGTCCACAAAAGCAACTGTTCCTTTGCTGAGATCTGGGCTGAACAATGTCTTGTTGCACATGTTAGTCGCTACAGTATTCATACTCTGCTGCTTGCACCTTCACTGGAGTCTCTTTTGCTTTCAGCCATGTTAACTTTCACCTGTATGTGTCAAATACCTGATCTTGTTGCTGGCGAGATCGTGAAGAATCCCCTCCGGTCCTGGTCTTCGTTGACTTGTCCAGGCTGTAATGTGATGACGGGGTAGAGTGAGGAAAAGTCTCCCAACTCACCACTCGTAGTAACTCGAGGGGAGAGCTTTGAAAAGACTATCAGTACTGGGAAACTGTTTCCCTTTTTGACTTTACCATTTTTGTAACCTTTTAACATTGCACACAGCATCTTAAAATGCAGTACAGTGGGGCTACTTTTGTGTCGTCCTAGCTTTATCCCAATTGACTGAGGGAGTCATGTGTGCCTGTCCTCTGTTTTTGGAGTCTTTTTTATATTACTCATTAGCCATCGTGTGCAGCCAGCACCTGGTAAGGAGTTAGCCTGTTTGGGGTTCTTTTGTAGGGGCCTTACGTGCGTTTTAATGTGATTTCCAATTTGATCTGGTTTTTGTACTGGATTGCTTGTAGAAGGCACCATCTTTGCAGTGTAGTCCTTTGTTTTATTTCTATCCTCCCCACCACCACCCCATTCTCCTCCCATCTTTATAGCAATTGGCTGAGGCAGCCAGGTGTGCCTGTCCTGTTTTAGGAGTCCTTTGTTACTGGTTTGCCCTCCCTTCTATTAGTACTAGTTAGCCTTCCTGTGCAGCAAGCACCTGGTAAGGAGTTTACAGCCTCTTTTGGGTTTCTTATGGAGGGGCTTTACCTGTGTTTTAGTGTGATTTCCAATATGTTTTTTGTGCTAGATTGCTTGTGGAAGGTACTGCATTTGTTTGTTCCTTGGTTTGTTGTCCTTGCTCCCCTGTTTTCCCATCTTGGCAATTGGCTGAGGCCCCCTCTGCCTCCTTGACCCCCCATTTCTTTCTTTCCTCTGCCCGTCTCTCAGCCCTGCTCACTCCCACCCCTTCCATAATGGGGTCATCCATCTCAAGGAAGTACTCTTAGGAGTCCCATGGCAGCTGGCTAAGGGCCAGTGGCAAAGGGCAGCTCCAATCCCCCGGTTTCCCATGGACACCTGACTGAACACCCAACACCTACACCCAGGTAAGGTGGTATGGGCGGAGAGTACAGCCATTATTGTGCATTGGTAATACCCTACCATTCCTACATTACTACCACATACTCTTAACATTATGTTGTCCTGCACTGTGCTCTTGGATGTGCTTCTGTATTGCCTTATCACCTGTCCCACTGGCCCAGCACCTATCCCACTGCCCTCTTGAAGCCTGGAAAGAAAATGTTTAAGAAAGCACTCCTAGCCACCAACCAAGGCCTGTCCATTGCTGACACCTATGCAACGCGTTTACACCCCCCTTTGCTCATGGAGGCTTGGAACATTACCCATCTACTTGACACCCTGAGATACTATCATTTGTAGCAGCGTTGTGATCATGCCAATCCTTTGCCTTCCGTTGCCTACTTCTGCATCTTTGATCCTGCTGCTTCCACTACCTGCAATGCCACTGAAGTATAGTATCAGTCGTCCACATTATGCAAGTACCATCATCATTCAAGGGGATGTTAAATGCATTAAGGCGTTTGAATCTTTGTTTGCTCATACATCGCTGACCTCCATTTTGTTTGCTCCTGGACACTTAAACTTCGCCGGTTTCTCATCACCCTACTCATTCTGTTTTCTGTCTATCTATACCTCTTACTTCTGTCCCTCCTGTACCTTCTTCCTTCTCCCTCCCCACCCCATCCCCTTACCTTAGTCAATACTGTTACACTGTCTAAAATATTGTCAGGCCTAGTAGAATATTTGATCTGCCCATTCTTAATGTCTCAAGACTTAAGATTGTTATTGTATATACCCTTGCTCCCTCACCTGCCTTGAAGTGCTTTGAAACACTGTGTGTAGGTGCTATATAAATAAAATATCAAATAATGGAACAGCTTCCCTGGAATTAATGTGGTGTACGGAAAGCGCCGGAGCACTGGCCGGGGAAGCTACAGGATTACAGGTGTTGCAGATGATAGTTAGTACCAGCGCAAGATCTAGAGTGGAGGTGGTTGTGCAGATGGAAGCCACATAGACAAGAACCAAGGAATTCTGGTAAGATAGCAAGCAAAGATCAGATAACGGGCGGAAGGCCAGCTGAGGAAAAAAAGAACAGACTGAGCAACCAAGGAGGAAGGTCTAGAGGGAGAAAGAGGGCCGGCCGGACCAGGAAGGCAGACAAGACTGCAAGAAAAATCTAACAAGGGATAATCAAAAACAAACTACGCAGCACGTTCAGACATGTCAGTTTGCTGTGCATACAGCATTTAAATACTCTTGTGCTACGGATGGCATTGCCATGGTGCTGCATGATGCTGCCCTTGTTGCGCATGCGTGAGAGACCAGGGTCTAGTCCTCGTGCATGCACGCTAAGGTGACATGGCTGTGCCCTGCATCAGGATGCTGAGAGAATGCCGGGCATCAGGCCGGACTCCGAGTCCCGGAGCCCATACACCAGCATACCTCCTATGACCCAAGGGCCATTGTGAATAACAGCGCCAGGTAATTAACCGCAGGTTGCTGGGGTGACAGACACAAGACCTGACACCTTGCCCGCCTTTGGGAGCCCTAGGCTCCCAAAGATAAATATGATACAATTGCTGAACCATGCGAGGGGTATGTAACTGGAAGCAGCCTGTGATTGTTCCTGGGAGCCTGAGTACCCCTTCCAGTCAGTTGGGTAACAGAGGCGGCCCCTGACATACTTAGAATCACAAATGCCCTGGACCTTGTATTCTGGCTGACCGGCAACGAGCTCTGGCGGTAGACGGGTCGAGTCATGTCCAAAAGTGTCCTTCAAAAATGGTTTCAACAAGGAGACATGACACACAGGATGCACTCACCAACCGTAATCGATAAGCCATGGGTGAAATACAGGCATTTTTTACTCAAATAGTGATACAGATCATTGAAAACTCAATATCACGGGTATGGACATTACAAGCATGTGTAATTAGTAATTGTTGCCACGTTTATTATTTCTGCCACGGGTAGTATTATAGATACTGATTTATATTTTTTTTGTTTTTACACATGTTCCCATTACGCTGGCCATAATTACAAAAAAACGGACTTATCTTGATCGAAGAACGTTATTGTAAGCCACCCCAGCCGTATCCAAATGTTCAATCCAGGTAGACTGTAAGGCATTTACATAGCAACTAAGATACTGCTCCAGGGTCTGATTGGTGCATTCAGTTCGGCTGTTACTGTGTGGATGGTATCCAGAACTTAGTGAGTGATGTATACCCAAAAGACCACACAGAGCTTCCCAGAACCTGGAAGTGAACGGAGGCCCCCTGTCTGAAACAACCTTCTCAGGAAGCCCATGTATCTGGTAGATGTCAAGGAAAAAGGTCCATGCCATTTGGGCCGATGTAGGCGCTGTGGCAAAGGGAATAAAATTAGCCATTTTAGAGAAGCATTCCACCACCACCATGACACAGGTGTACCCATTAGAGTCTGGTAGTGCCACAATAAAACCTGTGGCGATGGTATGCCAAGGATGGGATAGTTTCTCCAAAGGCTGTAAAAGACCGCTTACGGCTGGTCTTATTTTGTGCACAGATGTGACACTGAGAGGCATAGTCTTGCTCAGGTTTACACCAACTGGCCCACCAGAACTGACGTGACAACAACTCCACCGTAGTCTGTATCCTGCGATGACCGGAAACTCTAGAATCATGGAAACAGGAGAACAACGTAGAATGAAAGGCCCCAGAACGTATATGTAGGCGATTCTCCCTAAAGCATAGTCAATTTTTGAAACGCGTTGATGGGTCTCGACAAAGAACTGCAACAGACGAGTCCCATTCAGTCGCTTCCTTCACTTGCTTCAAGTATGGTGCAACAGCGTTCAAGAAATGCTTGATGGGCAATACTGATTCGTTGGAAGCCATATAGAGAGATGCACACTCATGCAGTTGGTACAAAGCATCAGCTTTTTTTATTCTGGGATCCATGTATGTAGGTTAAGGAGAAATCAAATTGTGAGAAGAAATGGGCCCAACATGCTTCATGGATGTTGATGCAATGGATGGGTTTGAGATATTGTAGTTTTCGGTGATCCGTTTACACTTCTACCTTATGTACTCCTGGATTTCTTCCTTGATGGCCAGGATTTCTTTCTCAATACCCAAGTAGTTATTTTCACATGCTGTCAGTTTCTGGGAATAAGCGATGGGGTGTTCAGCAGAGGTCTCGGGATTGAACTGTAGGAGGACTGCCCTGCTGATGGCCTTATCGGAGGCATCTGCTTCAATAATAAATGGGCGTGAAGTGGAAGCTCTATCACACTAGGTGCCTCACAAACTGGAAAAAAAACTGGCCTTCTTTGTTTGTATTGAACCTTTAGTAATGATATAAGTAGACACATGAATGTGGTGTGAACAAAACTAAGTTTGCTAAAAAGAATTGAAATTGTGACTTTGAATGGATGAATCACTGTCACATGTATGAGCCCAGCCGACCTGTGTTTTGAGCGTATGCTCTTCGTCCGGGCAGTGTGTATTATTCAAAACATGGTTGCACAGTACCAAAAAAAAGTTTAAACACATTTTGCAAATTTAGATATCATTTAGCATATCATAAATCAAGAACAAACAAACATGGAGAGAGAGAAACTCCATAAGCCGCTGTTCATTCCAATTTGTAAAACAATTGTTGTGGAGAACATAATTGGCAGTGGTGCTTGTGATCAAGGCAATAACTTGATTATTTCTATGAAACATGCTGTTTAACTAAAGATTGAATTGTTCAAAATTCTTGATAGACCCTTTGGTGTGAAAATACCACATGCAGTAAAGCAGGGGCCATGGGGAATCTGTTATTACACAGTGTAGTGCTATTTACTTTCGTGGAACAAATGACCATTGGCATAACTACGTGGAAGCACCTAAAATGTGTGATTCATTTAAGTGTAGTGCGGGAACTGTTAGTGTGTTACATAACCAGAAAAAATGGGGGCGAAGGGCGTCCAGTCTGAACAGCCCCACACCTGAATTGTAGATTGTTTTCTTCGAACTGTGTGCAGGAGCACACAGATGCTTTAAAACAAAAAAAGAAATTGTTTTCCCTGAACCATTTATAAATGTTGTGCTCTTAATACTGAGCTGCTCCAATTTGCTAGTCAAAGAACATACTCACTGATAAAATTGTTGTGGCAATGGTATAAATTGTTGCCTGTTAGGCAATCCGCAACATAACTGCTGTCTGGATTTGTCCATAAAAATTAAGTATGTGCATCGTTATGCGTGCCGTACAAAAGGCCTTTCCATAGGGACGTCATTTCACCAAAATGCCAGGTGTGGCAGAAGTGACATCACATGATCCTTGACCTCTGACGTCACAAGAAGTGATGCCATTTGACCCCAATCTAAAGTGACATCATTGGAAGCGATGGAACACAACCTTTTTTTACCCCTTGACAAAACAGTAAGTGGCATCACATAGCGCTGTTCCTAGGTACACTGTGACAAATATGGTTACAATATTGTAACGTGATTAACATTTGATACAAGAATGAATCGCCAAATGTATCGGCAGAAAAAAAAACATGCTATAACCGCAACTTGCGAAAAGAAAATTACATAGTCCGAAATGGATGCTTATTCTACTCTGAATGCTTTTTGGAGTATTTTGTCTTTTTTTGAGGTGTTTAAGAACAGACTAATTCAGTGACTCACCCCCTGAAGTGTAACTGAAATAAACCTTTAATGAGTCTAGCAATTATTGTATAGAATTCCAGAAAGACAAATGATTTGTTATTCCTATTCTTTCTTACTCTGGGTCACTGCTCAAAGTTTTACACTTGTGGAACCTCCTGTTTTTTTAAGAAGCCTGATCAAGAAAGCCAGGCACTCTAGAAACAAAGAGCCACATTGCATTGGCCACAGCCCAGGAGCTTCAATTGGTAAAATAAATAAATACATAAAGTGTTTTTAGGGGTAGCAAGTGAGACCACAGGGGTAGCAAGGGAGACCTCAGTGGTCGCAAGTGCGACCCCTGGCAACCCTTAAATTACGTCCCTGCCTTTCCAATAGTGTCATTCTTATATGGGTGTGTTTGCAGTAGATGAAAGGTTGACAAATCACCTTGTGATTTGGCTGGTTATTGGCTTGTAGGCTGGCCCTGAGTCAGTGTTCTGTGCGACCAAGGTGACGCGATGGTCACTGGATATACTGTGACGAAAACATTTATACATGTGACATATTATGGAGCAAATGCTGCCTGTTGCAATTGTAGTAAGATAGACAATCCGTGCCCGTTTTCTTCGCTCGTAAGGGATTCTAATCGCACAGGGTAGTGTGCAGTGGTAGCTGCAGGACGCGGTGTGGTAGCCGCGTTGGGCGAAGTAAGGAGTTGCTAGGTAACATGTGAGTTTACACCCGGGAAACTGAAAAGGGACTGATGTCCCTTTGTCATGAAATGCATTGGATAACCGAAGCACTATCTTGGCAATCTCCGGTTTACCGATTCCTTTGATGCTGGCCCTTGATTAAGGGAATCTAGCAGTGTGTGGGCATGTGCTGTGTTAATTTTACCATGAAATTATAATAAATTGGGCACGACCATGAATTGCTATTTTTGCTGCACGTGTTCAAATTACTGCACTTCTTTGTTAAATTAATTTCTACATATTTTAAAAGTGTTTGGAAGGTATTATATTTGTTTATTTTTATTTTTGATTATCTGGAACTGCATCTCGTGGGAGAAAGAGGGCTGGCCGGACACATAAGGTAAACAAAACTGCAAGGAAAATCCAACAATGGATAAAGCAACATGAACTACAGAGCGCGTTCAGACGTATCCATTTGCTGTGCAAACAGTGGTTAAATACGCTTGTGGTGCAGGCGGCTTTGACATGGTGCCCCGCATGACGCTGGCATTGTTGCGCATGCACTAGACAAGTGAGTCCTCGCGCACATTCGTTAGCAGCAACAGGGCAGCAGGACGCCAAGAGAATGCCAGGCATCTGGCCGGACTCTGAGCTCAGGCCCCCGACCACCAGCATGCCTCCCCACCCTCCTATGACCCAAGGGCCATTGTGAATAACAGTGCCAGCTAAGTGACTGGGGGTCGCAATGGCTACAGGCACGAGGCCTGACAGTATGTGCCCCATAGGGCAAGACAGTTTTTCTTCATGTTCTGTTTAACTTGTTCATCAAACCTCCTGCTGCACAGCTCACTACTGCCGCCTTCCATTTGCTGGCCACGAACAGGACTCCTAGTTTTAGCAGTGGTCGTGTCCTGCACCATGGGATGACACTCTGTCTCCTTGGAACATGCTTTGTACACCGACAGTGACAAATTGACCAAACACTGGGCTACCAGAGGTGGCTTCTCTAGGGATGTTAACATTTTGGGTGCCCCTGATGCATCGGGGATGAAGGAGCAAACCGAACGGCTCCCATTTGACCTCTCTTTCCCCAATGAGCGCATGTGACTGTACCATATATTACTGAGTTCTGTATGGTGCACATCAGTCATTCTATCAAACAGCACCCCTCTGTATTGGTTGTCTCTTCTTCAATCCCCAGTCTAGTGCATTGTTTTCTGGTCCACACATTGTTTTCTAGTATTATATTTCTCTTCATGTTAACCATAGTATTTTGAAAAATATCATTTTATTTCAGGCTCTACACAAACTCCAGCAACAAAACCTAAACAAATGTACAATATAGACATTATTACACAATGCTTGTGTTGGGACACCTGCAAGGGGTAAGAGGAATGAGACAATCCTGCAGTAGTCAGTTTGTTCCACGCTTAATATCATTAAAACAAATGTGTTACACCACTGAAAGATGACAGCCCGAAGGGAAAAACATTGTATACTGAAAATCGTCACTACAGAAGCATCAATTGCTGGAAATTGTTCCTAAATATTTATGTGCTTTTCACTCTTTAAGTGGCTGCGAGTCTGTCAAAGGGTGGCGTTGTATGAGATGCCTTCCGGACATCAGAAAGGTGGACTCAATATCTCAGCTCCTTTACCCTGATGGTGAACAGAGTGGTGTAGACCACTGTAAAAGGACAGTTGAAACTCGGTTGACTCCAATGCTGAATGAAATTGTGGACGTAGATATTGTCTCCTGGCATCAGTTGCAGTGGTTGTAAGCTTACTTTGTTGGCTGCCACACCAGCCTCTGGATCATCTCTTTTTGGTGCAATCTGTCGAGAACTTTTATGCATCGGGTTAACTAATGCAAATAACCTGTAAACTCCTCCCCAAAAAACACTGGCAGACCTGTGAGCATCAGAGGCACTATGTGCAGGTGAAAGTGGCATGTGCATTCTTCTCCATGTCACAATTTCATGAGGTGAGAGGTGATGATCTTTGCAGGGTTGCATTCTCAAGCTCATCAAGTCCAGCTCTTTTTAAGGGTTGCACACAATTTTGATAATTGCCGCTTGAGTGCATTCATCATTTTAACAATCCCGTTTGCCTGGGGGTTGTAAATATAGCACTTCTTATGGCGAATGGTTGACAATGCTGACATTTCTTTAAATACTTCTTTGTAGAAGTGGATGCCATTATCAGATTTAAGTACTTCACACACACCCCTGCGAGGAAACACTTCTTGTACTAAAAATGTGGCTGCTGACTTAGCGTCAGTATGTGTGTATGGCTCTGCCTCAACCTACCAGGAGAATGGACACCCAATGACAATAATATACCCATAGGTGTTATACCTCTCCCCCCCCATGTCGGCAAAATCTATGTGGAGTTCCTGGAATGGCCCACTGGGGTGGGGTAAGGTGCCATACAGTGCCCTCCATGTTTAGCACAAGTTGTAAAGGTTGCATGTGGTACAGTTGGCTACAAAAATATTCAACAATTCCTGCAGGTTCGGAACGTACCAATCCTCCTAAATGTCTGCAGCGATGTGGTGTTTAAACACATGTGCTGGGTGATGCAGCTGCTCAAAAGCAACCATTACCAAGTCCCAGGGCATTACTACCTTACCTGTGATGACCGGTCTCCAAAGGAGGTTGGTAGGTGAATGCATTCAGCCCCTTTTTGCCGCAACTTGGTTTTCTTCCTGTGGGGCCTGTCCCTGTATCTTGATCTGTGTGATTGGTACTGCAGTATATGGAACCTCTAATTGTACTTGCAAGCTTGCTACTTCTGGGTAGGCTGGTACATCTGGTACTGGAAGATCTGCCGCTATTTTGGCTGCCCCTTCTGCTGCCTCATTGACAAGGGAAATTGGGTCTGTGTTATTAGTGCGGTTGGCACACTTCACCACTGCGACAAGAGTGGGCCATGAGAGAGCAGTCTACTGTCAGGTAGGGCTGCATGTTGCACTGGAGACCCATCAGCCCTCAAAACCCCCTTCCTCTTCCATCGGGGCAATCCTGAATGTACATCAGTAGTGATGTATGCTTATTCAGAGTATATTGTCACACGGCACCCTTGGGATGCTTCCGGTGCTGCTATTGGGGCAATGAGCTCTGCAGCTTGGACAGAACTGTGCATGGGCAATCTCTTCTGAACGAATACCTCATACTCTCCATCAACTTAATGGACCAGTGTGGCCCCTGTGCATCTTTTCCCCTGTCTCCTGGTCAATGGTTGCTGAACCATCCACAAAAATGACTTAACCCTCCTTGAGAGCACAGTCCCTAGCCTTAGGTATGTCATCCTCGGGGCGCTCCTAGGTAACACAGTCATGCACTTCGTCATCTTCAGTAATCGGCTCCTTGAGAAATGTGGCTGGGTTGACCAGCTTACACCTCACAATGTGAATGGATGGGCTTGGCAAAATCACCTCGTAGCCAGATGCCCTTTGTGCGGTCAGTCTGGATTTGGACTGCTCGATTATTGCAAACAGTGCGGTTTATAGTGATATTACCGAATTACATTATGTCGAAAGTCATAATGGCGAGAAAAAAAAAGTCGAAAAAACAAATTTCAAATGTCTTCTTTTGTTTATTTTTTGTTTGAAATGGGGGGTTCCTCCCCAACCCCCCTTTTTTTTCGTTTTACCCCTTTTTTTTGTTGCGGAACCCAAAAAAACATAAATAAAAAAATTCAACATTCAAAAAAAGTTTTCGACATTTTTTTTCGACATTGACTTTCGACATAATGTTTTTTACTTTTTCACTGCACACCAAACACTGCGTGTTCCACATAGAAAGTTACTGAGCACCCCATAGTAATCGTAGCAGATTTTTCAATGGCAAAGATAGCTGCTGCCAAAGCCTGTTCACATGGGAACTGACACTGCATCACTGAATCTAACATCCCACTATAGTAGGTCTAGGGGTTGAACTCAGATCTCTGCACACGAAAACAGCCTACTTTTTAAAAAGAAGTGAATGCACGTTATCATTAAACAAAGTTTATTTTCACAACGGCTGCTGGGAGAGAGGCTAGACAACTCCTTGGAGTGGAACTAACCTGAGTCTTTCTCCAACCACAGATCAGATACAGTATATATACATTTCCAGGACACTTAACACACTCCCACATTTCCCTCATGTTACCTTACAAGTCGTTAACCAAAATTCAGATGGTTTGGCCCAATACAAGGACATGTAATCCCCCCGCCCCCATCCCATTGGCTTCCTTTTACTGCAGCACCACTCGCTTGAATATACCATTTTCATGACATTGCAAATGCAAGCGCAAACCTCTTCTTGGGTTTCTTCCTGCAAGATATACAATCATAAGATGGCATACAATACATTTTTAGTACAGCTTTCTACTTGGTTACAGGCCTGTAATGCTAAATCTGACATGCATGGTTGATGTATGGGCACTTTTTTTGAAGCACAGGAGAGCTTAACAAAAAGGCTCTTTTGATTGAGCACTAACCTTTTCTCCAAGCTTTTGGACACTCTAGATATCTATTCTTGGCGTTCTCTCACCCTGCGTGAGCATTACTTCAGTTCATGTGGCCTCTGTTCCCATTATAATCTTCTCCCTGCTATTCCATTTAACCTTCTCATAGGCCAGTGGTCACTTTCTGTTCCTAGTCACCATGTTACAAATGCAGCCACTTCCTCCAGATTGACAGTACCAGGTGGCTGATTCTTCTTTGGCCACTGCTTAACAAATATTCCAGGCTGAAAACCCCTGGACCATCCCTGAGCTGAAAATAGCCATTCCCATGTGGTTTCAACTGTCACCCTGCCAACCTCCTGTGTTCAAGACTCCTGGATGTGGACACTTGCATGTTCATAATATGGAAGCACATTGTGCAACTCAGCCCAATGAGATTTATATTAATCGGATTTATGTTGTTACATGTGTGAACATTTAAAATGTATCACACTAGACACAAAAATAACACAAAAAAGTTAACTTTAACAAACCTCTTAACTATTCTAGAGACATGCAAAACTGCAACATTATAACAATATTGCATCCATTCTTAATGTTAATACGGTGTGCGTATTGTAAACTTTTCTCTTCTATTTGAATAACATTGATCTACCCTAACGTTGCTCCATTAGTTAATTCATTAACTAATACATTTCCTACATCCAAATCTGAACCCCCCCCCCAATTAATTCACAGTTCTAGTCTTTCAAAAGCAAAAGGTGGGGGTTCAACAAAAATAGGAAAACCAGGATTCCAAACCAGAGGTGGGTTGGACAGCTTCAAAAGGATGAGTTCCCTCAAAAGGGACTGCGCATCGGAACGTCTCCATAGTCCAAACAATGTTAATGTATTTAATGCCTCAGGGGTCCCTTCCTCAATCCTCAGTTCTTTCAGTAACACAAAATATTCAAAATTACACTTTAATATGCCTCTTAGGGTTCCCTTACCCAGGCACAAGCCTCTTTCAAGTTCAAACACAAGTATACTTCTTGGGACTCTCAAGCTTCCCTTCCGCAAGCTCTGGCTTCTTTTAAGTTCAAACACAAATACACTTTTTGGGCCTCTCGGGATTCCCTTCCCCAAGCTCAGGATTCTTTCAAGTTCAAACACAATTACACTTTGTCAGGATGTACCTTGTTTTTCATATGCAGTTCTCTTTTTGCATCAGAGACTTTAAAAAATGCCAGGTTATTTTTTCTTCCTAAGCACAACCACTCCTAGCCTTAACCCCTCTCTTTAATTTCCCTGCCCTTTTTATTTTCCTTCAGGGACTTTCTGCGCCCCTTCCTGTTCCCCTCTGTTTTCTCGACTTTCCTTCTTGTGCCCTCTGGTACCTTACTTTCCTTCTCTTGCACACTTGTGCTTTCTTTACCTCTTCATGCCCACTAGCATCGTCTGCCTTGCTTTCCTGTGCACACTTGCACTTTCTTTACCTCTTTGTGCCATCTGGCACCTTTTCCACTCTGATGGGCCGCTTGTACCATTCACTTTCTTTTCGGGTTAGTCGCGACCTCTTTAATTTCTTTTGCATCCCTTGCATGCTCGGCTTTCCGACTTTCTTTCCATTTCTCTCGATCTCGTTACTCTTCTCTCAATCTGCTTTCTTTACTAGTTTCCTTTTCTTTCATCTTTTCTGCTCCGTGCTACTTCATGCATGACACTTATGACCCCTTCTCTCCTGGTCAATCCTGAAGTGGTGTGTAATAGAATGCAGGTGTGTGGGATGGCTGTTAAGTTCCTGACTGCACCTGACTCCATTAACGGGAAAGCCTAATGGTGGAGTGTAGTATGCCTCTCCCTGCACAGTGTTATTCCTATCGGTAATCCTCATCACTCTCCGTCTCCTCTTCTTTGTCTCGGTTGGAATTGGGGATCGGGAAACCGGATAGGAGTTAGAATACCCTGCAGAGGCTGCGAGAGAGTAGGGTGATTGATAATTAGGCAAAAGGGAATTCCATGTCTCAGTGCTGGTAAATGTTACATGTGGGGAAATGAGGAGAGACATTTTACCACAGCCTAAAGAGGTAGTGGGAGGGATAAGGGCAGATTTACTGTCTGTAGGAAAAGGGGGGTATACCACGTTTCACCCATGGACACTTCACTCCCAATCCCCAAGGACCCTTCACCCAGGTGATCCTCCCCCACTTGTCCACCCCCAGGTTCTGGATCCAACAGCGATGTAAGTAGCTGATTATGAACAGGTTTCTCTGGCTACTTAAGCCATGTCAAACCTCTTATATGATGGTTGATGATATTTCCACAATGTTCATTGATTTTTGCTGCGCCTTCTTCAGTATAGCCCTTCATTCTATCAGTTTTGCAACTCTTCACCCCCTGCATCGGTTATCTATGACAATACATCTTTTGAGATTCAGTTGCATTCTTTTGGTACACTGTACACTCCTTTCCTGTTCCTTAACCTCTTGACACATTCCTCTTCATCAATAGGAATTACTGAAGCTGTAACAGACTGCCTTTGAAACTGCCCTCTAAACCGACACACCGCTAGGTGCACCAAACACAGAGCAACTCTAGATGCTCTTTCACCTGGAATAAATATCCTAGGTATGCCAGAAGCATAGGGGATGAGTGAGGAGATGTAACAAGATCCTGCAGATCTGTCTCGCTCTCTCCTTCATATTTCCATACCAGACGTTCTATACTGTGAAACCATGCGCGTTTACAATCTATTAAAATGTGGTTCTTCGTACAATTCTGTTTCCATGTCTCTTGGTCATCATAACAATACTTAATTAGGCTTGAAACTACTCGTATGTATTTGCATGTGTTCTTCCTAATCCGTTAGAAAAAAAAACTAAAGAAAGGAGGAAACCTACACAACATACCATCCTAGTATTTGTTTACTTCATGATCTTTATTCTCTTTCTAAATATAGATAGCTTAGGTATGTTTCCGTACTCGACTGATGCAATTTTCAGTCTTAGGTTGCCCTCTGTTGTCCAAATGGCAAAGTGCACCCACTTCAACAACAGCTATCATTTCTACAAACAGAATAAGCATGGTTCTACATGGTCACCGTCACTTTCCACTATTGCAAACACTTGGAAGTTACTTCTTTCCATCCCACTTCTCTTCACACAGGGCACAGCGGTTCCAGTGTGAATGAACAGTTAATTACCGGCTCAATGTTTATCTCTAAAGAGCGAAATGATGTAGGACGAATGCCTCCTCACAAACTAAAACTGAAAGTAGGTGCTGTAATTATGCTACTATGCAATCTTATGCTATCACGGGGACTCTGCAATGGAACATGGTTGGCAATTACTCATCTACCGGAATGCATTAAGAGTCCAGGCATCCAAGGGCCACCGGCCCATTCAGAAAGGGAGGCTGGAGACAAACACCCACTGGCCCGAAAAAGCAGGGCACTGGTACCCACCAAGAAGAATGAGAATGGCAAGGGAGGGCACAACCCCCACCCCTGTGGCCCCTAAAAAGACGCAGCCTCAGCCCCAAAAGGAAAGCTGAGATGTGGAAGAGGAGGAACACCGAAGAGCAGAGGAGAGACACTGACAGAGGCACCTGCCTGCTTGCACGCTGGCCAGGACACCTTGCGAACCATCACCGCTGAGGCCAAACCAGCAGAAAACCCCAAAGGGGGACAACAGAGCTGTCCAAGATGGAGCCCGCCATACAGGACCCATAGAGACGGGCACTGAAGGGCAGGGGAGCACAAGCAAACCAGCTGTAATCCAGAGTGACCCTTGCAAACCACAGAACCTTGAACAGCCGCCACTTCTGCTGACCGAGAAGACCGGCTGACCAGACAGGCAAGGAAGATGCCCACAGTCACAGAGGCTGAAAGAGACAGCCCACAGCAAGAGACAGAGAAAGCACAGTGAACCGCCCAACGAACAGAGGAGCCAGGCCACAGGCAATCCCATCCCCAGGGAAAACGGCAGCAGCGTCTGAAGGAAGGCAATGCACAACTGCTCTGGACCAAGGTAGCCGAGACAACCCGGCCCACACCAGGGGCAACACAGCACATCCTGGCAAGGCACGACCCTGGCCGCTGCAGCCGCAGAGGCTGCATCCAATTAAGGGGGATCCAAATAAGTGGAAGAAGGAAGAGGCCCACCTGCTGACAACCCCCCCCCCCACTGACAACCCCCCCCCACATGCCAACAAAGAGCCTGCACCAACAGCACCAGAAAATCATTTGGGGACGAGGGGAAACCCCAAACCCACAATCCAGCGGTCCCAGGCAACCCAGGCGAGGAGGCCAGCCGAGGAAGGCAGACCACACAGGAGGCCCGGCCAACTAAACCCTAGAAGAGGGCCCAAGGAAGGTCACTCCAGCCGCACTGCACCAGGCAGCCAGCAAAAGGGTGCAACAGCAGCAGGGCGCCAAAGTGGCTGGTGGCTGGAACCAGCCCCACCCACCAGCACCGGACCACAGGAAGGGGCACCACCAGCAACCCTGGACAGCTGCCAGACCACAGGCAACAAACAGCACAGCAGGGAGGAAAATACCACCGAACCCTGCGGCCAGTCCCGGCCCAGCCCATCGCCCCCACACCCTAGGAGGGGACATCACCAAGGTACACCGGACAGCCAACAGGCCCCTGGGAAGAAGAGCCAAGGGCACCGGGGTCACCACCGCCCACCGGAGCCGTACCCTGGGAAGGGGCGGCAGTAAAGAACACAGGGCAGCGCCCCTGCCCGCAACAGCGGAAGGCATACCCACCAAGAGGCCGTGAAGGTGGCAGCCCAGAGCAAAAAGTCCCAGCCACACCCCAGGGAGCGCAGAGACCATAGCGATGAAGAGCCGTCAGGGAGACAAGGGCTCCAAATCCCCCGGTCAGAACAATCCTGCCCACCAGTGACGGACTTCAGGAGGGCGTGGCACCAACAGAACATCGGGCAGCCGGCCCTCTACAATGCAGCAGGAAGGCAAGGGCCACGGAGGCTGTCAGCGGGTGCAGAGGTGCCCACAAGTGCCGATTCCCCCACAGGGGGTGGCACCAAACCACCATGGGCAGCAGCCCACCATCGCTGCACCGTCACTCACTTGGAAACCCTGGGTCGGAGGACCCAGGGCACAGCACTGCCACACTGACAATGGGCCCTCTCACCCAACTGGCAACCCGAGCAGGAAGCACTAGCGCTCAACTGGAAACACCTGCCCCGCAGGAAAACCAGGAGCGAGCCCCACAGGGCAGGAGCCAACGCTCTGCCAAGGGACCTTCCAGGACGCCAGCAGATGGTGCTCTCCAGTGCCCTGCACCAGAAAGAAGGAAGTTGGCCAGAGGACAGGAACATTTTAACTTGGGATGCTGGGTAAGTGGGAGGTATTATACCTCAGAAGAAAATAAATTAAAAAGGGCCTCAGAGGTAAGTACTGTGATGAGGAAGAGGGACGTGGAGGTAGTGCATATTAGCTTCTCCCTCCTCCCCCCTTGAGAGTGTAGACTTGAGTGACCAGGAAGATGAATGCACACCTCAGTTGCAGGGATTCTCTGTGTATGCCTGAACACTTTCCCCAGTTTCTTAGAATGATGTTCCTAAAGTGTCCACTCCATCGTTCAGGGGAGAGCCATGTTCCCATGCTTGAGTGGCTGCCATCCAAGACTCGAGCCCTTCCCCGCCCCACCTCTGGATCCCTTTACCCACACAGTATTTCTTAATTTGATATATTTGCGTATACATGTTTTTAATACATCTTTTATTGGCATGTACGCTATGCAGTTGCTCCTGAGTGGGCATCCTTTGTGTGGTGTCGTTACCTCATAGTTGATAAGAGGGACAGTCCTCTTTTTATTGTCACTGTCTAGTGGGCTGCGCCCCACGTGGTGGGAAGGGGCGGGGATACCGCGCAAGCGGCAGTTCGGGTTTGAGAGAAATAAAGTTAAGAGGTGTTGCACCCCAGCTCCCGAGTCGGCCCCATCATTGCGTGTGAGTGCCGGCTGGCAGCGTTAGGAGGTCCACCTGTGGGACACCACATTGGCGACGAGGCGGACACATGCCCCGCCGTGCCCGCCACCTCAGATCCTGAGTGCTTGTGGCGTGTGGACGAGCGCCACCGAAGCCACGGGTTTCTCCTCACGGTTGAGAAAACCCCGAGGACGGCGGGTCGGAGCGAGTAGGTTCCCCGCTGTCAAAAGAAAAAAGGCTCTGCGCGAGTGTCGGCGAGGCGACGAAGCGTGAATTCCACGGGTGGAGCAGGCGGAACGGCTCCCCGCGTGACAGTACTCCGGGCGGAGAGGAAAAAAAAAAAAAAAAAAAAAACTCTCCCGCTCTCCCGCCAACGGCAACAACGCCGACCGGCGTATTCCTCCTGAAACACCCGCGGGTGGAGCAGTCGGCTCCCTGCATAGACTTCTCCGGGCGGTTGAGGAGCACTGGCCTCCCGCTGACGGCAACGGCTACTAAAGGACGACCGGAGGAACCACTAAGGCACGGTCCTCCCACTCCTCGCCCACACGCCAATAAGGGTAAGATCAAGCGCCCCAACACGAGCAAATATAAGGCCCCAGGCTCACAAATCACAGCGCAGCGACTACCCTGCAGCAGCAAGTGGAGCGCGAACTCGCAACGCAGCGCCCCCTTGCGGCGTCCATATACCACCGCACTCCTAAGACATTTCGGCACGAAGGAAGTCAGAATAACGATTAGGGTTAACCCATGAGTGGCTCGGAAGGGGAGTCATCTGCAGCCCCAGTGACCCCAGCTCGAAGGGAGTCACTTACAGTCCCAGTAACACCAGCCAGACAAGAGCACATAAAGATGACGGACAGCCTTCTAGCCCAGTTACCAGCAAATTTTGACCTCACAGAGACAGGCACCCTGGGGTCAAGGTGGAAAAGATGGCTGAGGGACTTTGAGGTATGTCTAAAAGCTGCCGGACCACTAGAGGATGAACAAAAGCTAAACCTGTTAAACCATGCTGTAGGTCCCAACGTGCGAGACATTCTTGACGAAATACCAGAGGGCACCATAGACACTTACACCAAGTTAAAGACGACGCTCGCGGAATACTTCACACCCCACACAAACGTGGACTATGAACGACACGTATTCCACACCACCAAGCAGAACAGAGGGGAAACCATAGACGCTTTTGTCATGAGACTAAGGTCAAAAATGAAGCACTGTGATTTCAACAACTACTCAAATGAGGAGGCCCTCAGGTCGCAAATCATAGTGGGGTGCGAAAGCACAGACTTCCGAAAACGACTACTACAACAGCCGAGGAGTCTAGAAGAAATCCTGCGCCTGGCAAGATCAGACGCTGCCCTCGCAGCGCAAGTGGAAGGCCTGGATTACATAAAGATCACGCACGGCAAGCAAGAAAGCATCAACAAGTTGGCGGGGGCAGCGAGAGTCACCACTGACCCTTTCTGCTACAGATGTGGACATGAATACCCCCATGAAGGAACGTGCCCTGCCATGGGCCAGACCTGCTCTGCATGTGGCGGCGACAACCACTACAAGTCGGTGTGCCTGATATTTCGCAGCAAAATGAGAGGAGCCGGAAGAAGTGGAAAAACCACAATGGAGCTGGAGCAGAACCAACCCACCCATCACCATAGAACAGCGCACCAACTCCACGAACAAGGCCGGCACCGACACCAATATGAACAATCAGAAAGAAGGTCAGAAAGGAGAGACTGGAGGGAGAACAAAACCACTCCATCAAAAACAAGAAGACGACCCAGGAGATATGTAAGGTGCCTCATAGAACAGTCACCGTCAGACAGCGTGTCAAGCGCATCATAGGAAGAGAGATCCCGCCGACCGGAGAAACAGGAAACACCGCGGAGAAAGGGGATATCTATACGCCCTCGGAAACAACACGGCAAAAGAACACAGCCCAATACTAAGAATGCAAGTCAATCAAACAGCTGCCGAATTCCTAATAGACACAGGGGCAACCGTGAACGTGATCAGTGAGGAAGTATATGAAAGCATACCAAACGCTCCTCACCTACAGCCAGCCCGAGCCCTCATCTACCCATACGGCTCAAAAACACCACTAGCATGCAAAGGGTTCTTCATGGCATCCTGCCGATACAAAGAACATGAGAAAAACATCCCCATGCACGTGCTAGAGGCAGCCACCGAGAGCGGATGCATCCTAAGCTACCGGTCAGCCATAGAGATGGGACTCATTCACACATTATACCGCCTCATGGTGCACAAATACGTAGATCCAACAGCAAGCATCGAACAAGTCTTCCCAACACTGTTCAAAGGTCTCGGGGAAACTGAAGGGCAAACAAATTGAACTTCACATTGATGCCCGTGTCACACCAGTGGCACAACATTACAGAGGCATCCCCATTAACATTCAACAGCAAGTTGAAATGAACTGACCAAATTACTCGAAGCAGACATCATTGAGCCAGCGGAAGGCCCCACACCATGGGTCTCCCCCATAGTACCGGTGCCTACGAGGGACTCCTCCGACATCCGGATATGTGTAGATATGAGGAGACCCAATGAAGCTATCTTAAGAGGAAGACATCAGGCTCCTCGAATAACGGACTTGGTGCACCTCTTAAATGGAGTGACCATCTTCTCCAAATTGGACCTAAACAAAGGCTACCATCAGCTGGAGCTCAGCAAGAACTCCAGATACATAACAACTTTTGCCACTCATCTAGGTCTATTCCGCTACAAGCGACTTAGTTTTGGAGTATCGTCAGCGGCAGAAATCTTTCAAGCAGAAATTCACAATGTCATCAAACACGTGCCCAATTGCTTGAACTACAGCGATGACATCCTAGTCTTCGGTCAGAATCAGGAACAGCATGATGACACGCTAATGAGAGTCTGCATGGCGCTAGAAGAAGCCCAGCTAACACTCAACAAAGAGAAGTGTGAATTCCGCAAGAAGACACTCGGATTCTTTGGGCACATATTTTCGGAGAAAGGCATGACGCCTGACCCCGAAAAAGGTAGCGCACTCCGCGAAGCTGAACCGCCCACAATGACCTCAGACCTCAGATCATTTTTAGGACTTGCCAGCTATTGCACCAGGTACATACGAGACTTTGCGTCCATCAGCGAACCTCTTAGAGCCCTCACCAAACTTAACATTGAGTTTGCCTGGTCGCCCAAGTGCCAAGAAGCATTTCAGATCATTAAAGACCGTATCTCCGACGCCCGAAACATGGCATATTTTGACCCCAAGAAGACCACAGAACTCATCAATGATGCCAGTCCCGTAGGACTAGGCGCCATTCTTACGCAATTGGACGACAAAGAGGGAGGGGAGAAGCACATAGTATCCTACGCCAGTCGGAGCCTCTCCAAAACTGAACAAGCCTACTCTCAAGCAGAGAAAGAAGGACTGGCGGTCGTCTGGGCCTGCGAGCATTTTCATCTCTTCTTATACGGTAAACCTTTCATAGTGGTGACAGATCACCAGGCACTCACTTTCATCTATGGAAACCCGCAAGCAAAAATGCCACCAAGAATAGCCAGGTGGGCACTTAGATTGCAAGACTATCAATTCACGATCATACACCGGCCAGGGAAGGAACAAAACCCAGCAGACTTCCTTTCCCGCCACCCAAGGGAGAAGAGCGGACCGGAACAGTCCATTGCCGACCAGTATATAAGATACGTCATCCACGGCAGCACACCACAAGGACTGGACATGGATCAAATAACAAGGGAGTCTAACACAGACCAAGGAATACAGACCATCCTAAGATGCCTAGAAACAGGACGATGGAAGCAAGCAAAACAAATCCGTGAGGCAATGAATGATGACACCAAACAAGACATCACATGCCTATTAGCTGTAAAAGAAGAACTTGCAAAGACAGAGGAAGGACTACTACTGAAAGGAACAAAACTAGTGATCCCGAGAAGCTCGCGACAGAAAGTGCTAGAACTAGCACACGAAGGACACGGGGGAATTGTATCCACAAAGAGGATGCTAAGACAAAGACTTTGGTTTCCCCAACTAGACACTGCCGTGGAAGAACTACTCCAGAACTGTCCCACCTGTGCCATCATGAAACCACACACGACACCTGAACCGCTAAACATGACTGCGCTACCTGAAGGAGCATGGGAAGAAATAGCAATCAACCACTTTGGGCCCATGGAAGGGGGTGAATACATCTTGGTAGCTGTGGACGAATACTCAAGGTATCCTGACCTGCAGATAGTTCCATCCACCTCCGCACATCACACCATCCCAGCACTGGATCGGATGTTCGCAATTTACGGTATACCCAAAGTAGTTAAGTCCGACAACGGACCGCCCCTCACGGGACAAGACTTCCAGAGATTCGCAGAATACATGGGTTTTTGTCACCGGAAGGTAACACCCTTGTGGCCTCAAGCAAACGGTACAGTAGAAAGGTTCACGAGCAACATCAAGCGCACGATACAAATTGCGCACCTCACTGGAGAACCCATCGAGAAATTGCTGTACCAACTCATGCGAGATTACAGGAACACCCCACATAGCACCACTGGGAAGTCACCATCAGAGGTGATGTTCGGACGAATGATCAGAACGCGGCTACCTCATGCAGCTGCCGATGAAGACCAATATGAGGACGACGCTGAGATGAGGATGAGAGACACTCTCATGAAAGAAAACATGAAACAGGCTGCTGGCACCACTCGCAGAGCCAAGAGAAGCGACCTGGCACCCGGGGACCTGGTAGTGGTCCGACAACCTCAACAGCGCAAAAACGTAGCTCCTTTCAGTGAAGAGCCACTCATCATTGTCAAGAAAAAGGGATCACTCATCACCGCGGAGGGGGACCGTCGATCCATAACGAGAAACTCCTCTCACTTCAGGAGGATGCCTAGCATCCAGCACACAAATAACACCAGCATGAATGACACTCTCTCTCTCAGCAAGACGCTCCCTATGAGGGAGACAGGGAGGACTCTGAAAACGACCTGGCCCCTGAGCCATGGGCAGGGCCCTCTGCAAGAGTGGACTTTCGACCGCAGAGAACAAGGAGGAAACCTCATCGCCTCATCTAAGAAATAGATTGAGGGCGTAACTAATTGTTTAGTGACGGGAGGGTGTGGTGTTGTTACCTCATAGTTGATAAGAGGGACAGTCCTCTTTTTATTGTCACTGTATAGTGGGCTGCGCCCCGCGTGGTGGGAAGGGACGGGGTTACCGCGCAAGCGGCAGTTCGGGTTTGAGAGAAATAAAGTTAAGAGGTGTTGCACCCCAGCTCCCGAGTGCGTGTGAGTGCTGGCTGGCAGCGTTAGGAGGTCCACCTGTGGGACACCACACGTTGATAGATGCAGTAGTTGGCAATAGGCGGCAGCCTCGCCGTTCATCCCATTTTATTTTTCTATTTATTCCCGCTTATCAGGCAATCGGCTCAGGATGCTGCAGCCTGGGCTGTGGAATACAAGGGTTCCTGACCTCGCTTGATTACAGACTGTGCGTGTACAGACGGATCCAGCCGGTAATCAACCTCTCCATGCTCGGCCACAGTGACATATTTATTTTAATGGCATTTCCCAGTAAATGCTCTTTTCTTTTGCTGCTTGATTGAGACGAACATGAAAGGTGTTGTTCAGGTCAGCTACTGGAGGGGTGGGGGAGGGGGTGAGGGGGGGCTGTGACAGTGGAGTCACTTTGCTGAACATTTGGGGGGGGGTATGACATCTAAATGAAAGAGGCCCCTGCCAAATGAGTGAGCCAAGATGGTGTGCTACAAAAGTTGTGGAGGGATCGAGGAGGAACAAACGCCCTTGCCCGCCACCCCTAAAGTAACACCCATGGGGGGCTGGGTGTAATGTAATGGTGAGGTCCATACTAATCTTGCTATTACCTCCGACACCCCACCCCTCGGTCCCCCCTTCCTCATCACATTTCTGACTTAACAAAGGTGTAGCAAGCGGTAACCAATCTGCTGCCTTGGTAAATTGGAAACAAAGCCAGCAGCCAGAAGACAGGCAATCATTGATATATGAGACATAATCCAATCGTTGCCAAAGGAACCTGAAACTACTTCCGGCGGATAGAGGGTCAACTATTGCAGCTTATGAATGGCCCAGGAAAGCGCTGGGCGAGGTAATGTCTGCTCTGGGACTTACCTTCCTGCATTTGGGAAAGAATATTTCCCCAGATACCGGGAAATCCAAGTACACCCTTCTTTTAATGCTTTCAAATTGCTTTAAATTATGCTTCGGTGCTGCTGATGCAAGGATTCGAACCGTGGTTGGGATCAGGGGCAGGACACTTACCCACAAGGCCACTTGGGGCTCTGATGGGGATCCCTGTGAAATCCCTTGTTAAGCTCACATGCCATAGGAAATATTTAAGGTCAGCTTTTCAGGTTTGAAAGGTGTGCACCTTTCATACTTGGCACACTTATAGGACACTGGGCTACTTTCCAGGTGTTCACGATTAATCTTCTCAGAGGGACATTTTTATGAAGGGGGGTGAGAATGGCCGCCCTCCCTGCTCTCCAGCTGGTGCCTGGTGGGATCCCAAAATAAAAAGTGCAATTTCCAGCACTGGTGACGGCCTAGGACGTAGCAGAGTCGCTCTTCTGTGTGCACATTTCTTGTGCTAGAGTTCATGAAGTCCCCACATCCCTCTTGGGGCTTCCTGGAAATCTCAAGAAGAGGCTGGATAATAATGATCTCGGCAATGGTGACGGAATCCAATGCCTAATGTGGAAGCGGAACCTTCGCCATTTGCACTGAAGGAGCAGCATTTCAGAATTCCGGAGACGCTTAACATTAGGATTGTAGGAGAAGTGCCTATTTCCTCCCCGGAGCCAATGCCTCTGGATGCCACATCACGAATTCCAATTTTGTAACTATTTCAGAAACTCTCTGGTGTAAGGTTGTCATCTCTGTAACGGGAAGGCGGTGTAAAGAAAGAGCACTGTTATCCTGAAGGTCCACTTCGACCAATGCGCCAAACACTGGTTAGCAGGAGTAGTAATGACACAGATATGAAACCGGAAGTCACCTAACTGCAATCCATGGAATGCTGGGTGCCTGTAGAGAACAGCAAGCACCTGGATCTCGCGTGCCAGGGCAATCGGACCCCTGTCTGGGTTTATGGACCCATTTCAGCTCCATTGCATGCCCTGCGTGCTCATCAGGAGGCTGGATCAGGATTGAGTAGACGGAGGTCTGCTTTGACTCTGAAGTCTCCTCAGGAGTTGGTGACGGTGTTAGGAAAAAAAACAATTGGATATTTTTGGAAAATTCAAATTGAAGTAGAGATACTTTGCATCCACGTATGTGCTTGACACCTCCTCTCAATCTTCCTAATGTGACTCGCTCGTAAGATTCCATCCTCTCCCATCCTCTGTCCTTACAGCCCCATACAACTCTCTGTGGTGTGTGACCATTTCATAGGGCCTTTTCGTAATGCACCTGGAAGCTTCATTGTCACATACTCCCCCACAAAAACGTTCTTATTGATAATGATTTTCCTCTCATCATGCCTTCTCTTATTGTTCTCATCATGCCTTCTCTTATTGTACTCTTGGCATTTTCTTTATCCTGCTGCTGCCTTTCTCTACCACTTCCCGTTTCCACTTCGACTTCTACATCCACGTTTGCTCTTTGGTTTTTGGTGGCAATGCAATATCTGGGGAAACCTCCTGTGGTGGGACAGAGAGACCTGGAAGAGCAGCAAGAGGACCTATATATTCTGAGGAAACCTGTGGTGGGACAGAGACCTAGAAGAGCAGCTAGATGACCTATATACTCTGGGGAAATCTCCTGTGGTGGGACAGAGGGACCTAGAAGAGCAGCTAGAGGGCCTATATATTCTGGGGAAATCTCCTGTGGTGGGACAGGGAGACCTAGAAGAGCAGCTAGAGGACATATATTCTGGGGAAATCTCCTGTAGTGGGACAGAGACCTAGAAGAGCAGCTAGTGGACCTATATACTCAGAGGAAACCTCCTGTGGTGGGACAGAGAGACCTAGAAGAGCAGTTAGAGGACCTATATACTCTGGGGAAATCTCCTGTGGTGGGACAGAGACCTAGAAGAGCAGCTAGAGGACCTATATACTCTGGGGAAATCTCCTGTGGTGGGACAGAGAGACCTAGAAGAGCAGCTAGAGGACCTACATACTCTGGGGAAATCTCCTGTGGTGGGACAGAGAAAACTAGAAGAGCAGCTAGAGGACCTACATATTCAAGGGAAACCTGTTGTGGGAGAGAGGGACCTAAAAGAGCAGCTAGAGAACCTATATACTTGCAAGATTATGTTGTGTATGGGTGAAGGAGAGAGCTGCAGTATCCTATTGGAATGTGTGGCATGTAGAATTAGAATGTGAGAAGTGAGCGTGTAGCTGTGGTTGTGAGAGAGTGAAACCAATGCTCGAGAGGGACGCAGTGTGATGCCGGTGGGGATGTTGAATAGTAGTATATCTAAAATTAAGAGTGGAAAACCCTACCTGACGAAGGCTGGTTATTACATCTTCCAATAAAGATGTGGGAGAAAAAGCAGAAATGATACTTTTTGCTTAACATATTTCTATGGGGGTTTACATATTTGTCAAGTTAGTTTATTTTGATTTTAGTACTTTTATCAATTAATCTCATTAAAACCGTATTCTTAGAATCTGCACATTGGACACATTTATAGCAACAAGACCCGAGAAAATATCCAGTAAAAGTCTCTAAATTGCAGGCTGGTCTCACATCCTGGCGTGACTACTTAAAGTGTGTCATCCTTTTGTGCCTTATCCGGAGGAGTTTTCATGTGAATTACATAAGCCTTGTTCTGGTACCAAATGGAGGGTGATTTAATAATTAAACCTGTTTGGTTGTTTTTGATTATCAACAAATAAGCCATATATATGCCTGCCCATGTAAAAAGGAATTAAATATATTGATGCTAAGTTGTAATTGCTTCATTTTTCTTCAAATTTCTCCATGTAATTGTTGGGCAAGTGTGTGTGTCTGACACTCTCTTTTTCATCTTCTGATGAGGCCTTTTATCTTCCGATGAGGCAGATTTCTATGGGCAGTGTTAGGGAGAATTCTCAGAAATGTGCTTATTCCTCTCTACCTTAGAGACCCTCAGCAACTTTGCTGGATTTTGAGGACTCGAATTTTTAACCTGGAGAGAGCGAGACCCCTTTCCCACTCTCATGTATTTTTATTGTGATTTGAACACTGTGTTTCTTTTGGTTGTGGAGTCTGACAAACTCCATAGGCATCATTTTTACATTGTGTCACACAGCTCCTTCAGTGCAGTGGCACAGGGATGTCTTTCAGATTTTCCCATAGGTTTAAATACCTTCTCTTGGATAAACTACTGTTTCCAAGAGCAGTAAAGTGAAATTGTAACTTTCTAGACCCAGCACACACTATCTTAAAATAGGGTGCTGGAGGGGTTAATTAGTATCCTCTTTGTCCAGTTTCTCATGTAAAACATTTTTGTTACCCTTTCTTCGATGAATGGCTGGTGGCAGTGGTTTACTTTTAACTACTGTGGTGTGCTTTTACCGCAGGCTGCTTTCTCAGCTGCAGTAAAGCACCCAAGGGTGCCATTTTTTATTAAAATGGCCTGGTATTCTTTTTTCGCTGTTTCTTTGTGGTAAGGCCCTTCTTGAGATTTACTCTGCGCGCCAAACCAGGTTTTGTCCCTTTGTTCGTTTTTTTGTCTTTGGCTGGATTCATGAGTGAAGCCCGCCTCTGGCTCCAGGGGTGTCTGGCGGGGGAAGGAAGCGAGGGAGGTGCCTGAAACTCCCTGTGCTTAGTCTCCTAGGAGACAGGAATGCACTCCTAGGTGATTGGCTGGCTGGCTGTCCAGCAAGGACAGCCACCCTGCTGGGTGACTGACAGCTAGGCTGGAATGATTGGGAGAAACCTGCATAAAAGGTGAGGCTTTTTGGCTTGGAAGGCAGAGTCGACCACTGGACAAAAGAATCCAAAGAAGAACTTGGAAGAGATGCCTGCTGCAACTCCTGGACCTTGCCCGGTGAAGCCCTGCTGCTGCGCTTAAGCTCCGAATTCATCTCGACTAGAGAAGCCCTGCAAGGACGACTTCTCCCCTTGAGTTGGTGGGATAAAACAACTCCAAAATAAGCCACCTGGACATCCTCTCGAAGCTGGTTGTTTTTCCACTGCAGTTGCTGCTGGAACCGAAGAGCCAGGGAGAGGAACACCACATTGTGTGCCTTGCTTTTAAATTGGCCAAGAGCTCCAGGAAGATCCTCTGGACTCCCAAGAAGCAGGACTGACCAAGCCTGAGCCACCTCAACAGAGTGCTGGACCCCACATGCAAGGAAAGCCCATCTCAACAGCCAAGAGTCTGCGGTAGTGCTATTTGCTGAGATGCGAGGAGCTGACACCGTGAAGTGGCACTGAATAGAAGTTGGTCCTTTTCTGTCGCTGACCGTCCTTTTGCAGTGCAAGAGTTCTCCAGATGTCCTCCGGCTTGCCCCCATAACTGAGGCCCAGGAACACAGGATCTGCAGAGCTGCACAGGAACAGAAGCCAGCTGGAACCATTTTTCTTCTAACCAAAGGTACTGTAGAGTCTAAGAGAACTTAACTCTTGTTGTGTAACCTCACTTGTTCTCAGTTGAGACTTGTCTTGGTTGCTTCTGTAGAGTTGCTAGCAGCATCTTTACCTCACAAGCCTAATCAGCTTGTGGCCCTACTTTGATTTCTTCTTTTGTACAAAGACTTCTAAAACATTGTGCAAGATGTTTACCTACCTACAAGAAGTGCTTCAGCTCGCCTAGACTTTTGGCTCCCTGAATGACTCTTCTTCCCTCTGACTTTGTGTTTTGTTTTAGGGGTTAACTTACTTTGCATTGGGGGTTACCAAAAGTACTTACCTGCTTCAGAATATTTGTGAGATCTCTTGTTTTGTTCTAATAACCTTTTTCTTTGACATACTCCGAAGTGTTGCTCTAAATGCCACAATGATATGCTAATGTCCACAGTGTCCTAGCTATTTGTCACCTGAGGGTGTAGGAAGTGTCTGTGTGCCACCCCAAATGGGTATTTGCTAATTTAGAGAAACTAAGAGTGTGTATTTTGGAGTGTATTTGTGTTACTTTTATATTGCCCAGAAGGAGGCTTACTCAAACGGACTGTCAAATAAATTAATAATTGCTTTAATCAAGAAACCTTGTGTGTAAGAGTTTATTTGAATACTTGTCACTGTGAATCTCTGTGTAACTCCCCTACAGCGCACATTGACCCCTCTAGAGATAAGCCTACATGCTCGACACGCTACCTACCTGTGTAGTACAGACTTACACCAAAGGTTGGGTTCCTATTGCCAGGAGGTCAGGGTTGTTGTAGTGCATCCAAAGGGTACGGCATACAATCTTGCCTAACAGGCGGCTTTAGGCACGCGCCACGAACAGCAGAGATCTTGGGTTTCTTGATGCTCAAATGCAGGCCGGTCTGGTTGTAACGTTATGATGTTTGATGGCTTTTGGCAGGGTATTCAGAAGCTATGTATTGGTGGCTAAGTTGGTTTGTGTATTTATGTTTGAACGTGTGGGTGGGAGGGGGGCAGATGGCGTTGGAGATTCCTATGAGTATTTGGAAAAGCCCGTAAGGAGTGCCTGTGGTGATGTCCTGATGATGGCACCCCCGTCTAGTAGCATAGTTGTGAGGTGATGCCCTGAGGCACACTAGTGGGTGGTTTTCTCTCTTAATGAAGAGTGCTGCGACTGGTCTTGAAAAGAGCGTGGAAAGGCAGGGAAAAGGGGGGGGGGGACATACACAATGATAAAGCATTATCGTGCTACATGAGGGGCGCTGACCTTCCTAGCAGTGTGGTGACGTCTTTACGCTCTGTAGGCCAGGCTGATGACCTGATTCTGCTTCCTGTCAGGCGTTTGAACTAAAAAGGAAACGGGCTCCGGCTTCCTTTGATGGATAGCAGATATCAGGAATAATTGAATAAAAGCAATATGTGTTGTCTCAAAGAAATGCCCGGGTCCCTCTGAAGCTGCTCGGCATTAGGATTAATTCCACACATCGGGCAGCGAAGCTTTCATATGGACAACAGATTAAAAGTCAGACCAGCCTGTTTCGAAGGAAAGAGTTTACTCCTAGGAATGAAATCGGTCCTAATTGTCCTTGCAGTTGTGCGTGTTTGAGGGGCAGGGATAGGCAAGGGACATAGCGGGGCTAACCCCCCCTGCTTGCCCCCCTCCCCACAGACATAAAACCATATTCATCTTCCCCTTATCCCGATCCTTGCACAGACTCATTTTGTACTGGAAAACACTATCACTTTATTGGACTCAACTCGAGAGCGGTTCTAGCCGCGCCCCAGTCCCCACTGGACCTGGGGTAAAATACCTCTCAGGGTGGCGCTTCGCCATTCCCAGACTTCACTCAAACCGATGACTCATCATTTCTGTTTTCCTCTCCTTCAGGAAATGCCGTCACTTTCGGTTTTAGTTCTTAGCGAGTAGTCAAGCCCGCCTCTGGTTTTATTTTTCTGCCAGGGCAGTCACTCCTATGCACCTATATGGGGCGTCACCCGGGGCCACTGCAGTTGCAAGGAGCCCCAACTGTCCGTAAGGGTGTCGGTGGCCATAGAACCCCAGCCTGGCTGCTGCAGCCAGTGGATAAAGCTCATGGCAGCATGTGCAGCATGACTCCTGCCCGGCTAGCACTGCCACGTAACTTTGCCACGCTTTGGGGGTGCCCCCCCACAACTGCAAAAGTGAGGTAGGACAAAGTGCTACGGGCAGGCCAGGTGGGCAAAATGCCAGGGGAAGCAGAGAATGGAGGGAGTAAGGACGAGGACAGGGGTGCACCAGAATAGGTAGGGATAGCCACCCCGCCAAACTAAACAGGAGAAGGGGGCTGGGAAGGACAATTACAGGTTAGGCAGGGGTAGACTGGGTGGGCAGGGCATTGTGCTATGTATGACTCAGGAGGGACCAGGAAGCCAGTCAATGCAGCAGAGGGGGTTATTAGCAGGGGAGGGGGAGAGAGAAGGAAGAAGAGAATAGGTGGGTCTTGAAGCTTCTGGAACTTAAGGCGATCCGGCTCAAGCCTGAGAGGGGCAGGATTGCCATTCCAGAGGGAGGCTCCTGCCGAAGAGAGAGATCTACTCCCCACTCTCTGCTTGGACAAATGTGTCTAATCTGCAGAGAGTTGGAGCTAGAACAATGAAGGGCTCTAGCAGGGAGGCATTAGTAGGGAGAGAGAATTGGATTGAGTGGGGTCCCAGGCCCCAGAAAGCCTTGTCAATAGTGCAGAGGGTCTGGAAGTTGTTTCTCACAGCTACCGTGAGCCAGTGGAGAGATTTTAGTGCTGGACAGATGTGGTGCCTGGGCTAGAGGCCAATGATAAGTCTTGCAGTCCTATTCTGGATTAGTTGAAGGGGGCAAAGGGAGGATAAAGGTAGATTGAGGAAGAGGTTGTTGCAGTAGTCCAACATAGAGAGGACCAGAGCTCTGGAAACATTGAGTTTCTGGGGGAAGGGGAGGAAAGGGGGAATGCCACTGAGGGGGTGCAGCTGAAAGTGGGCCTTCTTGGCCAGGTCTGTGATGTGAGGAGAGAAGATGATGGAGGAGTCGAAGATGACACCAAGGTTTTTAGCGTCACAAGAGGGTGAGGGGAGGGGACCCATGGAGGGTGGCTAGAGAGTAGGAAGGAAGGGGGAGCACTGGTCCCAATCAGAAGGATCTCAGTTTTACTGTCTATAAGGCAGACATCATTGGCAGTGCACCATGCCTGAATAGCAGTCAGACAGTCAGGAAGGAGAGAGGAAGAAGAGGAGGAAGTGGAGGGAAGCTAGAAGGAGAGCTGCATGTCATCCGCATAGCACTGGAAGTGAGGAGATAAGGTGGAGATCAGGTGGACCAGAGGGGCAAGGTAGATGTTGAAGAGCCATGGTGAGAGGTCTAAGGAAGGCATGGTATCAAACAGTGAAGACAGACACAAGTGATCCCAGTTCAAGGGTGTTTATTGAACTTCATCAAAGGGTTGGATGAACGCCTATCTAACCCTAAATCTAAGGGTGTGAGCAAGATACAACCATCAAAGTAAAAATAACAGAGTCCTAGTGGAGTCTTGTCAAAATAAAAAGGGCCTATACTCACAAACCCATTGCCAATCCTCACTTCTAAATACAAATGGTGTGGGAAAATGATGTATGCAAAAGAAAGTGTTCAGAAAATAATACGTCAGAATGACTGAGTAAATGTGTTCCCTTCCCTACGTTTTCAGCACGGACCAAGGTGGCACACTTGAGATTCAAACACACTCTGGCTTCTGTGGCTCGAAAAGTCAATTCAGGACATAAGCCAGGGCTTTCTGTGACAAAGTCTTTCCACCAAAATAAAGTCTCTTGGTCGCAGGAGGCCTGGACACATAAAAAATAACACAAAGTTCCTTCTCTTCTTCAGGTTTTTTCAAAGTTCACAAGTTTATGGGTTCACGGTTTCCAATGGGTCACCCTCAGTCGGGCGCGGACCTGCCATTCACAATTGATTTCCCTCGATCAGGCTCGGACCATGGATCTCTCTCGTTTGGGCTCGAACCCCATTAGCACAATGTTCACGATTGGTCTCCCTTGGTTGGGCTCAAACCCTTTGTTCACACATTTACAGATCTCCCTCAGCCGGGTCTCGTACCTGTTGTTCACAATTCCTTCTTCCTTAGATAATCGAAGACTTTCAACTGTGTGAGGCCTTTGCTTAACCTCTGCGTGATCACTTCGATGTATTTAACATTAATTCCTTTGACACTCCATGCACCAGGTTTCTTTCGTTCTCGAAAACGCAACGGTTGCTGTTCACAGTTCTTCTGTGTTCCATCTTCATTCAGCGCATCGCCAGCAGCTTGCAGCCTGCCTTCTCCCCGTTTCCTGGAGATAGGTCTCCCACGCCATGCCACAGCCTTTCTCCTGCACTGAGTCAGCATCTCAGATCCATGTTCCCCTTCTTTCTACACTCTGGCTTTTTTCGTTTTCCAATGGGTCTCGGCCCTCCCCTTACTGTTTACACAACGGTCTCCCTCAGTCGGGCTAAGACCCCTCTCAGTTTTCAAAGAGAAATGTTTTTGGGCTTCCAGTCCCAGAATGTGCTTCCTTGTGTTTTGCTCCCACTTCACCAGCTCCCCCAAACTGGCATTCTCGCAGTTTGGGAGCAACAGGAGCACAAGGGGGTGTTTGGCTGAGGTCAGGGTCCTACCACTTGCCCCTCAACGCCCTTGGCTCTCCAGTTTCACCCAGGGGAGGATCCCTGATGTGGGTGCTGCCAGGCAACCCCAGCTGCCCCTGGTTTGACTCCCTAGAGGCACAACTTCCAGTCCGCACTGCAGCCTCCCCTGCACTCACAGGTACAGTATGTGGGCATTTCTTCTTCCTCCAGGCTTTCCAGGTTCTCTCCAGCTCTATTGGTTTCCCTCTGGCTTCTCTGCACCCTCCAGCTTGCTCGGAGTGGGTTTCTGTGCTCTGCATTTTATACTGGTAGGGAGGTTTAACCAGTTTCAGGTGTGGGTGGATGAAAAGGGAGGCCTAACTCTATCTGTCCTCATTAATGGGACAAGATGGAGACTGCCCATAGGTTTTATAGTGTTAGCCTCAAATGCAAAAGCATAGAATGCAAAAGCATTGAAAAAAATGCATTTCTTTCACCATTTTTTAAAAAATAATGGGCCCCCCCAAACCCTGTTTTATTTTTTACCCCTTAAAACCCATTATAATAAAAATAAAACCTTTGCCTTTAAAAAAATGCATTTTTTCCGATGCTTTTGCATTCAATGCTTTTTATTCGATGGAATCACTGGATACCGCCCATAGGGATCCATGGTACATTGGTTCCTATGGACAATCTTCATAGCTCTGTTCCTCTTCTTCTTCGTCCCAGTGGTTTTTTCGAAATTGGGGTGGGGAGAAAGGGTAAGATTCACAATATCCTGCTAGGGTTGTGAAAGAATTGGATGTTTGGTAATTAGGGAAAGGGGAATGCTGCATCTCACCTGTGGGTATCCCACTCCCAATTCCCAAGCTCCCTCCACCCAGGTGATCCTCCTTCACTGGTCCACCCCCAGGGTCTGGATCCAAAGGCGATGGCTGTGCCCTGGCCACTTGAGCAGAGGATCCTGGGGAACCAGAAGTGAGAATACCCACGGGTTTCTCAGACGATGGCGCCCTGAGGGACGCCACAGGTGGAGAGTATGGTGGAGGAGAGGAAAGGGCCCAGTTGAACCTGAGAAGGTCACTTAGATACGAAGGAGGTCAACCATTCCAGTGCCAGGTCTGTGATGGCAAGGGTATCGCAGAGCTGATTTATAAAGGTGGCATGATTGACAGTGTCAAAGGAAGAGGAAAGGTTGAGAAGGATGAGAATGGAGGGAGAGTTGGAAACGAGATTTGGAAGCAAGTCTTCACAGGTGTTCAAGAGAGCAGTTTCCGGGCCTCTGGCTGCTCTGTAGCGAGACTGGTGGTTGTGGAGACAACCAACAGATTCCGTGTGGTGATCAGTTGGGAGATGACTAACTTCTCCAAGAGATTGTCCAGGAAGAGGGTAATGGAGATAGGGCGGTAGTTAGCCAGGCAGGAGGGGTCAGCAGAAAGCTTTTTAAGAAGAGAGTGCACAAGGGAGTGCTTGAGGGGTAGGGGGAAGGAGCCAGTGCCAAATGAGTGATTGCAGAAATAAGCCAAGGGTGGAGCAAGGAAGGCAATGCTGTCCTTGATAGTTCTGGAGGAGCAGGGGAGCGCCTGTTTGGAGGAGCCTTTCAGAGAGACGACTTGTTTAGAGACCTCATCCAGTGCTATGGTCGAGAAAGAAGAGAGTAGGATGGAAGGAGTGAGGTGGCCAAGGGAGACCTGAGAGCGGGGGAGGTGGGAGGGAGGAGGGAGTAGAGGAGAGGGAGGACAGGATGGCCTGGGATTTGGTAGTGAAGTGGGAGTCCAGTGCAGAGGGACTGGGATGGCAGAGGAGAAGTGGAGACTTCAGTTGGATTGGCGAGTTCCTTGTAGAGTTTGAACAGTTCAGCCGTGTTGTTGGTGGCCCCGGAGATGCAGGCTTGGATATGGGCCCTGCTTTTTCATGCAGATGGAGAATCTGTATTGCCTTTGGAGCAGGAGACAAGCCAGTCTGTCAGTGGATGTGCTTGAAGCCAGCCACTTCTGTTCAGCAACTCTGCACTCCAGACTCTATTCATCACTGGAGAACATGCTTGGTGATGCATGGCTTGACATAATATATCATACTATAAATATTAAAATATTAAAAGCAAACCTCCCCCAATACCAGTAGTCCTAATTTCGGCGGCAGAAGACAAAGCACCTCCCTCTTATCCCCCACACCTTAACAATAACCTTCTTTTCTTGGCTCTTCTCTCCGCAATCACTCGATACCAAACCTGAATGAAGCTGTACTTCTATCTGGTCTTTCCCTGTGATGGCACACAGACACAACCATGTTAATTTATAGTCGACCAACGGTGGGACATGCACCCTGTCACTGTTCCCATGCCAGGTCCTGGTCCCCATCATTATGAAGAGTTCATGTTGCGTGCTCCGTATTGATGACTGAAGGTGTGACACACTGAGCACTATGTTGCAATTTCATATGTATCGAGTGCACTTAATTGTGGATGGGACATGTTACTTTCAGTGTTACTTTTTGTTCAGGACTGATACATATTAACTTGCACGCATACAGAAAGATAAAGTATTAAATCCACCAATGTAAAAACATACACATCAATATAAATACATGGAGAATTAATGAATCTCAATATTCAATGGCCTTTCCACAATGAATCAAAACATTGTTTAGGACTTTCTTGCAAAATGCACTTTGACTTCTAAACAGGTTTTCAAATGGCAGGAAAAGCAGGTGAATGAGTGACTTCGGCCTTTGTGGTCAGCAGCTGCAGAAAAAGCCTTGAGTTTTTATGATCTGATAATTCTTGTAGATAGTAGATATAATCTCCTGCTGTTTGAGAGCGTGACCAAGGGAGTTTTGTTATCTATTTTCGTCAGTAGTAAAATGTGGGGTAAGCTGGTGCCTGAAGCTATTTCAGAGTTTCAATTGTGCAATAAAGTTGGAGCTTTGTAGATTGCAAAGTTTCAATGGAACAGTGGCTTGGGAAATGAGATGGCATCACAAATGAAGAGAAGTTATTCACCCAGCCTTCTCATATTGCAAGAAATGTCCATACAAGCCATGTGCAAAGGGTTTGGGTTTAAACGGCTTAGGCCAGTTATTGCTAGTAATTCATTATGTTATCAATACCAATGTTTAACCATGTGTTGTCGTCATGACCTACTATGGACAAATCATAAGAAGAGTTGTGTTTTGAAAATGATCTCAAGATAATTATTGAGATAAAACTGGCCAATGAAAACATAGGAATTGGGAAAAGCTGGGATTTCCTTGACGAGGGTTGTGTCCAATCATGTTTGGGGGTGGATTTCAATAATGAAGTATTCTGGGAGTGTTTAAACTGTTGCAAAAATGCATAAAAGATGTGAAATGATGTGGCATTGTTGAGACTTGGGTTAGTTTGGTCCTGAAACATTATCTAACTGCTCCCTGGAACAGGGTACAATAAATTAGCTTTTTGTACAAACAGGCACTCACTTCTTAAGTCGTAGCCCTGTTTGGGTTAAGGTGGTTGAAGGCTGATCCACACAGTCCCACCCCGATGATACACAAACCCACAACCACTGTCATCAGAGGCCAGCTCTCCAAATGAGCTCCTCTGATCCATGAGGCCTCCCAGACCCCAAAATTCATCCTGACCTTGAGCTCTTGGGACAAAAAAACCCACATGGTCTTGCCCATGCTGAAGCACCGTAAAACGGCTTGGGTCATCCCAAGCCAAAATCCGCTCCACCAGCTACAGTCCCAAGCATGGCATGAGGGATGTGTTCTTCACCCTGCCGATCTGCAAATACTTGGGGAGTGGACATCAATCTGCTAGCAACGCTCTAGGATGAACGCAGCATCTAGTATCCCGATTGACCACAGGGCACTACTGCTGAAACTCGGCCCCACATAAGTGGATTCTCTCTGGCAAAGGGATGCCTTGCCCACCTTAAGGTGATGTGATGGAGTTTGAAATCACAGCTGCCAAACTACATGTTTGCTTAGATATCAAGAGGGTGCGATACCCAAACATTACAGTGTTTAAGGAAGAAGAGTGTGTCAAAGGAAAAGTCTGCACAATGTGAAAGCAGAAGTGTAAACCCCAGGTTGCATATTTACTTGTGGACCTGATCAGCCTGCACTAAGGACAGTGTGGATGCACCCTTCACTCTGCTGTTTGGGTTATGGTGATTGAAGGCCCATCAGCACATTTGGTGAGCCAGTTCAGAGCCCAGGCATTCCAAAACATTGGGGGTCTTCTGTCCACACCTCTTAGCTGTGGCACCTCAAGACTGGGTCTTCTGTGCAAGGTGAAAGAGGTCTGCAGACGCCATATTGCATAAAGGTCTGTCTGCTCCCCAGGGAGGTGGTTCGATGGCCTAGCTGTGTAGGATGACTTGACGAAGCACCACATCGGAGCACCTTGGGTTCAGGTAGGTACATGCTTGGGGTGTAAAGCAAGCAAGGGAGAAATAGGAGTAAAAAAAGGGTTGTTTCGTTTATTTAAGGGTTTTTGGTATGGGTAGATTTTGCGTGTGGTGTGCAATTAGTTGAGGTTGCGGGGATTGGAAAAATGGATGGTTTTGATAGTGGTTGAACTGTTCTGTGCTGTAACTCCCCTGCATATATTTATTAACTTGTTTGTTATTTTAGAGATGTGAGGGGGTACCTCACCCCGCACACCTGGTGTGAGGCTTGTCTTGATAACCTTCAGTTTGCTTGACTGGTTGACTGGAGCCCTCAGCTGAATGTGGGGTGGTATTTTAGGTTAAGTCCAACCATAGATACCTTTCTGAAGTAGGCCTCGACATTCTTTTGTATTTGTCATGCGGGTCGAGCCCCTCACCCCAATTTTCTTTGTTAGTCGATGTAGTTAAGGGAGACTTCCTGTTGTCAGCGAAATACGGTTTTGTAGTAGAGAAAACCGTACTTGTGATAAAGAGAGCGAGATCAGCGGTGCTGTAGTTGAAAGCATTGCACCCCTCCAATGCTTGAGCGGTGGGGATATCTCAGAGATATTGGCCGGCGGAGTGTTTGTTTTTATAGGATGCTAGGATGCTGTCTTCTGTGTATGTGCGAGCAGTAGAATTAAAGTAAATAGCTAAGTGAAGTAATTGTGGTATAGGTGAGTATGGGGAATGAGTGTGAAATGCGACTAAGGAATTGGGCAAGGGTAAAAAGGGATTCTTGGGTGATTTTGATTTATTGTGCATTAGTAAGGTGCTTCTACAACAAGTAAATTGTGTTACAAAGCGCCCTCAGGGCAGCAGGGAGGGAACATGGGAGTACAATTAGAAACACTGTTAGATAGAGGAGGATCTACTAGGCCTTGTGAGCATTCAAAACGTGCAAGTGCAGAGAGAAAGAAGGGGTGGGGGTAAAGGGGATAAGTGCTTAGTGTATCAAGTGGGAAGCGCTAGGGAGTGAGCAGCTGTAAGTGTCTAGGTGGGGTGGTATACCATCAATAAATAGGGAAGGGCAAGCCTGTGGTGGCACAGGCCAGTGGGGTACCAAGGCAAAGTGCTGGGAGGGACAAAGGCTGTAGCCGATTGGGTGTAAGGACCCAGGTCACCAATCTCAGCAGCTGTGAGGTTTAGCAGAGGAGGGAGGAGGGGAAGAAGGAGGTGAAAAGGAAAGTCTTGAGGAGCTTCTGGAATTTGAGGAGATCCGGCTCAAGACAAAGGGGAAGGGGAGGGAGCCTGCTGAGTAAAGAGATCGGCCACCAGCTCAGTGTTTAGCAAAGCGTTTAACACACAGAGTTGGTGCCAGAAAATGTTTTGTGCCGCATGTTTGTCTCTGTATCAGATTTTTGTGAAACTATTTTTTGATAACTTGGGTTGGAGTATGGAGACTCTGTTCAATCATTTGTGCCATGTGTTGCCCGGCTATAAGGGGAAAATGTTAAAATATCAGAGAATGGTTGCTAGTGAGTAAGGGGACAATGATACATTCTTGGCCTATTAAGGGATCCTATGATACAGGGATATTGGAGAACCTGCATACCTTTTTAACTAAAAAGAACAAGGGCTCGAAGTTAGAGAATCAGTTAAACATCTTAGAATTATGTAGGATGTATAAAAAAAGCAGGAAGGGCCATAATGTTGAAATTGTGGTGGTGAGGGCCGAAAAAGGAGGGTGTGGGAATTTCCTCTGCACCCGCCCCATATGGGTGCCATCCTTTATCGCCAGCAGAGGGTTTCACAGACCCAGATTTCATACCACCATTTTCCCCAGCGGCTACTCCAGTGGTTGAAAGATGGACACAGGATACGACTATCAGTTATGATTTCTAAGAACTGGGATTTTGAAGAAGGTGGAAAGATAACTCCTTCAATGGTTAGGACTATGGAGAGGTTAACAATGAAGAGCAGGAAGGGGATAACTCCCCCGACTGCTAGGTTAGCAGATGGATTAAGGGTGCAGGAGCGAGAAAGAGTGACGCCAGTAGTCAGAAGATCGTAAGAAGGATTGAAAATGAGACAGAAGAGGTTAGGCCTCTCTTCCTGCTAGGATAGGCTGTGAAGTGTGGTAGATGATCAAGAACGGGAATAAATGAAGGAAGCTAAGGCTAGTGGAGGAAGAGCTGGTGCTGCTAAGGCGGCAAAGATACAATGAGTGGGAGGAAGTGAGAAGGCAGATAACGGATGTAGAAGTAGGAAGGTGGAGACATGGGCAGGTTCTTGCTAGATTTGCCAACTTGGTTATCAGAATGGTTGAGGTGGACATGGAAAACAGGGATGCAGTGAAGATGGGAAAAGGTACCCTGTGGTATTGCTGATTATGCTTCCATGCCTGTAGAAGGGTCAGGGGATGTATTAGCTGGAGGAAACGATGATGAAGGAGAGGAACGGGATGTCAAGCAAGAGCAGGGTATAGTCCCCCTACCTCCCACTCCAGTAGCAGCGATAGAAAGCACATCATGGAGCTATGGGATGCACAAGGCAACTTGCATGGCTGTAGTAAGTGGTAGTTGAGAGATGGGGGAAGCCCCAAGAAAAACGGGGGTAACTCGGTTTCCATTGCTCCAGAAGTCCCATGGTCACACATGGGCAAGAGTAACATGATGAAGACACTCCCTTTGCTCACTGCAGGGGCTGGAAAGTGGATTTATGCATTGGAGTAGCACACTGCCGGTGTCATGTTAACCATAAGGGACATGCGTTGCTTATTCCGGGCCCTAATGGGGGAGCGGTCAGACAAGCTTTGGAAGAGAACTGGTTATCCGGGAGTTCAGTTGGATGCTAATACCCACGATGGAGCAGCTTTTAATAATCTTAGGGCACCGGTATGGGGGGCTTCAGAATTATGTATCCTGATATGCCTGATAGCAATTTATTTTTAACTAAGACAATGACATTGGATGATGAACCGGCTGCACACATCCAGGTAATTCAGGAGATGTGAAGGGCAGAAACAGGAAAGGCACGAGACAAGAATGTGGCAATTTCTTTATCACATGCTGAAGAAGGGACTTGCTAAAGTCCAGCACGATAAAGTGGTCGGGATGGAGGCCACTAGTTGGCCAGTAATTCAGGCACACATTGTGCATTTATTGCAGGAGAAGACAGGAAAAAGAGGGGGATGAATGTAGAGCAGGTAAAAAAAAGCAGAGGCGAACTTTGTTCAATAGAAACTGGCTTAGATTGGTCTACAAGGTAGTAACAGCGAATCCTAGGGAGGGACCGCAGGGGCCATCTGGACAACAGGGGCACAGTGAACTGGATATGACACAGGTGTGCGTAGATGGATATATCCCTGGTCCAAAGTCAATGAGAGGGTTTCTGAGGGGAGGGGAGAATTTCCACAGAGAAGCAGGTCATTTGGTGGGTTTGGTGGAACGGGTCCCCGGTTTAATGGGCCAACAGGAGATCATTATGGAGGATTTTACGGTATTCAGTGTTGGTCGTGTGGAAGGTTGGGACATGTATCACGGGATTGTCATGAACTGCCACAGTACTTTAACACGGGAGCTCAACAGATGCAGGCCCGACCCTGCCCTACGCCCCGGGCTCTGTGCAATCGCAGCAGGCAGGGGTTGAACAGAACCCAGTGACTGGCGCTGCACAGACCTTCGGGATCCCAACGACCCTGCTAGAAGAAGCATCAGTGCAGACATGGGATAAGAATCCTTTCTCTCAAGGAAAAGTTGCACACTACACAGGAGCACTTTTTTGGGGGGAAATCCTTTCTCTCCCAGGTTCTAATATGTACGAGGAGTAGGACAGCCCACAGGGTTCTCTGATGGGTCCAGTCCTGTCCGTTACCACCTATCCGGAAGAGAAACCCCATATAGGTATGCAGGTAGGTGACCAAAATGATGGAGACAAAGGGATTATCTGGGGCTATCCCGTTGGTTCCTTATACTGAAGATCTTTGTATCAAGGAGGGTAATCAAAATGTATCAGCCCCTTTGTTATATTATACGGACATCCCAGAAAATATTTTGGGAAGGGACATCCCAAGCAAGTTGCAGATGTAGTTTACCTTCATGGAGGAAGGTAGTGTATGCTCGACCCCATGGTTGTATCCGGTAAGGGAAGCAACGCGTTTTCAGACCTATTGAAGCGACAACGCAATTAGGGGGGTTCCCATGCATGCAGCATTTTTTCTTTATGGGGTGATGGTTTTGTTCAGTTGAGTTCCGGGGATCATAAATCAGGCATGGTGAGTACCAGTTGAGGTTTTTTATTTCAGCCTGACGTGCCGCAGGAAGTAACTCCCAGGAACCATGTTTATGATTCTCTTAGAGGCCATAGTAATCAAGAAGAACAGATTGATTCTCTCAGGCACAGATGAGGAAGGCAGAGAGTGGCCCACAGTTCTGTGCATCGATCCAACCGTATCGATTTGGGGCAAGTAATATCGCCGGCAGGAAGGAAGGTAATGCCAGAGAGGACCACTGCAGTTCAAAATACACCTCAACCAGTCACATGGAAACAAATTATATTGTTCACCATTGTGCCACGTATGAGGGAGCAGAGGAAGAGAGGGTGAATGTGAAAGAGGATGCCCTGGAGGGGCGAGGCAAGGTGATTTTTGTTGATGGGTCTCTGATCATCAACCAGGAGACAGGTGAGAGGCAAACTGGTACAGCTGTCATATGTCTTGTAGATGAGGAGTACCGGGTCAGACTGAAGAGACAGTTGCCTTCTCATTACTCTGCACAAGCGGCGGAACTGGTGGCACTTTAGAGGCTCTAGAAATGTGTAATGGGAAGGCACTCATTGTTTATTCTGACTCCATGTACGTCACCTCCACCGTCCATTCTGGGTTACCAAGATGGCAGAGAAGAGGATTTAGGAGGTCTGATGGGTCCCCTGCCCAGCAGGCAATAGTTCTTGGAAATAATGCCACACACAAGGCAGCGAAGGAAGCAGCATATTTGCTTTCACAGATTGCCATAAAATGGAAACCGTGTCCCAACAGGTACAGTTACCAGCCCTGTAAACCGCAGTCCTGGTGCTCCAAATAATAGAAATACAAGGGAAAGGCCCTAGAGAAGAACAGGAGCTCTGGAAAAAGAGAGGATGTATTCTCTCACCCACAGATTTGCTTTGGAGACAGGAAGTGACTGTGAAGGTAGGAATTAATGTAGAGCTGCTTCTTTTGGCTCTAGAGCAACTACATTACCCGTCACATACTTCTCGATGACAAATCCCAGCAGAGCTACAGGAGCACTGGTTCATCCCAAAAACCTACAAGAACAGGTAAGTAGATTTGTAAGGAATTGTGTAGTGTGCAAGGAATTCAATCCCGAAAATACCATGAGTTCAGTGAGGGGGGTCTTGCCCAATCCCTCTGGTCCATTCAAAGAGCTCCACATCAATTATGTGGATATGATAACGAGGTGTAGGAACTTCAGCTATTTAATCATTGTCATGGCTTTTCCATTCTCCCGGAGGCTTGAGGTTGGTCCCTGTGCACCAAAAGTGTTAAGATTATATCTTCACAGGTTGTGTCTTCTCACCAATAGACAACAGGAGAAAACGACAAGATTACGGATGATCAACACAAGACATCGCCTCTCCCCGGCATCCTCGTCTATATCCACACCTTTGTGCATTGCTTGAACGAAGAACGTTTCCATGGGCTGTGAGCAGTGACCTGGGCAGCTACAGCTGCCCTGAAGGTGGAGGGCAACAAGACTTGGATCCACCTGAGGGATACTCGAAGGGATACCGGCAGCCTTCCGCCTGCACAGGAGCATGTAAAGAAGTGAAGTATGCCCTGAGGATTCACTGTTCGTTTCAGTGTAAAGGGGGTGCAAATAGAGATCTATCTGGAATTTAAATAATTTTATATATAGGGAAAAGAATGTCTAAAATTGTAAATTGTGTAAAAATGCATTTTTTGTGTTTTTTTTGGTCAATGGGTCATCATGTCGGAGGATGACAACTAGTATAAAAAGGGGAACTTTAAAACTGTCTAGTTTTATGAAGTCCAAGGAGAAAAGTTAAGAGTGAAAAGAAATGGCAATTATAATCTTGTGATCAATGACAGAGATGGATTAGATCCTAAAATGAATGCACATGGTTTTGTAGCGGAAAAACATATGGTATAGCCATATGAGGAGGGTGGGGGAGAGATCTGTAGGATATTGCTACATCTGCTCTCTCATCCACTGTGTTTTCTGGCGTCCCGAGTGAGGTAGAGGTAGCAGATGCGCTATGCCTAATGCACCTAGCTCTGAGCAGGGTTCAGGGCAGTTTAAAGGGCAGTCATTTATGGCATCAATCATACAGAGTGGTGGGGAATGTTAAATTCTAAGCATGCAGAACATCAAAATATTAGGTGTGTTCAAAGAGTTCAATTGGTCTTGGAAGGAGATATTTTCCAAAAAAGCGATGGGGCCAAGAGGCGAAGAGTTGCAGAGCTGGAGGAATGCAGGGATTCTCAGAAGAAGGGGTGTCACAATTTAATCAAGAGTGAAGAACAGTATGGAGAAATCATTTGCAGTATCTGACGTGGCTCAAGGATCCTGAAAACCCTGTTAATATACAGACACCCGTTTTTCTTTGTATTTTAAGGGCGATGGTATGGTGCTCATTGGCACAACTGGGAACTGTACTTGCACACTTGGCATCACAGATCTGGCTGGAGATACGACTGCTCTTTTGGATGATTTCTGGACCAATGGAGTGTATGCATACAGGCAGTTGCCTGCAGCCTGGCGAGGTGTGTGCAGTTTCTCTATCATTCATGTGCCCATCCTCCTGATCCCTTAAGAACATTTGCCCAAAGTTACCTCTGTACCCCCTTTGCCCCCTGTGCTCCTTGCATCATTTTCACCTTACATGGACAAAAAAACTAGGTTTGAGAATTAGGAACAATTACAATGTAGGAGATGTTTGAACTCCATTTCAGCAGCATCATCGAAAGCACCGTAACTGTTGCTGCCTTGCATACACTGAAAGTGATTAGGAAGACTGAGGCTGGGATCACCAACGAGTCGTGGATCAAATCTTTGGTTTCTTAGGGTACCTTCTTGGTTGAGCCTCGCTGTGAAGTTATTTTTGCCTACTTTTGTCTTTTTTTTCTCCATTATTTTCTGTTCTTTCCACATACCTTTATGATGTTGCTATGCCCAGGTACTGACAGCTGCCGCTATGATGACTGTAACCCTGTCGAAGGATAGGTCACCACCACTTTACCCACATGCGTACTCAAACTGAAGGTGTCTTGTGTCCTCCAGCAATTGGCATGCTTGTGTGGAGCACCAAGTAGATTGCGGGAATGATGGGTGGAGGGTACAATTGGGTTTGTTTGGCGGAGGAGTATGTCCAAATTGAGACCCATGTGAGGGATGGTTGTAGGGATGGCCCCCCAAGAAGATGACTATGATTTGTTAGTTAAAGTATTAACTAAAGGGGGGAATGTTGGGTTTGTCAGGAAGGGTCCCCATCATTACGAAGGGCTAATGTTGTGCACTCCATATTGATGACTTGGGGTTTGGCAAACTGAGCGTGATATTGCAATTTCATATGTATTGAGTGTACTTAATTGTGGATGGGATATGTTACATTTAGTGTTACCTTTGTTCAGAACTGATCCATATTAGTTTGCACGCATGCAAAATGGTAAAGTATTAAATCCGCCAAATGTAAAAAAATAAATACACATCAATATAAATACATGAGGAATTCATGAATCTCAATATAAATGGCCTTTTCACAATGAATCAAAACAATGTGGTTAGGGCTTTCATGCAAAATGCACTTCGGACTTCTAAACAGGTTTTCAGATGGTAGAAAAAGCAGGTGGATGAGTGACTTCTGACCTTCACGGTCAGCAGCTGCAGAAATAGCCTTGAGTTTTTATGGCCTGAAAAGTCTAGTATGATATGATAAGTAATTTATAATGCGCCGGCACACAAGTGTTTCTAGGCGTGACAAGACAAGGAAGGGAAGACAGAAGGAGGACAAAACGGTGATTTTACTAGGCCTTGTCTCATTCAGACCATGCAAGTGCAGGGGGCGTGACGGGGAGAAGTGCCAGGGGCAGGGGGAGGTGAGGGTGCAAAGGAACTCATAAGTTCTGCCAGGGAAGTAGCTCATACATTCAGAGAGTCTGGGGACTGTAGGGTTGCAGATACAGTCCTTAAGTGGTTGGGAGGCCCAGAGGCAGTGCAAGGGCAACTGGTCGTGCAGGACCCTGGTACCGTAGGTTCAGTGGGTGGCCATGTAACCAATAGGTACAGAAGACAGGGACATCAGCAAGGGAGAGGGAGAGAGAAATCGGAAGCAAAAAGGAAGGTCTTGAGTTGCTTCCTGAACCTTAGGTGATCCTGCTCAATTTTTAGGGCGGACAGCTCTACCCCCCATTCTCTGCCTGGAGAAACGTCTGACCCTCAGAGAGTTGAAGGTGGATGAGCGGGGGGCGCGAAAAAGGAAGATGCTTAGGAAGAGAAAGTTGGATGTAGTGTGGCCCCCGGCCCGAGAAAGCCTTGTGGGCGATGCAAAGGGTCTTGAACTTGATCCTTGCCGCCACAGGGAGCCAGTGGAGAGATTTCAAGGCTAGAGAGATATAATCCCTGTTCTAGATTAGTTGTAAAGGGTGAAGAGTAGAGGCAGACAGATTTAGAATGAGGCTCTGGAGACAGTGAGCTTCTGGGGGAAAGTGAGAAAAGGAATAATATCTCTGAGGAGGTGCATCTGGTAGTGTGACTTCTTAGAGACATCAGAGATGTGAGGAGAGAAGGAGAGGGTGGAGTCAAAGATGACACCAAGGTTCTTAGCCTCACAGGAAGGTGCAGGTAGAGGGCCAAGGGTGGGCAGCCAGAGTGAGAGAGGGAAGGCAGGAGCAGGTATCCCAATGAGGAGGATCTCACTGTTACTGGCATTAAGGCAGAGATCTTTGGAAGCACACCATTCCTGAATTTGTGGACAGACAGACCGGAGCAGAGGAGGGTGAGGGGAGCCTGAAGGAGAGCTGGGTGTCATCCCCATTACACTGAAAGTTAGAACAGAAGGTAGAGATGCGATGGGCCAGAGGTGCCAGGTAGTGGTTAAAGAGCCAGGAAGAGAGGTTAGACTCCTGGGGGACACCACATAGAGAGAGAGAGAGATAGATGAGAGGAAAGACCCAAGTTGGACCTGGGAGGGTCGATCTGAGAGAAAGGAGATCAACCAGGCTAGGGCCTGACCACAGATGCCCAGGTTGTCACAGAGACGATTGAGCAGGATGGCATGGTTGACCATTTCAAAAGCAGGGGATAGATCAAGAAGAATGAGGACCGAAGGAAGATTAGAGTCTAGATTAGAGAGCAAGTCTTCACAGGTGTTCAGGAGAGCAGTTTCCATGCTTCTGCCTGCTCTGAAGCCAGACTGGTGGTCATGGAGACAATCAATAGATTCAGTATGTAGATTAAGCTGGGAGATGGCCAGCTTTTCCAGGAGTTTGCTCAGGCGATAGTTTGCCAGAGAGGACGGATTGGCAGAGGGCTTCTTAAGGAGGGGGTGCTCAAGGGAGTGCTTAAGGGGGAAGCGGCAAAAGAGTGATTGCAGAAATCGGCCAAGGGTGGAGCAAGGGTGTCGATGTGGTCCTTGATGGTTCTGGAGGAGCAGGGGAGAACCTGCTTTGACGAGACTTTCTTAGATCGGATTTGTCTAGAAACCTCGTTGGGAGTGAACAGGAAGGAGGAGGAGAAAGGAAGAGGAGATATGGCCTGGAATGGTCGAGGGAGAGGAGGTAGAGGAGAGAGTGGACAAGAAGCCCTGAGTTTTAGTGGTGAAATGTGATCCCAGAACTGTGCAAAGGGCCTGGGAGGGAACAGGAGGGAGAGGTGGAGACTGCCGCAGGATTGGCCAGCTCCTTGCAGATTTTGAAAAGTTAATTTGAGTTGGTAGAGGCTGCCGAGACGCGGGGTGGGATGTATGCTCTCTTCTTAAATAGGACAGAAGAGTCTGTATTGCCTTTGGAGCAGGCGGCAGGCCAGTTTGTCAAAGTATGAGCCTGATGCCCACCACTTCCTCTCAGCCACCCTACAAGGGTGGCGAGGTCAGAATCATACCAAGAGTTTCACTTGGATATGTGCTGTAAGGAAGGCATGGTATCAACAGTAAGACAGACACAAGAGACCACAGTTCAATGGTGTTTATTGAACTTTAACAAGGGTGAGATAAATGCCTATCTAAACCTAAAGCTACAGATGGGACCAAGCTACGACCATCAAATAATAATAATGCAGTCCTACTGGAGTCTTGTCAAATTAAAAAGGGATTATTATAAATAAAAAACGAATGCCAATCCTTACTACAAGGGTCACAAAATGAAAGTCAGGATGATTGGGCTGTTGGCCTCCCTGCCCCACTTTTTCAGCACGGGGCAAGGCAGTTCACTCGAGCCAAGCACACACTCTGGTTTCTGCGGCACGAGGATACAGTTCTATTTTCACAGTTCAGGACTTCCTGTGCCAAGTCTCTTAGCTTCTTGCAAGTCTCTTGACTCAGAGGGCCTGCTGTACACAAAACAACACATAAACGTTATTTTCCGGCGATCCCCCCAAGCCATGCTCAGATCCTTTTTAAAACAAATGTTCAATGTTGTATCCCCCTCTTCCGGGCTCAGATCCCCTTCAAAACAATAGTTCAAAATATTCTTTCTTGGGTGACTCACAGTTCACCCTGGTTCCGCCTCAGCCGGGCTCAGATACCTTTCACACCAATGTCCGAGAGTTCTTTCACGGGTGACTCACGGTTCACCCAGATCCCCCTCAACCAGGCTGAGATCCCTTTCTTTTGGTCAATTAGTCTCCCTCAGACAGGCTTGGACCAATTGCGATGTACTTTAAACTATCGAAGAATGTGCACAGGTTTAGCAAGACCCGTTGTATGACCACTTTGATCTCAGTATTCAGTTGGATATCTAAGAGACTTTCGAATGAGCACCTACGTGGCACCAGACCATTCTGTCCACGGTATCTTTTCTCCCAAAGTTCAATTACTTCTTTGGTTCCAATTATACTTGCGTCGCTCATCGCCAACGCCTCACACACTGTTCTCTTTATACAAAGTTGCAGCCTGCAGCCTTGGTTCAAAACACAAGCTAGTTTGGTATCCGTCTGTCCGACTCACCGGCTGTGCTGTCTTTTCTGACGCTGCTTTGTAGTAGGAGCCAATGACAGTACCACAGCGGCAATTGCTCCTTCCCTGCCTTGGTTATCGACGCGGGAGAGCCCCGGTTAACTACGACACATTGTGCAGGTTTGATCTGCCTTAGTTCCTGGTCTTCGGTTTTTTACTTTCCAAGGCTCATAAAAGTAACGGTCTTTAGAGGTCACATGTACTTCTCTCCATACGACTCTCTCTGGTCTCCCCGTCTTTCTCCTTGTATTAAACTGCCATCTTGGAACTGCAGTTTCCTTGTGTGGTTTGCCTCATTCAGAGTGTGCTTTCGTGCTACACCTTTTATCCATGTGGGGAAGTGTGCCAGAAGTCAGATGTGTGCAATAATCGATAATTGCCTGTCCATGATGTTGGGACATGTCAGGTATACGGCTCTGGTGTTAGTCCGTTGTCACTCACATTCAGCTATCCGTGAGAAAGTGTTTGTGTTGGGAAAGGGGGGTGGGTTTGAATTCCTAGGTATCCTACTTGGCAGGATGGGGAAAAGTTCTTATTGGCAAGGGGATACCACATCTCACCCTCCGTGTCCCACTCCCCGAAGACCCCTCATCCATGTGATGTTCCCAACCTGGTCCACCCCCAGGAACTGCATCCAAAACTGATGGCCTTGTCCTGTCCACCTGGATGACAGATCCCCGGGGACTAGCGGGTGAGACACTTTCTTGTTTCTCACAGGGCGTTCTATTTCTCACAAGCACGGTGTCTCCCATTTTGAGCTCTCTGTGTTGGGCCTGTCAGGTATGACTTTCTTTCTTGTTGTGTTGCCGACGATTCCATTTGACTTGTTCGCTGTTCACTTCAGGTGCTATCCAGTTGGGGTGTAGGGGAAGTTTTGCCTGGATTGGCACTCAGAATCGGCTCACTTGTGATGTTGTTTGGGGGGTCTGACGGTGAGACCGAAGTAAGCAATCCCCTGCTCGGAGCAATGGTGTCCCGGGAGGATAGCTCAGCAGCAACATGCTCGCCTTGGAAACAAGATGACACGAAGCAACACAGGTTTGATCCCCGAGTCCGTGCTTAGAAACCTATGGGTATTAAGCGTGTTATAAATACACAACTAAGAGACATATTACTGTAACAGCGCCTCGATGCCCGCGGGCTGTGTGAGCGCTATAAAAATGCAAATAAATAAATGGTTGCTGCTGGTCTTTGGCAATTCATATTTTTTTGTTGAGGGACCCCATAAATCTTTCTGCGTGCCTGTTAGTTTTTGGCCAACACGGGGTGATTCTCTGGTGCTGTATGTTTAGGTTCCCCAGGAAGTTCATCAGTTCTCTGCTGGTGAAGGGGGCACATTGTCGCTCTTGAGACTGCTTGGTAGGCAATGAGTGTCAAAGATTTTCTCTAGGGCCGTTAGGGTTGATTCTGCATCAGTGGATCTGGCAGGCTCTAGCTCGGGGTATCTGCTGAACTTGTCTATGACAACTAGCAGATTCCCCTCGTTCGTGATGGTGCAGAAATCCACACTAACGGACTCTCAACTCTGCTGACTTCTCGGGCGTTGGAAATGGGTTCAGGTGCAGGCTGTTGCCACTTGGCCTGGCAAGCCACGCAGGTCCCAATGATGTCGGGTACCAGAGGCATAACCAGGATTGTCTAACAAGTGGGGCCTGAAGCTAATGTCGATGGGCCCACCGCTCTGACATTAACATCTATAAATTCCCACATAGCACAGCTTAGAGGGCATTTACAGATTTTGGGTTGGCCTTGCCCACCAAGGCCCTATCCTGTCTATGCCTCTGTGGACTACTCTCTGTTGTATGCAAGGCACCCAGGCCCCTTACTTCAGGCAGGCCTGGGTTTTTACAACTCCCTGTGTCCTTCTTGAGCGATTCGGAGGGCTCGTTCTTCTAGCGTGGTCGACAGAACAATGCAGTGACCTTCCAGGATAATTCCTTCTTGGGAGACGGTCAGTTTGGTGCATATTCTGAACAGGGCTTGAAGTTTCTCCTGGGCCACGGCTGTTCGACCTGATTCTCCCATCAGGAACTTTTTCCAGTCGCCTGATTGTATGGTTGCTTTGACTAGCTGAAGGCATTGGTCTTGCCTTGCCTCTTCTGTTATTTCTTCCATTGTCATCGCCTTTGGGCAAATCCATGCTACCACCGGGCATACGTGCCCTTTGCATTATCTTCCTCTAGATGTGTCGCTGGCCAAGGGTGCTGCAATAGGTAGTTTGCCGGGTTGTCTGCTCCTGCACGGCAGATGACATCTATGTTGAATGATTGTAGTTGCAACACCCATTTCTCCAACCGAGCTGGAGGGTGGAATGCTTCCCCATGGAAGATTGGTATTAGTGGTTTGTGGTCTCTGAACACTTTGCCAGATTGGCCCAGGAGACTTGAAAGTGGCGGCAGCCCCACAAAATGGCTAGGGCCTCCGTCTCGAAGTGTGCGTAGTTCTGTTCGGCTTTTGTAAATGCATTACCAGCAAAAGCAATAGGATATGTGTTTCCGTTTGAGTCGACCTGGGTTAGCACAGCTCCAAGACCAACATGCCTGGCGTTGACTAATAGTTCGGTGCTCCGCTTGACATTGAAAGATGCCATCTTTTGCCTGTTTGGTGAGTGCATCTTTGATTTGTTGAAATGCTTCTTCTTGCTCTTCTCCCCATTCCCAAAGGGTGTCCTTCATAAGACTTCTTAACGGGGCCGAGCCAGTGGCTAGGTCTGGGATGAATATGGGCACAGTATTTCTGACCTCTGAGACTGAGGAGGGAGTGTTGGCTGTCTTGATGTCGTTGACTTTCGCTTGGTCTGTCGATACACCCTCAGTATTGAAGACATAACCGAAGAATGCAAGTCTGTTTTTGCCAAATTCACATTTCTCATCATGGAGAATGAGGCCTGCATCTTCTAGTCACTGTAGGACAGCACTAAGGCGTGCATTGTGTTGCTGTTGGGTGTTCTGTACACCAGTATCTCGTCACTGACTTTGGTGGTGCCTGCCAGTCCTTGAAGTACCCTCCGGAATTCGTTTTGTAACACTTTGGCGGCTGAAGCTATTCAAGTTGAGTCTGCGGTAGCGTTGGAGGCCTAGGTGTGAAAATAACATTGTGATGTATCTGGATTATCATGCCAGACATATTTGGTGATAGCCTGAACGCAGGTCAAGCTTGCTGAAGACGGTGGCCCCAGTCAGGTCTAGTATTACCTTGTTGATCTTCGGTGTGATGTGCCGGATACGGCTTAGAGCAGCGTTTGGTAGCCTCATGTTGATACAAATGCGTACATCATTCAGTTGTTTTTGGTTTTTGAGTTACCACCATGGGAGATACCCATGGTGTGCGGCCTGAAGTTTTTTCAATAATCCCTAGCTGTTTGAGCTTCTCTAGCTCTACCTCGACGGCTTCTCGCAGGTGAAAGGGGACTCTTCTGTGCCTTACTGCCCATGGCTCTACAGTGGGGTTGATGTGTAGTTGTACCGTTCTCCCTTTCAGGCAGATTCCCTGAAATAACTTGGTGTGCTTCTACAGTGACTTGTCGATTTCAGGAGGATCGACGCTGAATGCGAGGTGATTGAGCTTGAGCTTCTCTGCTGTTTTGCAGCTCAGCAGGCTTTCTATTCAAACTTCAACCACATAGATGCGTGTTCTGCACAAAGTGCCGTTGTGTGTCAGGTCAGACTTAAAAGAGCCTACTACGGGTAGCAGCTTTTGCACCCATATGTGAAATGTTTCACCTTCATTTCTCGTAATTGTAGAGGCGGCTTCAGTTCCTTGAATCTTGCCAACAGCATCACATTCACTGTGGCCAACATGTCAATTAAGACTTTTGTGGGGGTTCCATCTGCTATGACTAAGGATGTGGGTCGGACAGTCTTTCTTTTGTTGGCTGATTTCATCATTGTGTTGACGGCCGAGATCAGGTGTACTCGCTCATTCTTCTTCCTGGGACGTCTAACTTGCTGGTCTTGAGATGAGTCACTTTCAGAGGCATCTTTGTCTTCGCTCCCACTAGTCGCTTCTTGGATCTCTATCACTGCACGTTCTTTCCCTTTGCTTCGCTGTTGGTTTTAGTACTGGGGGCCCACCTTGTTTCTTTTGGGGGTGGGGGTTTAGGCAGATGGCTGCAAAGGGTTTCAATTACTTGCACTTCAAACACGTGACGCCCAAGGCTGGGCAGGGTTCCTCCTTGTGCCACTTGCCCCAGTACAACTTGTACGTGTCTAGTTGTTTGCTTGGGGGCGAGAGAGGTCTGCTGGAGTTCTTCTTGCCTACTGGTTGTGAGTTGACTGCTTCAATGCTCTGTGTACTTCGAGTCATCGATGGGTAGTCAGTCCATGGCAGCTTCCATTGCCGTGGCCTGCTCATCCATCCATTCCAACATCCGTGGCCAACATTCTGTTGAGGGGTAGGTTTATCTCTCACAGGATGGCCCAGCACAGTTTTTCTGATGAGATCCCATAAATGGCCTGTTGACGCACTGTGAAGTTTTCATCTGGGAATTTGCATCCTATGGCCATTTGTTGAAGGTTTGTATGAAAATCGTCAATCCTCTCTCCCGGTCTCTGTCTGGCCATGCTCATCTGGAAGCACTCATAGTCCGGGTTCAGATCTGACTTGACCTTTCTAGTTAATGCTGCTTTGGCGGCTTCATAATCGGTGGTCGTCCCTCGATCTGGTAGCGCGTTGAACAGCCGGAGGGCTAGTGTGCCCAGGTTGAGCATGAGCAACGTTTACTGTTCTACTGCCTCTAGAATCCTTGTTTGTTTTAATGTGGAGTTCAAATTGTTGGAGCTATAACTCCCATCGTAGAGCCGCTCCTGTTGCATATGGGTTGAATGGGTTGAATGGGCGCATACATCCTCTGCATGTGGTGTCAGGGTTTGGTATATGCCCTTCTTGGTCAGCGTTAGCCCGTCTTGTGCTTCTGGATATCTGCTCTTCGTTGTCGCTCCTTGAAGGGCTTTCCATGGTTTGTTGTGGCAGGTGGCAGTGTCAGGGGATTGTATGGTGTTTTTTTGTTTTTCTTTCTCTTTTTCCTCCCTGCTGGGCTGGGCTCGGTTGTCTGATCCCTTTGTTTTTCCGTGTTTCTTTAGTTTTTTTTTTCTTCTTTTGCTTCCCCTTCTTTGGGTTGGGCTTTGGTTTCTGAGTACTCTTCTGTCACGTTGACATCTCCAGGACCTTGGGGGGCGGGCTGAGGGAAGGGAAGGGAAGTGACGCACGGGGGGCGGGATCCGGGAGTTCATGTATGGAGAGGGGATTAAAGCAGACGTTTATGAAGAGCTCTGTGTCGGCCCTTTTATTCCTGCGACATCGCAGGCCTGCTGCGCGCCAAGGCTGCTACACTGGCGACGAAGGTGGGATCGGGGGCACGGCAGCACACAACGAAGCTGTTGTAGCCCGCCCACGGACTCCTCATGAGCGAGAGCGCGCGCAGCGCAAGGAGGCCCAGGAACGCCGGATTACTACGCGGCTCGGCCCGCGGCGGTGAAAACATGCGGGGAGCGAGAAGACCCCACGGAACGGTGGACGGGTAAGCACACAGGACACGTGCTTTCCCGATCACAGCTACAGGCGCCGGTGGCACGAACGCACGTGCGCTGAGCACGCAGCTGTGGCCCAAACTCGCCTGGGTGCCTCAGAAGCCCTCACACCCCACGGCAAGGGAGGCATTTGTCACACGTGCCCTGCAGGACCAGGGAACACCGCAATCCAGCAGCCCAGAACAAAGAGCTCACCAAGACCCCAACGGCAAGGGGCACTGGAACCCCAGGGAGGGGTAGGATCAACGGAGGGTGCTTGTGCCAAATTGGCGGCCATTCCCCACGGAACAAGGAAGAGACCAATCTTAGGAGGAGGCGAGGAACTGCCACCCGAGACCACCAAGGAAAAATCATCAGCACCCAATACCCTCAGTGCCATGTCAGGCCAAGATGATGGGCAAGGAGGATGACCGCAGGCAAATGCACCGCCGGTTCCAGGCGTACCAGCGACGGACCATGTACCCTATCAGCTACCGGAAACGCTGGCCGTCCAGATGCCGGGGGCATTTGACGTGACGGACACCAGCAACATGGGTCCGAGATGGACTAAATGGATCAGAGACTTTGACCTATACATGGGAGCCACCGGACCCATTGCCGATGCAAGAAAGGTATGCCTACTCAAACTAGCTGTAGGATCTGCCACACGAGACATAATTGATGAAATGCCCCAAGACTTGATTGACACCATTCAAGACCTTAAAGATGCGCTCGCTGCGTACTTTGCACCGCACACCAATGTAGACTACGAAAGGCATCTATTCCATAGCACCAAGCAGGCCAAGGGGAAACCATGGACGCCTATGTGATGCGCCTGCGCACCAAATTGAAACATTGTGATTTTGCAAATTATTCAAACACGGAGGCATTAAGGTCACAAATCATCTCCGGATGCGAATCCCAGGCTTTCCGCCGGAAGCTGCTAAAAAAATCGCGTACGCTAGAGGAAATCCTAGCGCTGGCCAGTGTCGAGCGAGCCATAGACTCCCAGGTAGAGAGCTTTGGAAGCACAAATGCGGGGGAAAGTGTAAACAGACTACAGCTAGGGAATAAGTCAGAGGAACTTTTCTGCTATAAATGTGGATTTGAATACCCACATGAAGGAACCTGCCCCGCAATAGGACAACGATGTACATCCTGCGGTGAAGAAGGACACTTCAAAGCAGTATGCAGGCTGTTCCGTGACCGGAGGAGAGACCGACCCAGGGACAACACAGCTCGCCAGAGAAGCCGATACGGGGGAACATCCAGCAACAACCCAACCCCCACCATGGCAGCCACCCCGAACCAACCCACAGATGATCAGCGAGAGCGCAACTCGGGAGAAGATCGGCAGAGGAGGAAGGACAGAAGAAGGTTTGTAATGCGCGCAAAACCAGAGCGCAGGTCCCGACGCCATGTACGATACCTAGTGGAACAATCCCCCGCAGACTCCCACCCAAGCTCATCCGGGAGTGACCAAAAGAAGAAGGCCTACGTATATGCTCTGGGCAACTCCACAGCGACAGCACACAGCCCAACACTAATAATCAAGTTGCAAGAAAGACCGACAGAGTTTCTCATTGACACAGGAGCCTCGGTCAACGTGGTGAGCGAAAAAGTCTACACTGACCTCCTACAAAAACCGAAGCTGATCCCGGCGACGGTGGACATATATGCATATGGAGCCAAAACACTGCTCAAGTGTCTGGGACAATTCAGTGGTTTGTGCTGCTACAAAGGGCATGAAATGAGAATACCCATACATGTTCTGGCCACAGAGACGGACAGTGGCTGTGTCCTCAGCTTCAAAGCGGCTGCTGACATGGGACTGATACATATCTTGTACAACATAATGGTCCACAAATACATCGATCCAGTGTAAATGATCAACAATCTGTATCCCAAGATCTTCAGAGGTATTGGAAGACTTCGGGATAGACAAATAAAACTCCACGTGGACAACTCGATCCGGCCAGTGGCACAGCCATACCGCGGGATCCCGGTAAACATCCAAAAGGAGGTCGAAGATGAGATTCAAAAACTACTGGATCAAGACATCATCGAAAAGGCCACCGGCCCCACCACGTCGGTGTCCCCGATTGTCCCGGTCCCCAAAAAGGGCTCAGAGGCGATTAGACTTTGTGTTGACATGTGACGCCCGAATCAGGCCATCAGAAGAGAGGCACCCTGCACCACGCATAGCCGACATGATACATCTATTAAACGGAGCAAAAGTCTTCTCGAAGCTTGACTTGCAAAAAGGCTACCACCAGCTAGTCCTGCATCCAGAAAGCAGAAATATCACGACCTTCGTGACACACGTCGGCCTTTTCCGGTACAAAAGGTTAAGCTTTGGGGTATCCTCGGCACCGGAGACATTCCAAGCTGAAGTGCATAACATCATAAAGCACATTCCAAACTGCCTCAATTACTCGGACGACATACTAGTGTTCGGGACTGATGTCAATAAGCACGATGAAACCCTTATGAAAGTATGCAAGGCCCTTCACGATGCCAACCTTACCCTGAACAGGGACAAGTGCGAATTTCGAAAATCGACACTGAAATTCTTCGGCCATGTCTTCTCTGAATCTGGCATGACACCGGACCCGGATAAAGTGGCCGCGCTGAATGACACTGCTGCCCCATCCAATGTGTCGGAACTCCGGTCTTTCTTAGGCCTGGCCAGCTACTGTAACCGATACATACGGGACTTCGCGTCAGTCAGCAAACCGTTACGGAAACTGACCCATCAAGACGCAAAGTTTGAATGGACCAGCGACTGCCAGAAATCGTTTGAAGTGATCAGGGAGCGTGTTGCAAAGGCAGAAAACATGTCGTATTATGACCCCAATAGGAAGACGGAGCTTACTGTGGACGCCAGTCCGGTGGGCCTCGGTGCCATCCTGGCGCAACTCGATCCGAAAGATCCGTCACAGAAACACATTGTGGCGTACGCCAGTCGCAGCCTATCCACCACGGAACAAGCATACTCGCAAGCAGAAAAAGAAGGGCTTGCGGTGGTATGGGGATGCAAGCACTTCCATCTGTTTCTGTATGGCAAACCATTCCAGGTCGTTACGGACCATCAGGCCCTCTTATTCCTGTACGGCAATCCTCAGGCCAAAATGCCCCAGCGCATTGCAAGATGGGGCCTGAGGCTTCAAGACTACACCTTCGAGATCATTCACAGGCCTGGAAAGGGAGAAAACCCGGCTGATTTCCTGTCCAGGAGACCCCGGGAGGAGTGCGCTCCGGAACCATCGGTAGCCGACACATACTTTTTTTTTTTTTTTTAAAAAAGTTTATTGATTTTTCAACACAAACAACAATACAAACCAAACCGTAGTGCAATTAACAATATTACAATAAAGCATTTAATCATTAGTGCGCACTACCTCCCTGATCCCTCCCCCCTCGCGAGCCAGTTTCCATGTCACATTCCGTATCTGCCGCACATGAGCGGGCCTCGTTGTCATCCGACCCTCCCGAAGCCATCCCTGTCCCAAATATGCAAGATATCAAAGTCCTCCATGCCATCAAAGAGGCCAGTTCCTCCTCCCAAGACATACAACTCGCCTCCTGCCACACTGCTGTCTCGGCCTCCGCCCATTTCTGTAGGTCATTCCACCACACCTCAACCCGTGGCTTGCTACATTTTTTCCAGCCCATGGCTATTCTCCGTTTGGCCAGCACATACGCCAAGTCTTTCAGTTTACACACATGTTTCTGCTTCCTAGGTCTGGAAAACCCACCCAGCAGGCATGCCCAGGCGGTGTCTATGGCAAGCGTGACCCCTTTCTCTCCTAGCTTGCGCGCCACCTCCCTCCAGAACCCCTCGATCACTGGGCATGCCCAGAACATATGCGTCATGTCCGCATTTTCTTCGTCGCATTTAGGGCACGCCTGTCTGCCCGCATTCCGGAATTTGGATATCCGCAGTGGGGTCATATACGCTCTGTGCGTGACATATAGCTGTACCTGCTGCAGTCTGGCATTTCGAGATACTTTCCTGTGGTATCTTAGAGCCCGTTCCCACATCCCATCTCCCATCTGGGTCCCCACCTCGCACTCCCATTCCGATCGTAGGCCTGTCAATTCCTTCCCAACCTTCAACATCACCATCTCATACAACCTAGAGATCTCATGTCCCCCTTCCGTCGTGTCGTATATCCCTTCCAGCGTAACCTCCGACTCGTCTGCCAAGGTAAATTCAGGCCATAGTTCCCGAATTTTCCTCCCCAATCTGTGGTATGTTACATATTGGCCTCCATGTAATCCAACCTCCCCGCTAAGTTCCTCAAACGCTCTGATGGCACCCTCCTGCCACACATCACCCAATGTCACCAACCCCACAGATTCCCAATAGGTCCTAATAATCCCCCTCAGCTGTCCGTCTACCCCCGCCAGGGCAACTAGTGGAATCTGCGGAGAACACGGGAGTGGGTCTCCCATCAGTTTGCATGCTCGTCTCCACATCTTCCATCCCAGCCTCACCATCGCCGGGTACTTTCTCGTAACAGTTTCTGGCAACCAAATGACTTCCTTCAGGAAAAATGGGGCACAATCATGCCCGAATAATCTAAGTTCTGGGGTCTCTTCGTCGGAAAGCCATTTGGATACAAACTGTAGTTGGCTCGCTATGTAATAAGCCTCAAAGTTTGGGAGTCTAACTCCCCCTTTTTCATGAGAGTTCTGCAACTTCCAGAGTGCTACCCTGTTTCGAGTGCCATGCCACAGGAACTCTCTGCAAACCCCATTTATTTTAGCAAAAAAACCCTTAGGGATCATATATGGGATGTTACTAAAGTAGTGTAGCAGCCTAGGCAGAACCACCATTTTAATCATTGCTCCACGCCCCATCATCGCCAGGGGCAACTTCTGCCAGAAACTCATGCATGCGCGTATCTTCTCAACAGCCATCTCAGTGTTACACTTATGTTCTTTCTCTACCGTGTGGTAGACATCTATTCCCAGGTAACGAAACGTGTTAACTGCCCAGGGCACCTGTAGCACCGGCAGCCTCTCTATGGGGACCCCCGTATAGCAGCCCAATGGGAAAATGTTCGACTTCTGGGGGTTGACCGCTATGCCTGACAACCTCGCATATCTCCCCATCACGTCCAGGATATACTGTAAATTCTCCTCCGGATGACTCAGGTACAATAACAAGTCGTCCGCATACAGGGATATCAGATGCTTTTCCCTCCCAATCTCAATACCCACAATGTCGTACTGCTGCCGCAGGTACAGTGCCAGGGGTTCCAGGGCCAGGATATACAGCATCGGGGACCAAGGACACCCCTGTCTAGTGCCTCTGCTGAGTTGCCATCTCTCGGATATGATTGCCCCCGTCCGGACCCTGGCCAGTGGAGCACTATACAGCAGCTCCGCCCATCTAACGTATCTTGGACCCAGTCCGTATTCTCTCAAGGCCGTCAGCAGCCACCCCCAATTAACCGAATCGAAGGCCTTTACAGCATCCAACGACACTATCGCCATTTCCCCGTCGCTAATGGATCCCATCTCTATCACCCGGTGGAGGCGTCTGTGGTTTTGGGTAATATTCCTCCCCGGGACATACCCTGTTTGGTCCGGGTGTACCAGTTTGCCTATCACCCTCCGCAGTCTGTTTGCCAGGACAGCCGTTAGTATCTTGCTGTCCTGATTCAGCATAGATACTGGCCTGTACGACCCACAACTATGCCTGGGTTTATTGGGCTTAGGGAGCGGTACAATGACCGCCTCTCTGAGCGATTCCGGCAACCTCCCCGTCTCGAACGCCTCATTGAGCATATCAAGCATCGGGGGGAGCACTTCCGCTCCAAAGGTTTTGTAAAATTCGCTGGGCAGGCCGTCCGTCCCTGGGGTCTTACTAGTGGGTAGTTGCCGGACAACCGCCTCCAACTCCTCCAATGTTATCGGGGCATCTAATTCCTCTCTTTCTTCCGTGCTTATCCTGGGCAGCCCAATATCTTGCAGGGTCTCCAGCATATCCTCCCGGTCACCGCCACCCGGATCCCCGTACAATTCCCTATAGTAATTCACAAATTGTTCGTTTATGCCCTCTTGGGTATCTATCTGCTTCCCATCCTCTCTAGTAATCGTCCTAATCGGGGGTCTCGGGGTTTCTTTCTTATATAGCCATGCCAGGAGACGGCCCGTTTTGTCTCCTCCCGCGTGTTGTCTCTCAATATATTTTTTATAGTTTAGGTTACAGAGCCTCCCCCAATGTTCCGTACACTGCTGTTGCAGTTTAAGCACCAGCTCGTTGTCTATGGGCTCGCTCTTCAACGCCCGTTCCAACTGGCTTTCTGCCCTCTGTAAATCAACCAGGACCCCATTCTGCAAGCCTTTCGATTTGGCAATCGCCACCCCTCGCATCACAACCTTAAAAGCCTCCCACAGAGTTCCCGCCGAATCAACGCTGCCAGTATTGGTATCGAAATAACTAGCTATTTCCTCCCGCATATCTTCCCTGAAAACCTGGTCTTTAAGCGCCTCTGCGCGCAGACGCCACGTCGGGATCCGCGCTCTGGGGCGGCCATATTGCCAACCCACCACCAATGGCGAGTGGTCCGATAGGACCCTCGCTTTATATTCCGCCCTGGACACCTCTGTCAAGACATCCGATGTGGCAAAGATATAATCAAGCCTGGTGTGCAACTGCTGCGGGGCCGAGTAGTGTGAGTACTGTCTCACATTGGGGTGCTTAGTCCTCCACACATCCTCGAGCTCGAAGTCTCGCAGCAGCGTCCGCAGCGCCCGGGCTGCCGGGGCGGGCCTAGTCACTTTATCGTCGGATCTATCCATCCCCGGCTCCAACACACAGTTAAAATCCCCTCCCCAGAACACCGCACTCCCAACACACCAGCTCAGGCTGGCACTCATAGTCCGATAGTACTCTGCCGTGCCCTGGTTCGGGGCATACGTGTTCACTACACACATCTCTTTATTCTCGATTGCCCCTCTTACCATAGCCAGGCGCCCCTCAGTATCCAAGATTTCCTGCCTCAGTTGAAACGGGACATGTGGCGCCACCCAGATCAGTACACCTCTGGCATAAGCCGAGTACGTGGATCCCACCACCGTTCCACCCCACTTTTTCTTTACCAGCTCCAGTTTATCTCGGGTCAAATGCGTTTCTTGCAACAATGCGATGTCTATCTTTTGCCTTCTCAAGTATAGCATGACTTTATTCCGTTTTAGATAGCTATTGAGACCCCTGACGTTCCATGTTAGCAATTTTAGCTCCCCCATAATTCACTGGTATCCTGCCCACTCCCCCCCAACCCACCCCGCTCATCCGTGCCGTCCAGATATCTCATCCAAAATGTACTCCCAGGGCTCGCGGTCAAACTTAAACTCCCCAACGCTATGTACACCCCAACTTTCCCCGCACCCCCCATTCCCCCCACCCGTCCCCCCAACACCCTCCCCAACTGTTGCCCAGCTCCACCTCGGGAACTCAGGCCCCCCCACATCTAGTTCTGGCTGTTACACACAGAGCCCAGTAGGGTAAAGTCGCCCTAACGGCCACTTAACTAAAAAACACTAAATGGGGGTGAATGGACTAGCCCCGAAAGGCTCCTTCGTATAACCACAGGTACGGTGCAAACAGTGCATTGATCATTCAGTTCCAGGCCCGACCTCCCCCGGCCATAACAGTAACTATATTCAAGTCCCATAGTCTTCTGGCTGCACTCTTTATCGTCGTAGCGCACTTAACTCTTATTGCCACCTTCATCAGCCTGGACCTCCGGCTCCTGGGGGCTGCCCTGCATGTCCAACCAACCCATGGCTTCCTCAGGCGACTCGAAAAACAAGGATCTGTTGTTGTGGATCACCTTCAATTTGGCCGGGTAGAGGAGCATATACTTCTTCCCCGCCTCTCTAAGTCTCCTTTTGACCGCTGCAAAGTTCATCCGACTCCTCTGCACCATCATGGTGTAGTCTGGGTAGGCCGTTATGGTGGCCTCCCCCCTCTTGATGGTTCCTCCTTTGCGAAAATGCTCCAAAATCCTCTCTCTGTCTCGATAGTTAAGGATTTTGGCTATCATTGGCCTGGGCGGACCGCCCGGCGGAGGCCTCCTGGCCAATGCTCTATGCGCTCGCTCCACCGCAAAACCCTGCGACAGCACTCCCCCAGTGATCTCTTGGAGCAACATATTCTCAATGAAGTCCGTGGGGTTGTGACCCTCCAATCCTTCCGGGATGCCCACTACACGGATATTATTCCTCCGGGCGCGCCCTTCTGCTTCTTCGGCCCTGTTCTCCAGGTTGCGCACTTTCTGTTCCAAGACATGCAGGTCGGCCTTGTGTGAGGCGCAATCTGCCGTGTTGGCGCTCCCCTCCTTTTCCAGGCTCTCCGTGCGCTCCGACAGAGTCCTCACATCTTGTCGAAGTAGGTTCACCTCCTCCCGAACTTCTCCCACTTTGAGGTCAAGCACTGTTTTCAGGTCCGCCACCACCATTTCGAGCTTGGCTTCCCAAGCGGTTTTCAAATCCGCTTTCAATTCTGCGAGCGCAACTAACACGTCCTGATTTGGGCTAGCGGCGGCCATGCCGCCTGCAGATGGCTTCTCCTTGCTCCGAGCACTTTCTGGGCCTGGTGGTGTCTTGGTAAACTCATCCAATGTGGGTTGTTTCACTTTCTGTCTGACGGATTTATTCGCCATTCCACCACCACTGTATGTCGCGGGCCCGTACACTCCCGCCTCACCCCCACCCCGGGAGAGAGGAGCCCACCTTCCGCTCGCAATGGAGCGAGTCGCTTCTCCCGCACCAAGTGTACCTCCGCAGTCACTCCTTCCGCCACTCGACTGGGTCCCTACCAGCGAGTTCCTACACAATGTGGGCCCTCCGTCCCAAGGCTGCCGCTTGACCAGCACGCGATGCTCCGGCACCCAAGGCGGGTGGTCAGCTCGGGTGGGTCCTAGTGCCGACCACTGACCGTCACTGTCCAAAGCCCGTGATAAGTAATCGGTGCCCACCGAGACTCGCCGGTTCTCTCCCAGAGGCCATTCTCACACTTCACAGCTTACTTTGCCACCGATCACTACGAGAATGCCTCTTCATCGCCCCGCATGTATCTCCTCCGTTGTCCGGCATGGCCGCCATCTTCCCTCCGTCCGGGCCGTGACTCCCGGATCTTCGATCGCAATTTTTCTGTTGTTGCCGGGCTTACGAAGGATTCAGCTCCTCAATATTTATGCAGCATACATTCATGGACGGGTTCCTTCGTTCCTGACTCGCGAAAGTTAGTCTCAATGCACTTTTACACAGGATAAATGCAGGATCTTCAGGAGCTCTTCCAAGAGCGCGTCCTCTCACATGGCTTCCAAGCCACGCCCCCCCGACACATACTTAAGGTACCTTATCCACCAGTCCGCGCCAGAAGGAATCAATATGGAGGCGCACGCCACAGAAACAGAGAAAGATGCAGCGTGCAGCATCATTCGTGAGGGACTGGAGTCGGGGCTGTGGCGAAGGGCAAAGGAAAGGGGGAGGGCCGTAGGAGGCACGGTGCAAGAGGAAGTGGAGAGACTACTGCAGGTAAAAGAGGAACTCGCAGTGTCAGATGATCACCTGCTCATCAAGGACTGCAAGCTAGTCCTTCCCCAATCCATGAGAGCCAAGGTCATAGAACTAGCTCACGAGACTCACCGAGGGATAGTATCAACGAAACGCATGCTGCGCCAAAAGGTGTGGTTTCCCCACATGAACAACATGGTTGAAGCTGCACTGAAAGCGTGCCCCACGTGCTGCGTAATCACACCAAACCGCCACCCAGAGCCACTACTCATGTCGGAACTACCACAGAGAATATAGGAAGCGGTGGCGGCTGATTTCTTCAGGCCCCATGAGGGAGGAAAATATGTCCTAGCCGTAATGGATGGATACTCACGATACCCAGACGTGAGGCTGGTATCGTCAACGGCTGCTCACCATGTCATCCCCGCATTAGACCAGATGTTCTCAGCCTATGGGGTGCCGAAGGTGGTAAAGACAGACAATGGGGCTCCGTTTTGCGGACATCAATTCGCACGATTTGCTGACTATCTGGGATTCCATCACAGAAAGGTCACCCCTTTGTGGCCCCAAGCAAATGGAATGATCGAACGATTTATGGCCAACCTGAAGCGAGCCCTACAGATAGCAAGGCTAACCGGCCAGCCGTACGAACAAGTCCTGAACCAACTGATGAGAGACTACAGAGGGACTCCTCATAGCACCACAGGGAAAACCCCAGCAGAACTGATGTTCGGCCGAAATACACAAACACGTATTCCCCAGAACAACGACATCTCTCCGCCACCGATGCTGGATCAGGTGGTACGAGAACAAGATGGAGCAGCAAAAGCCTGTATGAAAGAATATGCCGACACCCGCCGGAAGGCGCGGCCCTCGCACCTAGAAGTGGGCGATGTCGTGGCAGTACGCCAACCTTCGACACACAAGTACACATCGGCATTTCGCGATGAACCGTTATTAGTCACCCAGAAGAAAGGCTCTATGGTGACTGCTCGAGGTGCAGAGGGAACAATCACAAGGAATTCCTCTCATTTCAAGGAGCTTCCACCGACGGGAGCTCGGCGCCTGGGTGGACGAATTCAGCCCCCCCTCCTGTATGAATCGGATGATCCGTATCAGGCTGACCAGTGGGACTCGACTGAGTCAGAACAGGAAGGAGGGAATGAAATGGAAGGGAGTGGACCTTCACCAAGGCAAGAGCAAGCACGACCGCAGAGGGCTCGGAACAAACCTCGAAGATGGATAGAGGAAATGGACTAGAAGCCCACCAGGCTTCCGCCTGTTGTGAAGAGCCTGGTAACTGTTTAAAAAGGGGGGAGATGTCACGTTGACGTCTCCAGGACCTTGGGGGGCGGGCTGAGGGAAGGGAAGTGACGCACGGGGGCGGGATCCGGGAGTTCATGTATGTAGAGGGGATTAAAGCAGACGTTTATGAAGAGCTCTGTGTCGGCCCTTTTATTCCTGCGACTTTGCAGGCCTGCTGCGCGCCAAGGCTGCTACATCTTCCAGCCTGTATTGTGTGGCTGGGAGTGGTGTTGGTGCACCCGGCAGGGTGTTGGGGGAGGTGCTCTTCTTCCCTTTGCCCGAGTCGGTGGGCTCGGCTTGCGTTGCATGCAAGATAAGGGGTGGGCCTTGGCACTATTTACTTCTCAGCTACGTCTGCTTCCTGCGACTAAGGGACGGGATTGGCTGCCCGGAATTACATGGCTGCCTTGTCAGCTGTACAACCAGGGCGGGGAGCACACCTTGCTCACGCGAGGATTTCGTTCTGCCTCGTCGCCATTGTGATGCCCTGCAGGCCGAGGCTAATGGGTGATGATGGGCCTCGCCTGCAGTGAGGAGCATGAATAAAACACATGCACACAGGTTGGTGTTCTACTGTGCACTGGTCCGTTTCCGGAGCGTGCGTGACTTTATTTTTCCTTCTCCCACCCCTTCGTCGTCCTATCACGTGGGGTCAGGCTCCCCCCCCCCACACACTTGACCTGGCGAGTCAGGCACAACACCACATGCCGTGCTATCTGCTGAGCCAATGTATCTCTTCTGTAACTTGGCATGGGGAATAGGGTACTAAATGGATTTTGGCCGCCCTTTCAAAATGTGTAAATTCATCAGCAGTGCAGAATAAATGTTATTCTCTGTGTTTGCTCCATGGTCACAGTGGCTTTCATTTCTAGTGCTAGATTGGCTTAGGGTTACAGAACCTTACCACCCCAACCCCCTTGGCTGTATATAATCTAGTGCGACTTTTCTCCGGGAGTGCATAGCCCAAGTTTACAAAGCTCCTCCCCTTGTCCTGCATGGCTTAGGTGTGTAGTGCATCTTTAAGACTGGGCGGCTCATTGATTTTACACCGAGTCACAGACTTTCTCTTATGGTGGGGGATGGCACAGTGCAGGGTTGCAGAGTACTTCACGAATATGGCTTTGTGACCCTGTAAGGGTTGTTCAGCGTTAAAAAGACTTTCCCATTAGGCTGTATGCCTCTGGTGATTAGCATAGGGTCAAAAACATTAACTCTAGGACTGATTGGCTCAGTTATTTGACACGTTCATATCCAGAGTTGGCTGCTACAAAGTGCAGGTTTTACAAAACCTTTCACATCCGGGCTCATCTGAAAATGACAGAAGGTTTGGTGTTAGGTGCACACTATGGTAAATCCCATACCCATAGCGCTCAACTCACACGCTTTTGGCGGGTGTCACCCGCCTTGTAAACAGCTGGCTCATCCGCCAAGACTTCTGCATGCCCATTCGTTTCAATGGGCCTCTCACCCGCCAAAAATAAAATCGGGTGTTTTCACCCGCCTTTGCGACACAAATGGTTGAGAGCTATGCATACCTAAAACATAACTTAACATTTATTTGTCAGCAGTTCTACTCAGATTTGCATTGATGTGGTCCTTTGCTGAGTTCTTGGTTTCTTCCAGGCTCTGTTTCTTCCAGGCTGTATTTCCTCATTGTTTCTTCTAGGCTCTTGCAGGGACGTGATTTCACCAAAATGCAAGGGCTAGTGGAAGTGACATCACACGACCCTTGACGTCTGATGCCATCACAGGAAGTGATGTCATTTGACCCCACTGTTACCCGGGGCTCAAGGAGTTAACACTCTCGAGCCCCCGCCGTTGGGAAGGCGGAGCCTGATTGAAGAAAGGGGGTTCTGGGGCACGTGCGCGGCAACCGAGTATTACTCCATAGTTGTAAAAGAATAAAGACGTTCCTCCAATCCCTCCGTGTGTGCGTCCTTCATTGGGCCTAGATCCCTAGGCAACATTTGGCGACGAGGATTTCCCCCGCACACCGGAGCCCTCCTCCAGCAGCAGTCCGCTGCTTCCGCGCTCGTGCTGCAGGAGACCCTGGGAGCCTCCTCCTCCTGCTCCTCCTCCGCGCAACACGGCAATCCGCCGGATACGCTCAGGCGGCTACCGGCCCGCTGAGCCTCCTCCTCCAGAACCCCGCAGAGGCGATCCCGCCCACGTCCTCCCTCCCGGACCATAGAAGTCACCACCGAAACCGCCTCGCTGAAGAAGATGCCCGGACCACCGGACATCCGAAGGGCACCGGGGCGCACGCGGACCCGCTCGAGGCCTACCAACCTCGCCCAGGCCTAACTCCCAGGCACCATGAGCACTCCACCCTCCAACCCGGGTTCCAGCCAGGGACCTCAACCACCGCGGGCGGCGAAGTCGATACAGCTACGGTTGCCCCCACCATTCACCATGACACCCCAAGCAACCAAAGGGCCCAGGTGGACCGACTGGATGGATGATTTTTGTGAGGGGATCCGGCGACGGGGACTCCCCCAACATAAGAGACATTTTCCTCAACCTCGTAGGGGGGGAAATCAAAACCGTCGTAAAAGCAATTCCGGCAGCGGAACAAGACACCTTCCCCAATCTGATTAGGGCGTTAGACAAACTGTTGATCATCGAGGTCAATCGGGACTACGAAAGAAATCTGTTCAACCAGTGCACCCAACTGCTACAAGAGACTGTAGATGAATTCATCACACGTCTACGAGTGAAAGGGATGAACTGCCAATTTGACGCGTTCTCGCTGGAGGAAGCCATACGGCTGAGGGTGATCGAAGTCTGCCTCTCCCCCGCACTCAAGAAGCAGCTGCTAAAAAACCTCTCACCATACCTGAAGTGAGTGAACTCGCTCGCATCCATGAGAGGGTGGATGCGCAAGCCTCATCCATGGGACGCTCCGGCAACCCTAATCCAGACACGGGTGAGCTCATAGCTGCCATACAGCTGCCCCGTAGCCATACAGACTACCGGCGACCCCTGCAATGCCCGCCGCACGCCAACAAAGACAGTGCTACCGCTGCGGAATGTCCTTCCCCCACTCAGGGTCATGTCCAGCCCTGTCCCAACGATGCACTAATTGCGGGAGAGAGGGACATTTTCAATCCGTCTGCAGGGAGGGCGTACCATTCCCCCCGATGCGACCCCAAGTGGCCACCAGGATGCCTTTCCGGCCACAGCCACTGCAGTATAATCAACCCAGACCTTACCAGCAAGGGTTCGGGCAGAGGCGCTACGTCAGAGCGATCGACGAATACCAACCGGCAGGATACGCTCTGCAGTACGACCAGGCCGAACAGCCCAGACACTTCACGGATGAATACGACGACCCTCCTGCGGACCACAGGCCTGAGACACTCTGCCAGGACGACCAGGTGATGGCCTATTACGCACCGTATGATCAATACGACCACAACGAGTTCGTCAACCTCATACTCGACAACGAAGAAGCCAGGGAGGCCCCGAAAATCCCGATCAAAATGGGGAACTGCCAATTTCAGTTTATGATCGACTCTGGTGCCACAGTGAACATTATGGGCGAGCAGGATTATGACCGGATACCACACCCGCCGCCGCTGGACCCATCCCGGTCCAGAATTTTTCAATGGGGGGCTGCCACCCCGCTACAGACAGTGGGACAATATACCCAATGCCTCCTTCTAAATGGGCGGCAAGTGAACGCGACCATTCACGTCATCCGGTCCCTCGCCAAGAGTCGATGCTTACTCAGTTACCACACAGCATCGCGCCTGGGTCTGATCGAGATCCACGTGAACGCGGGTGACGTGATCACCACTACCTCGAGCAGCCCAGACCTGAGAAACACCACGGGGTCGATAGCAGTCCACCAGACTCAGTCGCTCGTCTCGCAGGACGTCATCGCGAAGGGTGACGTTGCCTATGTACAGTACGTGGCCTCCCACTCACTGCCGCCGGCGTTGTCCCTAGAAAGGGTTGCCGCCGCGTCCGCTGCTGACCCAACGACAGCCCTGGCGATCAGCCTCACGTCGACCAGCAAATGGAAAGATCATCACAGATCCATACTAGCCCATTCAGGAGTGAACAAACAGGAGATTGAGCGGCTGGCTCGGGTGCATGGGGAACTTGCAGTGAAAGACAATAACATTCTGTTAAGAGGGTGCAGGATCGTCATTCCCGCCACGCTCAGGAGTGAGGTGGTCAGCGTCGCCCATGAAGGCCACAGAGGAGCCGAAAACACGAAGAAACAGCTCAGGTGCCATGTGTCGTTCCCCTTCCTGGATGCCGCTGTCGATGAGTGGGTACGGAACTGCCATGCCTGCAAGTGTACAGCCCCTGCTGAACGTCCGCCCCCACTCCAACACACTCAAATACCTGATCGCCCGTGGGAACGGATAGCCATGGACTTCTATGGGCCCACTGACGCAGGCGACTACCTCCTACTGTTCATAGACGAACATTCGAGGTTCCCTATAGTGAAGGTGGTCAACTCCACGGCATTTCCCCAGGTGGCGGCGGCGATAGAGGAGGTTTTCAGCGAGTGGGGGATCCCCAAATGGGTCAAATCTGACAATGGACCACCGTTCTGTGGGCATGAGTTTACGACATTGGCAGAGCACCTGGGTTTCAGACATATGAAGATAACCCCCCGACACCCTCAAGCGAACGGAATGGCTGAGCGCTTTATGGCGTCGATCAAAAAGACAATACAGAGAGCACGACTTGACGCAGTCAACACGCATCAGGCACTGTGTCGTCTTTTAAGAGACTACCGGAACACTCCTCATGATGCTACAAATAAGACGCCCGCCGAACTCATGTTTCGCTACGAGGTGCGAACCCGCATTCCGCGAAACCTGTCAAGTGCAGAGCCGGTCGACGAGGATCTACTCCAAAGGGATGCTGAGGCAAAAGAGAATGCGAGGTTCCGTACTGATGCACGGCGCGGAGCGGTGACACCAGAGTTTCGCATAGGTGATGAGGTCCTGGTACAACAGCCAACTACCAGGAAGACGGATCCGCGTTTTGCTCCAGGTCCCATGAGGATAGTCGCAGTGAAAGGCACGATGGTGACAGCTGAAGATCAGAACAGAGCTGTCACCAGGAACTGTCAACAGTTCAGGCACTACGTCAGAAGAGAAGGTGCAGAAATACCACAGAGGGCCGTCTCCCCAGAACCGCAGACGCAGCGGGATGAGTTGTGGATTCCCCCAGAGGGAGATCCTGGAGAGACGAGCCAAAGAGCGGTAACTCAAGAGGTTTCAGAGCCCGAAACTCAAGGTGAGAGGCTGCGACGAATCATAAGGAAACCAATGAGACTTGTTGAAGAGTGTTAAGGTGTTGTTTAAGCACAGAGTGTTAGGTTGATGTTTGGACATATTGTTCGGGGGTAGTGTTACCCGGGGCTCAAGGAGTTAACACTCTCGAGCCCCCGCCGTTGGGAAGGCGGAGCCTGATTGAAGAAAGGGGGTTCTGGGGCACGTGCGCGGCAAGCGAGTATTACTCCATAGTTGTAAAAGAATAAAGACGTTCCTCCAATCCCTCCGTGTGTGCGTCCTTCATTGGGCCTAGATCCCTAGGCAACACCCACCCACACAGTGACATCACAGGAAGCGATGGCACACAACCTTTCACCCCTTTACAAAACAGGAAGTGGCATCACATAACATTGTTCCTAAGTACACTACAAAAAATATGGTTACGATATCACTGTAAAGTAATATACATTTCATACAAGAATAGATCACCATATGTATCATTAATATCAGAGTGTATAGGCTCATTTTACCAAATTACTGTGAATGCAAGCAGACATCCAAGGCATGATAATGATGTGTTATTATACAGCCCTTACGCTTGAGCACTTTATATAGAACAAATATACATACAATATCACCCAACCTGTGTTGGTACTCGTTCATCAACCTCAGAAGGATGAAAGGCTGAGTTGGCCTTGCCGGGATACGAATCTGCACCCTGCAGAACCCCACACATCGCAGCATTAAGCACTCAACCCACTGAGCTACTCTTACCGGCAATTACAGGTCTGAATGTTCTCAAAGTCAGAAAGCAAATTACACACTGTAGTGGATACCATTAAACTGGTAACTGAGATTTAACAGCAGGCCAGTTCACCCGCAGTTCTGGTGCAAAGTTGGCCACATGTCAAGCCTGCGTGAATCTACTTTTCAGGCTTCAGAGGTTGGCAAAAAGATACCATTGGGAGGGTTCATAACTGTTTACTAAAGAATTGAGAGTTGCGCAGGGAAAGCAATGCACTCACACGGCATCCCGTACTCTGGGCACTCGTGACCTCATACGTGACCTCATACATGCAAACAAACATCCTGAACAGCATGCCATGGAGATAGGAAAGATAGATACAATACAACAAAGCATTAATTGTGGCACAATGAAATCAAGGACCACTTTATGTGCTTTCGCCAAACAGTTCTACACTGTACACAAGCTTTTAGGTGCAGGGATTTTGTCAAGTGACCGAGGACACCGAGATGGAATGTCTTGTGATGATCGTAACAGAGACAAGGGCCGAAAAAAACACGCTATAACTGCAACTTGGGAAACGCAAAATACATAGTCCCAAATGAATGCTTATTCTACTTTAAATGCTTTTTGGAAGTTTTTGTCTGCATTGTGAATTTGAGGTGTTAAAGAACACCAGAAATCAGCGGCTCACCCCCTGAAGTGTGGCTGAAATAAACCTTTAATGAGTCTAGCAATTATTGTATAGAATTCCAGAAAGACTAATAATTTGTTATTCCTATTCTTTCTTACTTAGGGTCACTGCTCAAAGTGTTACATATGTGGAACCCCCTGTTTTTAAGGTATCTGAACAAGAAAGTCAGCCACTCCAGAAACAAACTTGCCACAGACCACGAGCTTCGACCTAAATGACGACCCTGGGCTCTTGTTTCTTCCGGGCTGTATTTCATTGCTGTTTATTTCCAGGCTCCATTGCTTTATTGTTTCTTCCAGGCTGCAATTCCTCCCGGATTCTCCCAGTCTTCTGTTTCTTCCAGGCTGCTGTTCCTTGCTGTTTCTTCCAGGCTGCAGTAACTTTCTCCCAGCCTTCTGTTTCTTCCAGGCTGCTGTTCCTTGCTGTTTCTTCCAGGCTGCAGTAACTTACTGTTTCCTCCAGGCTGCGGTTCCTCGTGGTTTTATTCCAAGCATCTCTTTCTCATGATTTCTTCCAGGCTGCTGTTTATTCTGGGCTGTATTTCTTCATTGTTCGTTCCACGCTTCTGTTCCTCACTGTTTCTTCCAGGCTGCTGTTTCTAATGGGCTTTATGTACTCCTGTTTTCTTCCAGGCTGCTGTTTCTTCTGGGCTATATTTCCTCATTGTTTCTTTCAGGCTTCTATTCTACACTGTCCCTTCCAGGCTGCTGTTTGATTTGGCCTGTATTTCCTCATTGTTTCCTTCAGGCTTCTATTCTACACTGTTTCTTCCAGGTGGCTGTTTCGTCTGGGCTGTATGTACTCATTGTTTCTTCCAGGCTGATGTATATTCCAGGCTTTTGTTCTACACTGTTTCTTCCAGGTGGCTCCTTCTTCTGGGTAGTATTTCCTCACTGTCTCTTCTGAGCTGCTGTTTCTTCACTGTTTTTTCCAGGTTACTGGTTCTTCTGGGCTGTATTTCCTAATTGTTTCAACCAATCTGCTTTTCTTCACTGTTTCTTCCATCTAGCACAGTATTTAGCCAACTCCAAAAAGATTCTGACCTCCGAGACTGAGGAGGGAGCGTTGGCTGTCTTGTTGCCGTTGGCGGGGTCTGGCAATACACCCTCAGCATTGAAGACCTTGCCTGAATGCAGGTCAAGCTTGCTGAAGACGGTGGCCCTGGTCAGGTCTACTTTTACCTTATTGATCTGTCGGGGTGATATGCCGGTTACGCATGGTAACCTCATGTTGATACAAATGCATACAGCATTCGGTTGTTTTGGTTTTTGAGTTACTACCATGGAAGATACCATGGGGTGCAGCCTGAAGTTTTTTCAATAATCGCTAGCTGTTCAAGCTTCTCTAGCTCTACCTCGACAACGTCTCGCAGGTGGAAGGGGACTCTTCTGTGCCTTACTGCCCATGGCTCTACAGTGGGGTTGATGTTTAGTTTTACTGTTCGCCCTTTCAGGCATCAGATTCCCTGAAATAACGTTGTGTGCTTCTCCAGTAACTTGTCGATTTCAGGAATGCAAGGTATATGAGGCCAAGGATAAGTCTTGCAGTCCTGTTCTGAATTAGTTGAAGGGGGCAAAGGGAGGAGTTAGGCAGATTGAGGAAGAGGCTGTTGAAGTAGTCCAGTCTAGAGAGGACCAGAGCTCTGCAGAGATTGAGTTTCTGGGGGAAGGTGAGGAAAGGGAGAATGCCTCTGCGGAGGTGCAGCTGAAAGTGGTCCTTCTTGGCAATATCCGTGATGTGAGGAGAGAAAGAGAGACAGGAGTTGAAGATGACACCAGGGTTTTTTACCTCCCAGGAGGGAGAGGTGAGGGGACCCATGGAGCGCAGCCAGTGTGTGGGAGGGAAAGCGGGAGCATCGGTCCCAATGAGAAGGATCTCTGTCTTACCTGCAGTAAGGCAGAGATCGTTAGCAGTGCACCATACCTGAATAGTAGACAGGCAGTCAGGAATGAGAGAGGAAGAGGAGGGGGCAGAGGAGGGAATCTTGAAGGAGAGCTGCGTGTCATCAGCATAACACTGGAAGTTTGGCGAGAAGGTGGTGATCAAATGGGCTAGAGGGGCCTGGTAGATGTTGAAAAGCCAAGGCGAGAGGAGAGAAGGTGGATGGGGCTTTGCCAGAGGACCCAGGGGGTCCAGGTGAGATGAGAGGCCAGGAGAGCATGATTAGACCAGTAGAGAGGAGTAATGAGAGGGTTGGAGATGGGGATGTCTGAAGAGATAATCATCCAAGGGGTGTCCGACTGAGTGCGTCAGGGCTGGAGGGAAGAATGAAGAGGGAAAGAGAGTCACAGAGGTTGCAGAAGAGCCCAGAGGCCGCATCAGGGGAGTCGAGGTGAATATTGACATCACTGAGGAGGAGAAGCTCGGAGTAGGAGGAGGTCAGGAGAGAAGAGGACAGGTCAGCCCATTCTGAGAGGAAGTGGGAGACCTTGCCCGGGGGCCTGTAGTTGGTGGCCACAGTCAGAGAGAGGCCAAGAGAGACACCAAGCCTGCAGACAAGGCATTTGAAAGAGGAGTAGGCGTGAATGGGTATGATAGTAGCAGGGACCCACTGAGAGAAAATCAGGGCCACTCTGCCCCCTGACCGGTTAGGCCTGGGCTTAGAGAGGATCTTCTAATGCTCAGGAAGGAGAGTATCAAACCTTGTGACAGAGCTGGCAGTGAACCACGTCTCGGTGAGAGCGAGGATGTCTAGGTCGAGGTCTTCAAGGAGGTAGCAGATGTCAGAGGAGTGTTTGACTGCAGAGCGAGAGTTGAGAGTAGCTAAGTGGAGCAGGTTTGCTACTTTTGAAGGTCTTCTGAGGAAGGGTAAAGGAGTGTGGTACACCCGTCGGAGGTGGCAGAGTGGCCAGACGGGTGGCAGAAATAGGATTGGCAGGAGAAGGGAGGAAGTTGATGAGAGGTAGAAGATGCCTATCAAGAAGAGGGAGGTTGGGCTGAGAGGGAATCAAATGAGCTCAATAAGACATTAGGAGTCAGTTTCAGGAGGGCTCTGAAATGTTCTCCTCAGTAGTTAAGTAAGTTCGGTTTGTAACTTGTCAAATGGAATGTTCACCAGTGACCCTCCATTGTAGCCTTCCAACACTGGCTGCTTGGATGGTCCCACAAAGCAAGAACAACAATGGATCTTTTTCGATGGCAAGATACCAGATCAAAAGGGCCACACTGGCCAATAGCATTGTGGTTCATCCTGCTGGGAGGAGGAGGAACCTCAACTACAATGGAGAGACTGAATGGTTTGACATGTTAGCATGCACAGGCTGTGTGGATCTCATGCGTAAACGCCATGGAGTGTGCACAAGTATAGAATCGTTAGTGAGGGTGTGCAACATTGCATCTTTTCCACCCATGTCCGTCTGTCCTGACATGTGGTTTAAGGTCTGACCCTTAGATCTGTTCAGGAATTCAGCTCTACCACTTGTCACACACACGTGGTGTGACCGAATAAATGTAAGTCAGGAAGAGACCGCAGGGATTTCTTGTCCTGCTAATTCTCTAGGAGTTAACTACATCTTTGTGCCCCACTTGGTGGTTGGACATGCGCAGTCTCTACAGACTATGACACCTTTGGGCACTTTTGCCATATAGCTTTGCTCTTTGCCATGCCTACAACCTCATGGAACACAAGTGATCTGGGTCATTGTCATTCTGCAGTATTCTTAAAGGAGGGTGGGATGGCTGTGCTTAGTTTAATCTGCTCTTAAAGTGAGGAAAGGCCTCTTTCTTCATTATTTAGTTCCTGAAGAGGACAACGTTTTCCCCAATAGGGCATTGCTCGTGTGTGCCCCCAGTCATACCAGCTTGAGAGCCCACCTGGTAAGACCACTCGGTGCAGCAATATATAGGTAACCTCCTACAGGATTTTTTGTATTGCTTGCTGTCTTTCTTTGTTAGCCTGATAACTCAATGGTGTTAGATTTAGGGTGACCAGATTTTACGGATCCACACCCTTTACAGTCTTGCACATTCATATAATAAACTTAGATATCAAAGATTGCACATTGAAAAGTATATAAGAAAAATCATAATGGCTATGCCAACAAATATGCTTAAATTAGCTTAACCAGTGTCTCCCAGAAAAACCTGCAAGTCCCTTGGTAAATTTCCTTCTAATTGTGAGATTTGTTTTCATAGACGGTATTAATTATTGATATTTTATAAGCATCAATAGTTTTCTGTATAATTTCACGACCTGCATGTTATTCATGCATTGATAATCAATCTCCTTATCTTCTCACTGTTGCCAGAAAAATCCTTTAACAATCCACAATATCATAGGATGTACAGTTTTTATTTTGAACACATATCTTCGTCTTTACTCTATTAGACAGGGGGAGGAGTTTGCATGTTACATTATTGTTTCAACTCCATTAGAGAAATATTGTTAAGCATTAATTCTGTCTTTTAGGGCCATTATAGCAAAACAAAAGAAATGACAGCTGGAAGGTTTAGAATTAATTGTAACCTCTGGCATTGCTCTGGGCAACCCTCCAGACTATCGTTCTTTGCCTGTCAAGCCATTACAAAAGGGGAAAGACATATGCAAATCAGGTTTGGTGCCACCCCAAAAGGGGCAGTCCAGCCCGAACTGCTTGATCACATCGCTTCTGCACGAGACCCCAAGCATCCCCAGACATGTTTTGTCCTCTTAGGGCCTCATCAGTGAGGAGTAGCTTGGGTCTCTAAGCTCAGCAGGCATGGGACCCACGTCTGGGCATACCCGTTCCACTCGGATGACTACAGAAAAAAAAGAGGTGATGTCTGGAATGGTTAGAATTAATCATAATCTTTGGCATTGCTCTGGGCAACCAGACCATTGTTCTTTGCCTGCCAAGCCATTACAAAAGGAGAGACCATATGGAAATCAGGCTTGGTTCCGTCTCAAAAGGGGCAGTCATGCCTGAACTGCTAGGTCACATCCCTTCTGCACGAGACCCCAACCACCCCCAAACATGTTTGTCCTCTTTGGGCCTCATCAGTGAGGAGTAGCTTGGGTCTCTAGGCTCAGCAGGCACAGGGCCCACATCTGGGCGTATACCCATCCCACTCGGTTGACTACAAGTTCTGCCTGATAACTGTACAGACACATTTCAGATGTTTGACAGATCTTCAAAAATAAACGTATTTTGCAAAAGCTTGGGGAATGGGGCCTGGTGTGAAAAACAGCGACAGTCCACACAAAACCAGGACGTCTTGTCACCCAAATTAGATATTACACCGGTTGTATTTACAGGATAGCACAAAGCCACTCAAAATGCACAGTACATTCAGTCAGAACCTAGAAAACCTGCCTCATTGTCTGCTTTTTTTGGCTATGCCCCAAGTCCCTAAACTCTTAAGGTACTCCCTAGGAGGTGTATTTTTCAGGGGCCCAGAAAATAGTCTGTTGACTTGCTGGGACTGCTTACATGTAGGCAGAATTTACATTTCTCATATCAAAGAATTTGTGAGATGGCTTTGCTGAAATTTACCAAAGATGAAAGACATTAGTGTTGGCAAATGCTATAAACCTAAAAAATCAACCACCTACATATAGGGCCTCATTACTACATTGTCGGCCTGGAAACGACAGGACTTGTAATGTCCCGGGGCACTGGCAAGCTAGGTGCCGGTAAAATGCCACTAGTCCGGTGGCAACCTGCCGGAGGCACCGGCAGGGTTACCGCCGGACTCGTAATGAGGCCCTACACATGGTTGGATTGGGCCATAAAATTGTCTCGGGCACCAATGAAAAAGTGGCCCACAGTTGCAAATGGCTATTCATTCCTTTTGTGACACTGTTTGAATAGTAACCAAGGGGGAGTTTTCTGATAAAGTGTGATGCAAATTGTGCATTTTAAAGAATATTTATTCTGCAACACTGGTCAAAACTACAAGCTGAAGAGTGAATTAGCTCATTAAACTGGCCCAAATTGGCAAATTAAGTGGCCCACTTTGACCTACACAACTGTCCCACAGCGACATTTTGTGTTTTTGGTTCAGCCATGAGCCTATTGTCCTTTTGGACAGTCCGAGCCTGCATATACAGCATACTTTCCCTAGCCTTGTGTGATTAAGTGGTAAGAAACAGACCACTCCTGTATCTCTTCTGGTACAAGTGGACTTTATTTATGAAGGAAACAGCTATTCCTCAACTCAGGAATTAAACAATATTAACTATTTTGTCCTTTTCTTTCTACTTATTTTTTTTTCTTCTTAGAGATAAATAGTTCGGTATGGGCAAAGTCTCAATATGCTTATAGGTTAACAAGGAGGGGTTTGTTCTGCCGTATAACATATTTAGGATTGGGACTACTTCTTAATTCTGGTAGGCCCAAGTCATTTCTATTGTGTCCAGGGAAATACAAAAACACTGTAAATGTGAAGATGTACACACAGTTGTTCAGACAGAAATAGGTATTGTATATACAGCTTGTAAGTTTATTTTGCTGCTGGGTGCATTTAGTAAATCATGCATCCATATTGTTGAAACCGGACTGTTTTTACTGAGAGTCAACAGAAATGCAAAACAAATTTTTCATTCAGAGATACTTGGTATGCAGGAGGTATATACCATTATACACCATTATAATGGCCAGATTAATTGGCAGAATGCAATGAAACAAAAGAACAAAGTAACCATCACCATTAGTGACATGTGATTATCGTGTGTTCAGATGCGAGACAACCCAAAACAAACACATTAAATGGGAAATTCTTGGTTGTCTGTAGCCAGGCTTGCGGGTGACCTAACACATGGTCCATGTGTTGTTTTGGGTTGTCTCGCATCTGAACACACGATAATCACATGTCACTAATGGTGATGGTTACTTTGTTCTTTTGTTTCATTGCATTCTGCCAATTAATCTGGCCATTATAATGGTGTATAATGGTATATACCTCCTGCATACCAAGTATCTCTGAATGAAAAATTTGTTTTGCATTTCTGTTGACTCTCAGTAAAAACAGTCCGGTTTCAACAATATGGATGCATGATTTACTAAATGCACCCAGCAGCAAAATAAACTTACAAGCTGTATATACAATACCTATTTCTGTCTGAACAACTGTGTGTACATCTTCACATTTACAGTGTTTTTGTATTTCCCTGGACACAATAGAAATGACTTGGGCCTACCAGAATTAAGAAGTAGTCCCGCTCCTAAACATGTTATACGGCAGAACAAACCCCTCCTTGTTAACCAAGTTCTACTAGCCCAGTGTTCTGTCGGTGATGGGCTATCCCTCCAGTTACCAGTCAATATGCTTATAGGGCAGGAGCAAGAGCTTCACCAGATTCGGCCGATGAAGTGTCTATGTTGCCTTCAGTTCTGGTAATTGTCCCCAAAGTTCTTATTTCTCTTCAGCCTTTGGTCATTGCATATGTTTTCAAACCAGTTAATTGTCTTTTACCATGACCATAGAGGTTGTACCTCACAGGAGGCCCTTTTGAACTTCTATCCCTTTCACTCCTTCACCTTTTTCTCTCGACAGGAAGGCTTTCCTTAATATACTTAAAATGGCTGCCTGTTTCTTTCCATGCACACTCTTTAAACAAACAGTAGTTGCCGCTCACATTCTATTCGGTACCTCTCTGCATACGGCACCTTACCACTTCACTGCTTTCCGTCGTAGGAATGTCTTCATATGGCTCTGACAAGTAGTCATCTGTTTCCTCGGTCGTTGCAGCCGATTGGCTGTCAACGTCGGGCCCTCTCTTCCTGCTGAGGCACAACAGGAAGGCTTACGCCGTGGCTTCTCCTCCACGAAGGTGGGGGCTATGGAGGAGAGCCGCAGACCCGACGGCTGCTTCTTCGAAGCTGCAGGGGGAACGTCTGCTCTCGTCGGTGGACACAAGACCGTATGTTCGGTCCGCTCCGCTTTTTCCCCAGGGTTTTCTTATCTTGAAACAAAAGAACTTAACTGGATCCCGAAAAGGTTCAACTCAACTGGGTACAACAGGTACCAAACGAACTTCTACTCTGGTACTGGCTCCGATCAGTAAGCCCATTCGTACTTCGCCTCCTCTCCTTCACTCGGGCACTCTTCCAACTGTTCTCTCTAATTTGAAAACAAAACCAGAACAACCTACATTAGGACAGCGTTCTGAGAGTCTGCAGCGTTATCATTGATTCAGTTGCTTTTCTCTCTTAAGCACAGGCTGTGACATCCCTCCCTCTATTATGACCTCATTCCCTGGGGTCTGATTTGCTTCTTGCATGAAGAACTGATCTGGCTTTGATCTTCCTTTCTTTCCACCGCCTTATCACAAACCCTCCCCCTTAAGCCCTTACGTTCGGAAAGGGCATGTAGCCTGGATAAATAATCTGCTTGAGTAATTTTTCGACCTGTGAAATGAGTAGGGCTGTAGTGATAGGAACCACCTTAAACACGTGGATTTGTATCTTTGTTCCTGGACAGCCACACCAAAGGAGCGTGATCCGTGACCAGCGTAAATGTCCTTCCTAACAGGTAGTACCTTAGAGTCTCTATGGCCCATTTCACCGGCAGGCATTCTTTCTCGATGGTCGCATATTTCACTTCATGAGGCAACAATTTCCTACTAATGAACAAGACAGGCCTTTCTTCATCTCCTTTGTCCTGAAAGAGTACAGCGCCTAAACCTGAACCTGAGGCATCCGTATGTAGATAAAAAGATTTCTCGAAGTCAGGACACCGCAGAACAGCTTTATCTGAGAGGTTACTCTTAAGGGCCATAAATGCTCCTTGATTTTCCGTATTTCTCCATTCCTTCTTACATGGTGCATTGGCTTTTAGAAAATTTGTTAGGGGTGCAGCAATCATCGAGAAATGAGGGATAAATCGTCTGTAGTACCCTACAAATCCTAGAAATGCCCTGACCTGCCTAGTCATTACAGGGAATTGTAGTTTACTGATAGCCTCCATCTTCTCCTGTTGAGGACAAATTTCTCTCTGACCAACATAATACCCAAGGTACTTTGTATATGCGTTAGCTAAATGTGTCTTTTTGGGGTTGACATGTAATCCGGCCTCCTTTAGGGTCTCAAACATCACCTTTAAATGTTTCACGTGGTCCGGCCAACTCTGACTATATATCACTATGTCATCCAAATATGCTCCGACGTATACTTCATGTCCTTTTATTAAATGATTCATTAGTCTTTGAAAAGTGGCCGGGGCACCATGTAGGCCAAATGGTAACACAGTGAACTGAAACAGTCCAGCCAGAGACGTAAAAGCAGTTTTTTCGCAATCAGGAACAAACAATGGTATCTGCCAATATCCCTTTGTCAGGTCAATTGTAGACAGGAACTCCGCTTTCCTGAGCTTCTCCAACAGATCGTCTATTCTGGGCATAGGGTATGCATCAAATTTAGATACTTCGTTCAGCCTCCTAAAATCCATACAGAAGCGAGTACTCCCATCTGGTTTAGGAACCATTACCAGTGGGGAGCACCAATCACTGTGAGATGGTTCAATCACCTTCAAGCGTAACATCTCCTCTATCTCTTTACTAACAGCTTGTAGTCTGGCTTCTGGAATTCTATATGGTCGCACTCTCACTTTAGTTCCCGGAGAGGTCTGTATATGATGGCAGGTTAACAATGTTCTGTGTGGTATTGAGAAAAAAATCTCTGAGTAGCTATCAATCAGCTCATCAAGTTCTTTCTTCTTAAGTGAATCGAGATCTGGATTAACATTCAGAGCTTCCTTCCCTATATGGTCTTCTGATGTGGGTAGATATTCTGACGACAATTGATCGAGCTCCTTATTAACTCTTGAAGTTTCTTTTCCCAAATGACCCCCTTGTGTTGGTAACAGGTTCAACGACCACTCTTCGACACCCATCGCTCCTACCACCGCCACTGGTTCCTTCCACTCTTTCAAAAGGTTAACAGGGTAGGTTTGAAGCGGAAACTTACTCCCGGGTTGATGAACTCTATAAGTAACCGGGCCCAAAACTTCCTTAATCAGATGCGGACCCCTCCAGGATGCTAGCATTTTATTTTCAGTGGTAGGAAGTAATACAAGGACTTTATCCCCGACTTGGAACTTATGCAACTTCGTCCTCTGGTTATAATAATGTTCCTGTTTAATCTAAGCCTGTTGTAGATGTGACTGTGCCACTTACTGCAAATTCTCTACCCTCGACTTCAGCTGGGCCGCATGTTCAGTTAACGTCATCTCTGCATTCGGCTGTTCCTCCCAGCCCTCTTCCAGGATATCCAGGAGTGTTCTTACAGTTCTTCCGAACAATAACTCAAAGGGAGCAAACCCCGTAGAGGACTGGGGAGTATTTCTTAACGCCATCAATATCCAAGGTATTATCCTGTCCCAATTCCTTTCTCCCGGCAGGATGGTCTTCCTCAACATCTGCTTTATTGTCTTGTTATACCTTTCGACGAGTCCATCGGTCTCAGGATGATATACCGCTGTTCTAATTTGCTGGATGCACAAGGTTTCACATACCTGTTTTAATACGTTAGACATAAAATTAGTACCTCTGTCTGTGATTATCTCCTTGGGTATCCCTACTCTGGCCATAAAAGGGACTAGGACATCACATATCTGCTGAGCATTCGTTGAACGTAAGGGAAAGGCCTCCAGATACCTGGTGGCATAATCTACGATCACTAACAAATATTTATGCCCTCGACTTGAAGGGTCTAGAGGTCCGACTATGTCCATCCCTATCCATTGAAAAGGTTCATATATCAGAGGGATAGTCTGGAGTGGTGCCTTTAAAACTCTAGGATTATTTTCCTTTTGACACTCTATACATTGTTGGCAAAAGCGCACCACCTGACCATATATCCCTGGCCAAAAGAACCTTGCCAAGATCTTCTGTGTAGTTTTGTCGGCTCTGAGGTGTCCCTCTCCCACTTGAAGATGTGCAATTTCCAATACGGTTTGATAGTACTTGCTAGGGATCAGAAGTTGTCGTATGATTGCTTTGTCCGGGGACTCTGTAACATGATAATACAATTCGTTCTCCTTAATGAAGCAAGGGGTCTTTCCTTTCGGGTCGTTTACCCCGGAGGTCCTTGCATGTTTCAGAATTGGATCAAGTTCCTGTGCCATACGAAAACGGCCTCCCTGTTCGTCAATTTTCCAATCTACTGCAATCGGATACATATTTTTCTCTAACCACCTTTGTTTTTCCAACTTCTTGGTGGCCTTACTTTTCTTTAACTTGGGTTCTTTTACATCCACTTCTTGGTCGTGAAAAGGAGCCTCTCTCAACCATTGATTTTCTACTTCACGGATAAGGCAGGGAACATCTGGTACATCAGAGCCAATCAAGAGTGGTTCAGGTAATGCCGGCATCACAGTTGCCTTATTACCCATTTGTGTACCTGCTATCTTAACTCTGATTTTTTTAACTGGATAAGTCTTGATATCCCCATGAACGCACCGAATGGGTATACTTTCATTCAGATTCTTCACATCACCTACCAGCTCCGGGTTGACTGCCGTTTGCAAACTTCCTGAGTCTAACATCGCTCTGGTCGGTCTTCCTTCTACTTCAGCCTCACATACATATGGGCAGACGGTTTTGTGACTCAGGGATGAACCATATTGTTCCACGTCTTTCCCTCTGTGTCGTTCGAAATTTCCTATATCCATTGGTTCTGACTTCATCTTCTTTGGACACAATCTCGCCAAATGCCCCCCTTCCCCACACTCGAAGCATTGTGGCCCACGAAGGGGGGTACTTGGGGCTCGAAAAGGAAATGTTGCACCCGTATTTTCATTGTTAGGTCGGGTCTTGCCGCTTCCCAGTCTGGCTTGCGAAGCATTGAATTCGGCCACCGAGAATTGTTAGGCTGTCTAGACCCAGAATTGTTAGAGCTCCCGCCAACTCTAACAAGGGAGGGATAAGAGATTATCTTTCCTTGCCCAGCTTTTTGATATGCAGAAGCTATGTCTACTGCTTCGAGTAGGGTGGGCTTATGATGCTGACGCACCCACCTCTGCATCGGAGGGGAAAGGGCTTCTATGCATTGTTCTAGAACTACCTTTTCTGACATCTCATGCACCGTTGCAGAAGTGGTTTGCAACCACTTGTCTCCAAGGTCTTTTACTCGGTAAAACAATTGTCGGGGTGTTTCTTCTGGCAACAATTTGGTGTCCCTAAATTTAATCCTATAGGCTTCTTCATCATGGCCCATTCTTTCTAGGACAGCTCGTTTCATCTCAACGTATGTTGTATCTCCAAGGGTGTTAGCGGCCTGGTATGCGCTCTGCATCTCCCCCGTCATGAGGGGAATAATATAGTGAGCCCACCTCTCCGCCAGCCACTGATCATTTCGGGCTACCCTTTGAAAGTTAACAAAGAAATGGGCAGGATCATCCCCCGGGGTATACTTCTGCAATACGGAAGTGGGTACTTGTGGTTGGGTCCTTATCGTTGCGGTTTCTAACAGCTGTGCCTGTTGGATTTGAATAGCTTGCTGAAAAGCTTGTCGGTCAGCTTGGGACTGCTGATTTTGGAGTTGAAGAGCTTGTTGCAACAACTGTTATCCCTCAGATAGTGACTTTAATAGTTCTTCCATCGTGTTTCTTAGAATCCCACTGCTGCCACCAAATGTGATTAAGTGGTAAGAAACAGACCACTCCTGTACCTCTTCTGGTTCAAGTGGACTTTATTTATGGAGGAAACAGCTATTCCTCAACTCAGGAATTAAACAATATTAATTCTTTTGTCCTTTTCTTTCTACTTCTTTTCTTTTCTTCTTAGAGATAAATAGTTCGGTATAGGCAAAGTCTCAATAGGCTTAATAGGGCAGGAGCAAGAGCTTCACCAGATTCGGCCGGTGAAGTGTCTATGTTGCATTCAGTTCTGGCAATTGTCCCCAAAGTTCTTATTTCTCTTTAGCCTTTGGTCATTGCATATGTTTTCAAACCAGTTAATTGTCTTTTACCGTGACCATAGAGGTTGTACCTCACAGGAGGCCCTTTTGAACTTCTATCCCTTTCACTCCTTCACCTTTTTCTCCCGACAGGAAGGCTTTCCTTAATATACTTAAAATGGCTGTCTGTTTCTTTCCATGCACACTCTTTAAACAAACAGTAGTTGCCGCTCACCGTTTCCTCAGGCGTTGCGGCCGATTGGCTGTCGACGTCGGGCCCTCTCTTCCTGCTGAGGCACAACAGGGAAGGCTTACGCCGTGGCTCCTCCTTCATGAAGTTGGGGGCTATGGAGGAGAGCCGCGGACCCGACGGCTGCTTCTTCGAAGCTGCAGGGGGAACGTCTGCTCTCGTCGGTGGACACAAGACCGTAAGTTTGGTCCTCTCTGCGTTTTCCCCGGGGTTTTCTTATCTTGAAACAAAAGAACTTAACTGGATCCCGAAAAGGTTCAACTCAACTGGGTACAACGGGTACCAAACGAACTTCTACTCTGGTATGGGCTCCGATCAGTAAGCCCATTCGTATGTCGTCTCCTCTCCTTCACTCGGGCACTCTTACAACTGTTCTCTCTAATTTTAAAACAAAACCAGAACAACCTACATCAGGACAGCGTTCTGAGAGTCTGCAGCGTTATCATTGGTTCAGTTGCTTGTCTCTCTTAAGCACAGGCTGTGACGTCCCTCCCTCCATTATGACCTCATTCCCCAGGGTCTGATTTGCTTCTTACATGAAGAACTGATCTGGCGTTGATCTTCCTTCCTTTCCACCGCCTTATCACACCTTGTCTCACCCAGAATATCTTATGTATTGCTGACTTGCAAGGTGCCCGCTGCAAGTTAACCACTACTTGGTGCCCCTAGGACGGGGACACGCTTAAGGGGCAGGTGAAGACGTACCATCTCATAATTTGCCGTTCTTGGTGCATTCCAGATCAGCTGAGGTATTGTGGAGGGTGAAGGAGAAATACCATTAATTTGAGCACCCTACAAGATAGTGTATGCCGCAGATCTTGCCACTGCTCAGCGTTGGTCAAGCCAGAAGAGAGTTGGATAAAGAACAAAGTGTAAGAGCTGGTGAGGGAGTGGGCCGGAGCAGGATGCTTTGGTGAATGATTGATGGTTGCAAATGTCAATAGTTCCAGGTGTTGCAGTGTTGTTATAGGCAAACTGCTGTCTGTGATCTGCGTGCATATGGGAGAGGGCCTCAGCAAGGGCAGGGGGAGTAAAAGGCTTGAACACTTTGGAGTGCATGGGTTCATGAGGACCACCAAGCATGGGGTGTGGTGAAGTGAGACTCCTCCAGCCTAAGGTAGCCTACCACAGGTTCCCAGTGCTGGGGTGCATGGGTGCACGATGTGCGTTTGATCAAAAACCTGCTTGAAGAAGTGGGTTTTCTGAATCTGAGGTGGTTTTTTCTAAGTTTCTCAAGATGGGAGGTAGACTGTCCCAAAGGGGGGGCTGCCATTGTCTCATAGCTAATATTTTGATTGTCTTACATCTCCCAAATAATTGAAATTGGCCTCTGTTTTGTGAATGCCCCAACTTTGTCACATTCCTCACTCTCCTCAAAGTAACCACCCCCGTAAAAAAGTTCAGAGGTGTAGTTTCAGAAATGGGAAATGGAACATGAAATTCAAGGGATTAAAGCAAACACGAAGAGAGAAAAGCGTCAGAACGTTAGCCAGTGGCAACACAAGAGCCTCTAAAACTTGGCCTGTAGTCAGCACTCAGCCAGCAGCAGCAGATCGCACCCAGCAAATGGAAGCACAACTTAAATAACAGAAAATTCAAAACAAACCGGCATAACATCATCATATCATGAACAGCAATAACATCAAAAAGCCAGTTTATCATATTCCTGCTTTTTATGTGAGGCTTTGATGCTGGTTTATGCTGCAGAGGAAGGGAGCGAAGCAGGATTGATGAAGCATCAATAGCGAGAGCTGGTTATAAAGGCACTTTACTAGCTGCGTCACAGCCTGCTCTGTACTATCTGCGTCACAGCCTGCTGTGTACTTAGCTGCGTCACAGCCTGCTCTGTACTAGCTGCGCCACAGCCTGCTCTGTACTAGCTGCGTCACAGCCTGCTCTGTACTAGCTGCGTCACAGTCTGCTCTGAACTAGCTGCTCCACAGCCTGCTCTGTACTAGCTGCGCCACAGCCTGCTCTGTACTAGCTGCGTCACAGCCTGCTCTGTACTAGCTGCGTCACAGCCTGCTCGGCATCCTGGCATAATGTGGTCAAAACGGCTGTTAAGAGGAAGAGCTCAGCAGTGCATGTTTGAGTTTCTAGGGAATTCAGATTGTTGTGAAGGGAACTTCTACTCTCTCAAGGGCATAACTGTGGGGTTATTAAAACGGTCTGTTTTAGGAGCTTTTCCCCAGAGCGCCGGCAAGCCAGGGCATAGCAAGCACAGCGACCTTATAACTCGATTTATGCTCCTAAAGGGCAATACATGTGACCAATGATGACCATGTAATCATTAGAAGTAATGAATGCAAGTCAAAAAGTTGGGCTGTGTTCGTGCTGGTAGAGAGATTTCCAGACCCCCCTTTGTTTGCATACATTAACTTTGGGTTTCACCCTAAGTTAACAGGGCAATCCAGACGTGGACCCCTTGCTCACTGTTCTTAGAGAGGCAACAGTTTCACCTCACTGATGATGCCCAACAAGGCTGAAACACGTGTATGGGGTTACTGATGGTACTCTTGTTCAGAGGAGAATTGCCTAGCATTTCGGCGCTGGACTGCCCCTGGGCAGGACAAAGGCTGATATGCAGGGAAATTTGTTCTCTGTGAAAAGGACAGTGAGCTAAAGACTTGGTAGAGTCTCTCCCAGGGGTTATTCACCCAAGAACAGGTCATTGGGCTGTGTTCGTGCTGGTAGAGATTCCCAGACCCCCCTTTGTTTGCAAGTCAAAAAGTAGCCATGCCATCCATGTCACGGCTTGCTCTGCATTCTAGAGAACTGTTCACAAAATGTCTTAGACAAAAGCTCCTCCGCAGGTGCCCGCACCTTGATGTAATCTACTTATGGGCAAGCAGTTTTACCACATCAGAGGGCCTGGTGACCACCCTCTCTGTAAAAACCAATAACTGTTAAACAACAATCAAAGCGCTGCTCCAGTGTTAGAGAGGGAGGGCATGGAGGCGATTTACACCGTGACTTATCCCCCGGCTACTGTGCATGTGGAAGAGGGAGGGGGATGGGCTGCAGGGAGACCTGGTGGGTTTTTACTATTTACAGTCACCTTGGAAATAAAGGCCAGCCCTCTGCTGCTCTGGTCTGTGTGGAGGGGCAGCAGCAAGTTTGCTAACTGAGCTGGCCACCATCTAGGCTTCACTGGCTGTGTTCACATTTACCACGTGAGGATCTCTTTCCCATCAGCACATGCTGGGCATCTTCTGCATGCGTGCCAACGGTGGTAATGTGGCAAACCCGATGGGCTTGGGACGAGGATCTCTTGTGCAGTTTAGATTAAATTAATGCTTTGCTAGTATCATGCAACTTGGTTTTCTGGAGGGCTCTCTGGTTTACAGAATACAAATATACATGTTTAACTTAGCCCACTGCAGAACACGTGCTGCAGTTCATGTCATGGATCCAGTACGTATTAAAACAGTAGCAAACGAATTTGGCATGTGTATTGAAGAACACCCAAAAAAATGTTCTCAAATATTCATCATGACTTTGGATCATAATCCTTGCACATTGTGGAAAGAGGGTTTACAATTTCCATCGAAACACTGGTAAGAAAGTATTTGGGCACTGCATTTCTCTTCGGCCCTTTCTAGTCCACATCCTTCCCTCTTTCTTGTCCTTCCCCCAGTCCCCGCGCCTTTCTAAGAATGTATCTCTTTATGGGAGCTTGAGGTATGCAACACCCAGAGTTGCACATTTTGCGTTGGAGTTGGTTGTTTCAGTGGGAACTGTTGCCCCATGCCATACCTTATCGCCTCGAGTTCTGGTTCCCTCCGCCCCCGCGCTGCACCCTAGCCTTAGAAGCAGGTGCAGGAGGGAAATGAGCATAGGTGGTGGCACAGATTCCGTGCTCATCAATTCGCCACATATTCGATCAGATGTTGGAGGCAGCCTTGCAGAGCATCGGTATCTGATCCATGGGGGGGCTGGCACCCCCCTCGCACCCCCGAGTGAAACGCATCTTCCCCTTGAGTGAGTCCCAGAGGTCGGAATTAGACTTTTTGAGAATCGGGCATACCTTTTAAGACAGACGGCCTCACAAAGGTGAAGAGAAGTGAGTTGGGGATTGGGGCAAAGTGGGTTGCGCTGCGTCAGGACAAGGGTTGCATAATAACACGGGCTGAAAACCCAGGAGTGAAGTAAGTTCAACATTCGTTGAGATGCCTCTTTGTATTAACACTGCCCCTAAACCTGTCCTCCATTGCAAGGTTGTCTATGTCATAATTATCAGCCCCCAGTGTGCCTTGTGCGCATCCTCATCCTGCAGGTGGGTGCTACGCCCATATATTTTTCAGCTGAATGTAAATCCAGCGCAATGGACAGTCTGCCCTGCAACTCGATGAGATTTAGGGTATCTGAGAAGACCAAGCCTTTTTTGTGGGTGACCTGTGTTTGGAGTTTGCAGTCTGAGAAACCAATACCCCAAGCTCCAATGGCCGATGCTAAGTCACTGCCCTTTCTGGGAAGCTGTGGGCTCCTTACTAGATTCACCATGTGAAGGTGGGTCTCCACATTGCCAGGTTACAAGGATCTTTGCATGCTCCGGAAAGTGTGATCCCTGAAGGCAGGGGTTGGCGCTTTCTGCTCATACGTTGTTTACCGTGAAGGCCAGGAAAGCTGGCCTACCTGGATATTGCTGCCTGAACCGTGAGTTAGCTGGAGGTGGATCAAGAATAGATAGTGTGTAATCTCCCTCCTCATCCATGTCCTCTCTTCAATTCAAGTGGCCCAGAAGTGGAGTCAGAAGACATGGATTTGATTAAAGGGGAAACGATGGATACATGGGGACACTCCCTCCATAAGGCCATAGTTCCAGTATGTATATTCAGCTGACGTGAAACCCGAAGATCCCAAGGAAAACGCATCACCAGTGCAACAGGATCCTGTGTGGTACCAGTGATCCATGTGTAGAAATAACTAATGAATCTGTTGCACAGAACCATAAACATGACAGATATAGAAATATAAGGTGCAGCCACAGAATCCCATGGACCATCTTGCGCCCCTTCAGAAGTTCAACAGACCATCTCACCAGCATGCACATTTTTTGATTTTATTGTTTATAGCGCAGACCTACCTTGAGAGCAGCAGAGTGCTTATGCAGAGTGTGGGTAGCCAGAATTTGGGCTGGCATCTTTTAACAGTAGCTCAGTACTGTGAGGTTTGTGCTACTTGTGACTGCTTTGTAGATGATACATGGAGTCTTGAACAGTATATTGGCTTCGAGTAGAAGCCCTGTTCATCACTGCAACATGGTTTACCCAATCCTATCCACATGTTTTCGACTTCCTACTACCACAAGGCTACTGCATCCAACATGCTGACCGGCCAGGAAGGTCAGGAGGTGGAGTGGCAATCATCCACATGAGTGATTGGCCATGCTCCATCATCTCCTCTCCCAGAACAAGCTTGTTTGAATCACTCTCCTTCCAGTTCCCTCTATCACACAGAGAATCTGTCACCTTCCACCTTATTTACAGACAACCTCACACGAGGGACTCTTTCATTGCTGACATCTCCATCTTACTCTCCTGTGCCAAATAAGAACATTCTAATAATGTCTTTCTCTGTGACTTTAACTTTCCTGAGTCACAGGCTGACAACCACACTCGCACACTTTGTGCATTCACTGCTTCCAGGGATCTTAAGCAAATTGCGCTCTTCTGCCACGTACAACAAAGGCAACACCCTAGAATTAGTCTTCATATCCTCCCCCCTGCATCACCTGTGCAGACCCTATGCCACTTCATTGGTCTGACCAAGCTGCCGCCCCATTATCAGTCACCCACTCGACTATGGCCCACAAAGGTCTGGCTAAAGGCCCCCTAACTCACAGCCGCCAATTCAAAACCTTCCCAGTCAATGAGTTAGAAGAAACCGTTGCAGATTCCCCCACCACAGGGAATGCCTCGTGCCTCCTGGAATTATTCATCAACTCTGTTATGAAATTGGTTGACACTCATGCCCCCCTAAAATCTAGCTCGCTAAGACCAAACCATCCACCCCATCGTACACCCCTGAGCTAGCCTCAAACAAACGCTTAATCAGAGCCTTAGAGAAACAGTGGCACAAAAACCATAACACGGGAGACCTCACCAACCTGAAATCTCTCTGCGCAAACCATAGGATTCTGATTACTACTCTGCTACAATTGCAGCAGCTTCTAGCAGGAGCAAAGCCTTCATTGAAGTAGTAAAGCATTGTACCAAACCCCCACCTGATCCAAGTTACCAGCAACTCAGGAGAAATGTGACAGGATCAACACATTTTTTATGTAAAAAAATAGAGAAAAACCAAGAGAACATTGAATTAACCTTTCACACCATTAGCATCCCCTGTACCCCGGCATGCATACTGCCCCTCTGAACCAAATTCCCTCCTCCAGATCTCCTAAAAATGATTGCCTCCCTTATACCTAGTTCTTACTCAGATATAATCCCGGCCTCCATCATTAAATAATTGATGGACCTGGCACACAATGCTCTGCTCAGCATCATCAATGCCTCCCTCACAGAAGGGTAATTCCCAGACACCCTCAAGACTGGTCTCATACAACCTCCTTAAAAAAAACAACCCTAAATCCAGACGACCTGTCCAACTACAGGCCCATTACAAACCTTCAGTTTATTGGGAACATCTTGGAAAAAGTAGTTGATGCACAACTACTCACCAGAATCGAACAACTCCACCTCCTAAATGACTATCAGTCAGGGTTCAGCCCCAAGGGTAGCACCGAGAAAGCCACCATCCAGGTGGTGGATGATGCCCTCCAAATCATGGATAAAAGTGACTCATGCCTCCTCCTTGGCCTCTTTACTGCATTCAACACTGTCGGCCACTGCATCCTTCTCTCCCTTCTTGCTGACAGAATGGTATTCTAGGGTATTCTCTGGCAATGTCATGAATTGGTTCACCCCTACCTCTCAGGCAGACACCAGACTGCCCAGATGAACGTGTTGAGTTCTATCCGACTCCAGGTCTTCTGCAGAGTTCCCCAAGGCTCCATCCTCTCACCAATCTTTTTTAACCTATACATGGAGCCTCTGGGCACACTACTCAAAGATCCCAATACAGCCATCCACCAATACGTGGACAATAATCAGTTGTACACGACAGTTAATAGCACTCAGGGCACAATTCATCTCTGTGATTACCTAGCCTGGATGTCGACTGCCTACCTCAATCTAAACCCACCCAAGACTAAAATCACCTAATTGGTCCACCGGCTAAAAAACAACGTGTCCAACAATGGCTCAATGATATGCGTCTAGAAGGATTTGTTCCGCAACTCTCAGACTCTGCAAAATCCTTAGGCTTCAAGATTGACCGCAGCCAGTCATTCCGGGAAACACATAGCCAGAAGCAGACAGCAGACTGCAGCACAGGCCTCTGGGACTCTTCCATCCCTGAACCCACAACAGCCGGTACAAATTGCTTCTTACAGCAAATAAGCCCATCGTAAAGTTCTTTACATGAACAATCGCTGAACAACCAATGGGAGCACCTTACAGATAGGTCTTGGAACAACAAGACTGATAAAAAGAGAGAAATTAATTAAGAAAGGGGAGAATAGTCAAAGGGTCACAATATTCCTTCAAGAGTGCTAGGGGAATTATATACCTTATTACCTTATTGAGGAATGGACACTACATCCCTGAAGCAAGAAGAAGTGGGACAAGCACTATCCTACTGGAGTGAATTCCAAATAGTGAGCTGGGTGTTGTATTCTCAAGAAGGTCAAGTGGACAAAGAGGCAAACTGGGTGCCATATCTCTGACTGTAGCAAAAGAGTGACTAGGCTCTACATTTTTTCACTCTGCGTGGGGACCACACTGGGCGCTATTTCCCTGTGACTGTGAGTTAAGATGTCTTGGCTAGGCCTGATATCCTTGTGACTCAGAACCTGAGAATGAAGTCTGCCTGATCCAACATTCCTAAAATTGTGTTCAGACTAAGGTTACTCAACGATGGCGGTATGGCTACTTGTGAAAACCTGTAGAGACTTCATATTTTCTCCAAACCCAGTACCTTTTATATAGAGCATTGTAAGAAACTTGCTTCCATCTACTTTATGGATAAACCAGTAACCCCGACAGGTGTTGATCTTTATCCCCAAGAGAAGGCAGCTGAAGAAACCTATTCGGGACAGTCTAATTTTCCAGGGATAGAGGAACACGCTTAGTTTCCCTGGAGAGAATTGATGGACCCATCAGACTGGGACCCCCTGATACTTTATTGTTTAACCCGTTCTGACACCTTTTGTTATGGTTGTCCTCCAGGTATGAACATCCCTTTTAGCTGCAGATAAAGCCACTAAACCCCGTGGACATTAGGCCTAACCTCTTTCCAGCATCAATTAAAACCATTTGAAGACCTCTGACAATCTGCCACTGCACATATTTGTGATGTATTTTTGGTGCACTGGCAGTGATTGCAACTATGTAGTTACGGTTCAGTTGAGGTTCCAATTGAAAAGGTGATTTTGAGGGGCTTATTAGCTTGTCATCTGTGGTCAAATCTGTACAGTACTTTTCCAAACAATATGCAGCGCACTTTAAATTTGAGAAGATTTGTGAAATTTCATCTGGGATGGCAGAGGTAACGTTAGCCGGGGGGATTCCCAAAAATGTCAACTCCCATTGGGAATTTCTGCTTTTATCTCGCACAATAAACATTGGGCAAATTAACACCAAACTTGGATTATCATCATTTACCATGTGGGATCATTAAAAAACTTCCCATCTAGCTTTAAAAAATAAAAAGTTTTCTAAAGTTCTGAAAAACAGATATGTTTGATTGGGCACCGTTGAGAAACCCATATTCAAGTGGGAATCCAGCGTTGGGAGTGGTGGATGGCAGGCAGAGAACGTTAAGTCTAGTGGCCATGTTAGTTAGGTTCATTCACTTTTTGCTGGAAATGTTTTTGAATGGGCAATAGCTGCCCCATTGGGCATGTACTGACCTTGATCAGGGCAATGGTATGCGGCAAATACGTGGAGTATGTCTTTAAAGAAAAGCAGTGAATTTTAGCCTCTGAGTTCTTGAACTTCGGAGATGGCTTTGCAAATGTAGTGGCGGAGATATGTATCTCTTAACAAACTTGGAGTGGATTTGGTCCACCTGGATGGGCAACACCCTGCTTGCAGCAGGTCCAACTTCTTTTCTGACTCCACTAGAAGCCTTCCAGCCTGCCGAACTCTCTGTCCACACAGGTAGGAAGGAAGGAGGTAATACAGCCACACCGTCCCACCCATTAGAGGGCTACACTGGTTACTCCTAGCCTGTATCACCTTCAACGGAGCCTGCGTCACAGACAAAAAATGCTTAATTGGGATTGCTCCTGCACATGTTAAACACAATATTTTACATATAAAGAAAACTCCCCCACCACTTGCACATTTCTTTTTCTTAAACACATGCCTAATAGCAAGGAAGGAAATCAGGGTGCCAGTATTGCCCATTTTATGTTGTTGCTGTCGTGGTCAGGGGATCAATGGTTTATTGAGGTAACACAGTTCATGAGGCCAGGTCCCCTTTGGGCAGCATACACTGAATGCTGGTACGATGCATACTCGATAAAAGTGCTTCCAGTGTACTTGCTGGGCGAGCTTTTCCTCTTCAGAAGGGAAGTTCGTGCTGGCCATAGACGGCTTATTCCATTATCCTACATCAGGTAGGAGAAAATGGCAAAGGCCCATCCTACCTGCTTGAAAAGTGTGTCATCGCCGGCGACCCCCGCAGCACCAGAAACTTCAGCATCACCAGAATAGAATCTAAGAGACACAAGAAGGAAAGAACCAGAAAACAGGTACACGAGCTCTGGGAGAACACACTGATGCCCATGAGTCAGGATCCATTTCTCCCGTTCTTCCAGAAGGATCTGTAGACGCTGCTCACCAGGACCACCTTGTTGTCTTCTGACCTCTGATGGCATTTCCTCTCCCTTCTACCTAGTTCTACCCCCATGCCCTCCACTCTCTGTGTTCGCTCCCTTTACTGCACACTACTCTTGTTTTTTTGCCCGGCTTGTGTTATTTGAATCCCATACATACATACATAACATACATACATACGCTTAGTAACCTGCTCTCAGCAAACAGCCATTCCCCTTGGTTGATAGGCAGGTCTTACCTGATGGTCAGGCGTGCCTTCTGCTGTATGTGCTTCTGTGACATTCTCTGCCCACGGATTCACGAGCTCCAGCTTCTTGCCCTACTGCCACCTACTCCTGACGCAGTACTCTGCACCTGCCCGTCCCTCTTGCAATTCAGCAGTCCCCTCTCCCCTTCCTTCCAAGACCATCCGTGCTCTCCGCTAGGATACCATGCCCCAGGGCATTGCTGCCTTCCATCACCGCAAGTTGCTTTTCTGTCCTTGCTGTCTGCTGCTGGCAATACTCTGAGCATGTGCTCTACAAAGTTAGTACCTTGGGACGCTGCTGCTCTATGTGAGCCTGGTCCCAGGGCCCTTACAGCTGTAAGCTTTATGGCGGGTGGCTTATTGGACAGTAATGAAACCAGGGGCATTTCATTAAGGCCTTTGCTTTACTCGACCTACGACTTGGTCCCAGGGCTATTAAATGCCTGTAAAGCCCCCACTCTCGCCTCAGGATTTATTGCTTAAATTGGATCGTGGGCTGCTTGACTGAGCTACCTTACTCCTTCTTATCCTTGACAGTTGAGAGCTGAAGTGTCCTCAGTCCTGGCCAGTTCTTGCCTTATTGCCGGGTTTCAAAGGATTTTTCTTAGGGGTCTGGCACTTCTATGGATTGACAGAGCGGCCCTCAGGGTGATGGTGGGTCCCCAGATTGGTGAAAGAAAACAATGAGAAATTGTGTGTCACACAATACAGCCGAGAGATTTAACCGTGTGCCTCTTCTTTATTGACACTATCCTAGCTACTCTCTGAAACTGGTTTGCTCAACCTCTGAGAAATATATTCCCCCTTACACTCATAGCGTCTGTGCCAGCTCTCCATCCCACCTGTGGTGCTATCTGCTCAGGACATTATTTTTATTTTTTATTTTTTGTTAACAGTGATTCTGGTTAAATATCCATTTACACCATAAAATCACAAAAAGAAAATTCAATATACAAACAACATTATACAAAATCGTTAACACATAAGCAAATTATTACAAAAATACAATGTCTTAAAATCTCATAAAATAAAACATTCAAAGTCCAACAAATAAACCCTTATTGAAATGCCTCTTGTCCAATATCGGCAAAATATGAAATACTGCAGCATTTAGAATGGACTCTTCCCCAGAAAATATAAAAGCCCAAATTGATCAGTTTGTTAACTTGCCATGATATATACCAACTTGCCATATCGTTTTTTGTATTCCGTGTCTAAGTCATGGCAAGAAATAAGAAGATGGTGGTTTGCTTCCACTTCTAACCCACAAATCCTACAGATTCTCAAGTGGTACTGAATTCTTTGCCATGCTCCTTATCTAACATTAGTGGGGATTTGTTTGAAATGCATTCTCATAATAAAGCGCCTTATTTTGGAATTAGGCCTTTTAATAACATAGCTAAATCGATGATTTATAGGAACACTTTGCAAAATATATTCCCTATAAGATGATTTAGCAGATAGTTTACTCATGTTATTATCCCAATCTGAGACTTTGCATTTCAGCTCCTTACAAGCGAGGTCTACGTTTATTGGATAGCCTAATATACAATCTTTATCATCATAAAATTGATTTACATCATTTAGCCATTCACCACGGATACACTTCTTGGTATCGCTTTTAAAAATCATACTAAAATTCGAGTGAAGCGATGATGATTCATTCTCCTCATAGCCATTTTTTAAAAATAATAAACCACAAACAATTTTCCATCTGGCAAATAGTGAGGTCAAATCCAATTCGATACAGATGGCCTTGCATGGTGTTGACCTTGAGAGTCCTAAAGCAGAATGCTACAGTTTCCCCTCCAAATCGTAAAGCGCTATATAAGTTACAAATAAAATACAAATACAAAATGCTCAATCAGCGGACCTCTTTGCTTTGGAAGGCCTCTAAGCAGTAGAGCACACTGGGTACAATACTGGATTTATACATTTTTAATAGACCTTCTATAGAGTATCTACCTCCTTTTTAAATAAAGGATTTTATTGCCCTAAATGTATTGTATATTTTAGTACTTACATCATTACATAACAAAGTAGTACTTAACAGATCATATATTGGTATCCCTAAATAGGTATATTTTTGAACAATTTCCAAGAGGGTGTTGTCAATTTGCCATGCAAAACCAGGATTTCTTTTCTTGGTTGATTTAATGATTATTTTGGCTTTTTTAAGACCTTTCTGTGACTCTGTGCGATGCTATAATCATACTGATAATACCACTATTAGCCCAAAAACTCTGTGAATGTTGTTGTCTCTGCTTTTTAATCTACGCAGCATATCAATATAATTTTACATTATGTCTAGTTAGCACATCATTGCTAGTTTCCAGCAAGCTCATTTTGCACATCATTACCAGTTTATGTTATGCAGAGCTATCCCATTAACATATAATCACTTGCGGCATAATTGCCAGACTCAATCAGGCCTAGCTGCATCATGACAGATTTCCAGTGTATGTACTTAGTGCATTATTATTAGATTTCAATATGTCCCACTGGTGTGTAATTTCCAGTTACTGTTGGACCCCACATCATAGAGAGGTTCCATGATGTTCTCTTACCCTCATTACTCAGCTTGGACTTCCATCTCCAATCGGGTTGTTGTTTCTGTTCCTGGTGTCAGAAAGAAAGGAAGTCAAAGGTCCCCATGGTGGTCTAGGGGCTTGACAACCACTCAGCTTGCAACCAGCGGTCGACACAGCAATAAAATCTCGCCCCTCCAGGTAGTGTCTATTGATGGTTTGCAGGTAGGCCGAGGGGAAGGCTGAACTGCCATGCTTACCTCGCCCCAGCCAATCTGCCAGTAGACGGGTTTGAGTGGGGTCCCTCACAGCACTTCCCCATGGAAACGTCTTTATGCAACACATGCATCATCTGTTGTATCAGTGGGGAAAGGACCCATTTTGCAGTGCACTTAGTGATAAAACAGTGACTGGATCTGCGCTAGGTGTACTGCCATTGAAATGACCCAACATGGCAGCGTTTCCAACTGATGACATGTCAGGATTTACATCATTGTAAACACCAGCACAATTCTTGTTATCTCACCAGCGGAAAGACAGCTCCAGAATTAGGTAATTGAACCTGCATTGCTAATTGGAACCCCAGCACACTGCAAAGAGGATGTGCCCAGCCATATGTGGTCGAAGACAACATTTGCAGCACTACTGTTTACTTGAATTTATTTATTTTCTTTTTGGTCTTTATTGAGAACAAACTTTGCTTAAGGAAGTAAATCAGCACTGTACATCGGGAGGGCTGAGAGGCATACATTGAAGGGTAATGGGGGCGCAGTCTGCATGACATTGATTTACAGCATACTGTTTAAGGTAGCAGGTAATAGTTTCCCGTTAGTCGGAAACGTGACCGTGCTAGGTGGCATGGCAGGTGCAAAGGATGGTGGACTGCCAGTAGGCATACTTGCTTCGGTGCGCTCATAGTCTGCAGAAAAAGCGCTCCTTGAAGAGGATAGTCTTGATTTCTTTTCGGAATTGCTTGAGTGGGTGGGCATCAGATGCCATGATCTGGGGGTGTTGACTAGCGATGCTTGTTCCCTGATTCTAGCGCTACCACTGGAATGAACACCAGCATGCATGTGGTCATTGTGCTGCTTGAGCAAATCCTTTCATCGCACCAGTGCTAAGACCAGCAGGGATCTGTTTGTGATGCTGGCTCTACAACCAGCAGTTCAGGTCTGCCATAAAAGGAGTCCAAGATGCAAACAGCTGATATCTGTGGCATGCTCCTAGAATTAACGTGGCATGTCATGCTATTTGCCATGATAAATGCTGTCATATATCATGCCACAATATGTCAGGTTATGTGCTACCATGTCATGATATCCCAGGTCATGATATGGCATTATACATGTCTTCATAAGCCATGAAATATCATGTCATTTCAAGCAGTTTCTTGATATGCTATGAGACATGTGTCTTAATCCGTCAGAATCTGTCATGATCTGTCTATATCCTAATATATAATATCCTACCATTTTATGGCTTGACATTCCTATTAAGCATCCGGTTTGACATTCCCAGTAAGATCTGAGTTTGACATGCCCCATAAGCGTGACATTCTCTGTAAACTCCCACTGTGAAATTATCAGTAGTTTTGCATTTCCGTGAGCCCCAGTTCTGACACTGGAAGTAAGCTTCAAGGTTGAAATCCCCATTAAGCTTCTCCATTTTATATTCCCAGTAAGATGTTTGACAGTCCCAGTAAGCTTGACACTCCCAGTTAGCTCCCAGCTTGACATTCTCAGCTTAACATTCACTTTAAGCTTCTAGATTGACATTTAAAGTAAACTCCCAGCGTGACACTCCCAGTGAGCTCCAAATGTGAAATTCCAAATAAACTCACACTTTACATACTTCTGGTACCATGCACTGAAAATCCTAAATCAACCCAAAACATCATAGCAAGCAAGCTTCCATCGGATAAACCCTGCTTGTGCAGCACACAGCGCACGTATCCACCGGCTTAGACGCTTGCTCCATTAATTGGATTCACAAAAACAGTAGCTGCTTCAAACAAACAAAACAGAAACCAACCGAGGCCAAGGATTTTTGTGCTTTTATTTACAATATCTGCATTTACAAATGCATTTTTTGACGTCTTTTAATTTTTTTTACTTAAAGTAATTTATGTACAACAGTTTCTTTAAAAAAAAGTTGTTCAAGTGTCTGTGAAGTCAAAACTACAAGCTCTGTACATTGAAAAAAAAAACAAAAGTGCAAAGAGTGAAGGATCGTGGTCTTTGGCGACTAGACACCCACACTTACAAACACACAAGGGTGCATACAACCACACTCACTCCCACTAGGGCCGACTCATATTCACACTCGCACTAGTACTACAACCAACACACTCTCCAGGCTCGGACTGGCCCATAGGGCAATAGGGCAATGCCCAAACCATGTTTTTGGCCAATGTAAGACAGTTTGATGAGTTACTTCACTCTGCTGCTAGTAGTTTTGACCATTGTTGCTGAATAACTATTCTTGGAATTGAACAATTTGCATCCCATGTTATCAAAAAACTCCCCTTTGTGTACTATTCATACAGGCTGTCACAAAAGGAGTGAATTGCCATTTGCACCGGTGGGCCACTTTTTCATTGGTGCCCGAGACAATTTTATGCCCCAGTCTGACCCTGACACTGTCACCCACTAGTTGTTCATTGTGGACACGAACACCCAAGGTCCTTCTTTTATCGAAAGGGTGAAAGGTTTTCCTAAGAAAATGTCCGCCTACAAGTGGTTAATTGAGTGCAGAGCCATTTAGGCTCCTCGGGTTGGCCTTGTGAAAGTGTTCCACTCCTGCAACAAACACGCTCCTGGCACATGCAGGCGTTCCAGGCATGCTAGACGAGGATTTGGAAAATTTCAATCAAAAACCTTTTACCCTCACGATCGCGGGCAAACGCCAATGGGAATCATATAAAGCAGATGAAAAGTCTACGAATCATATATTTTGGGTGACGGAATGATGTGTACAATGCATCGTTCCGTCAAGCTAGACTAGATATTTTTGGGCATGTATAGTTCTTTTATTTGACGTAGGAATCTGGCCTCAAAGTTGTCTGGGAGCCTTGGCTCAGTCAGCTGCTAGAATGGAACACTTTGCTGCACCTGGCCTTTGAGAGCCACCACAGCAGCAGGCCATTGGGAGCATTGGGTCAGTCAGCTGCTGGAATGGAACACTTTGCTGCACCTGGCCTTTGAGAGCCACCACAGCAGCAGGCCATTCGGAGGCTTGGGTCAGTCAGCTGCTGGAATGGAACACTTTGCTGCACCTGGTCTTTGAGAGCCACCAGAGCAGCAGGCCATTGGGAGGCTTGGGTCAGTCAGCTGCTGGAATGGAACACTTAGCTGCACCTGGCCTTTGAGAGCCACCACAGCAGCAGGCCAGTGGGAGGCTTGGGTCAGTCAGCTGCTGGAATGGAACATTTTGCTGCACCTGGCCTTTGAGAGCCACCACAGCAGCAGGCCATTGGGAGTCTTGGGTCAGTCAGCTGCTGGAATGGAACACTCTGCTGCACCGGGCCTTTGAGAGCCACCACAGCAGCAGGCCATTGGGAGCCTTGGGTCAGTCAGCTGCTGGAATGGAACACTTTGCTGCACCTGCCCTTTGAGAGCCACCACAGCAACAGGCCATTGGAAGGTCTTTACAGCAATGCACACCTTATTCGTATAGACGGAATGTTTTGTAAACACATTTATAAAAACTGGAATGTTAGAATCTGAGTTTTCTGCAAGAGGTCAACCGTACGCCCCCACTCACCCTCATGAGCAGTGTATGAGGTGCATGGGGGTGGGGGGGGGGTGGGCGAATTAGTCAATATTATGACTTTTTAGAACAGGGTTGGGCAAACTACGTTCTCATCTGGTGGTAATGATCAGCCAGGTATGGACAGGCCCATAGGGCAGCAGGCCAAAGGCCGAAGGGCCATTCCAGGAAACAAGTCTGGACCACTTTTCTGGGCCAAAATGGGCTAGTTTAATGACACCACAGCTGGTAGATTAACCAATGTTATTGGCCAGATGTGCTTTAAAATGTGCCTTTTTCAACAAATGTACAAACGCATGACTTCCCCAGTACTATACAAACAGTTTGTCATAAAAAGTCACAAATTGTCATCCTTAATGCAGTCCACATTTATTTGGAGCCAGGGACTATTTTCTTGCCCCAGGCCAACCCTGGTATCAAATGACCATTAAATTAGCAAAATGCCAGCCTTCTGCAAACATCAGGGCAACAGTGACCGGAGTAGGGTCACTGTGTTCCATTTACTGGCTTCTCTGACAAGACCATCTGCACGTGAAAGGCAGGTAGCCTAGTGGTTAGGGGTACATGGTTATCACACACTGCATCGTAGGAGCGAGATAGTTCTAACCAAAGGACCCACATTCTCCATAGGCCTATTGCTCTGCTGCAGTGAGAGAGAGGACACGTACTACGAAGTTAGTGAGCACAGGAAGTATGGGAGCACAGGAAATCTGGGAGGGCAAAGTCAGGCAATACATGAAGTCAGGGAGACAGGAAGGCTGTGAGGTCACACAAGGAGCACAGGAAGTGGGAGAGAGCAGGAAGTGGGAGAGAGCAGGAAATCTGAGCTCAGACGAAGTTTGTGGGGGCACACAATTGTGGATGCACAGGAAATCGGGCTGCACAGGGAAATGATGTACCATGAGAAGTTGGAAACACAGCAATTAGGTGAGCACAGAAAAGAAAGAGAACACACATGAAATGTACCATAACGTGGCAGTTCCAAAGGGTTCCTTTATCATGGGTGTGAAACTGGAAACCTCGCATTGAACTCACTTCAACTGGCACTTCCTTACTCCGTTCAGCGCTGGCGCTCACTGCTGGAAGGCATCTCCAGAGCAAGGTAAAGTGGGACCAGGTGACCGTTTTAAACTAGCAAGCACAAGAACCGGACAAAAATTTGCTTATTTCTTTGTTAAGGTTACTGCATCCAGATAAACTCTATGCTAACACTAAGACTTTCTTTCATATACATATGCATCTATAGTTTCAGACATATTGGTTATATATGTATGTATTGCTGACCATGTCAGTGTCCGCTGGTCTGCGGATGGCAAAAGTTGCTTTTGTCTGGTGCTTTTCATAGAGAATAAAAGCTTCATGTTACAGCGCAAAGTTAGGATAGAATATAAAGTTTCACTCACTTGTTCTTAATGGCTTTCAGCCATTGGGCCATCATCAATGGCTCTCCAGGTCTTTACCTGGAAGACCATCACTGAAAGTGCTGCCGGGCCATCACTGGACCATTGTCTCAAAAACTCCAGTGTCATGGCAGAACCCATCACTAGGTATTTACAAGGAAGTCTGGCTGAGGGAGTGGGTTATTGCTGTACCTATGTCTATGAACCTACAAGGCAGTCTACATGGAGACGATTGGACATTGCAACGTCTGTGTATACAAAATTACAAGGCAAGCTGGCCAACGACTGAGATGTCCAGGCTTCACAACCTCTGAGTCTATGATATCCAAGGCAGTCTAGCTAGAGAGATGGAGGCGGCAGGCACTGTTGGATTGTGTATATGAAATTACAAGGCAATTTAGCTAGATGGAGGCAGCCTGGCATCACAGGACCTGTTCAAATTAAATTGTAAGGCAAAGGAAATATCAATTAAATTAGGAAACAAAATCCAAGAATACCTCTTGGGATAAGGAAGAAAAGATTCAGGATATATGATGGGATTTAGGAGCCGTCAAGGAAACGCTAATGAATCACGCAAAAGGATGAATTTATAAATGATGGAATCATTGTGAGAAGACGTTGGATTTAGTGGACACGACTGACAATGTATCATGGAAATTGATGAGAGATTAAGGAAGTATTTTGGCATACAACAGAGACATTAAAGAATGTACTGTGGGTTCTAGAAAGAAAAGAGCAATAAAATAGCATTGGAATAGAGGAGAGAATGATTACTCAATCAAGGAAGCATCCTAAAATCTAAGAAAAACCACAACAGTACACTATAATCTCAATGGGACCAAAACAGGGACATATTGGGCTGAGGAGAGTCAAACAAGGAGAAGATATGGACACAAGAAGATAATATCGTGGAAAATCATGAGATCAAGAAAAGGAGCTCAAACGAATATGTTGGGATAAAGAAGGGAATATCAGAGACTGTACATAGGAGGAAGGAGGGAAGTTTAAGGAAATATAATGCAACCGGGGGCATCAATCCATGACATAGCAAAAGGTACACATAAAGGAGATCAGGGGTGTAATGCTTTTTAAAGGAGGGAGGTTCAAGTTAGTTGGTAAAAGAAGTGGGTGAGGTTACAGCATGAGGCTGGAGGGGGGCTCATCTGACACATGAAAAGATCCAAAGTAATGGAATTTTGGATAAAGACCGTCTGTGGTGAGGGGGATTTAACATTATAGGTAAGTATCATCATATTAGAAAAAAATATGTGCAGGGTTAAACTGCAAAGCAGAGTTTTGTTTCCAAAATGCTGTTACCTAATATTATATAGACATCAAAATCACAAATCATAACATTTGGTGGCTTTGTCTTGGCATGGAGTTTCTTGTGAATCTGCTAGCATTACTCTTCCATTGATCATATAATTCATCACGACATTGCCATTGACATCTGAGGTCACGTTGGTTGTGAAGGTTTGGCAGAATTCACTCCCTCTCTGATCGTTTCAAAAATTGTGTGCATGGAATGGGAACAATACAAAGGCTCAGCCACCAAATGCTTCCATAGAGATTGGACTTCTTTGAAGCGAATGGAAGACTTGACTCTCTGGAACTTTGTGAGAAACAGAAGGTCTCTGTGCATTTAATTTGGCTAGATTCAGGGCGTTCATCATCTTCAGTAAGATCCATTTCTGCCTGGAGAGCTCAGGTTTCTTTACTCCCCAAGCATTCTGCAATTAAATTGGATTTTTTTTTACAATGGCCTCTAAAATGCACATATAGAATGTAATGTAAACAAGAGACTGGAACTTTCGTTTCTATGCATTGACAATGCTATCAAAAAGTCACAAGAGGAATCTTGGCACAAGAATAGGAAAAATGACAGATCGTTCAGAAAAAAAGGGAGAGACATAATACATATACTGAGGGATTAAAAAATAACAAGGAAGGGCATACATATAATAGAGGTAAACAGCGAGTGTTCAGGGTATACCATAAGACAGAAAAAAGGAATGCAATCAATAGATTCAAGGTAAGGAAGCTGCAAAGTGACCAGGGAAAGGAAAAATGGAACCAAACCAAAATGTGAAGCCACAATAATTTGATGAAGAAAGAACAAGGGAACAAACCCAATGGAAACAATTGTCATTATTTTATCTCCAGAAGGGGTAATAAACACCCCATTTGTGGAGGAAAAAGATGATTTCTTTGGTTGGTCTTCAAGAGGATATGCAAGAAGATAATAATAATTTCTCAATCTTTTATACTCGTCACAGGAAAAAAAGCAACAAAACAGAGCCAATAAGATTTTGCAAATAAAAAAGCCAAAAAACATGCCCCAGGTGAAAAAAGCCTGAAGTCTAACAGTTCAAGAAAATTCCTACAAAATTTGAGAGGTTGACCAGCAGATTCAGAGGTAGACCAATGGCAAATGAAGGAAAGTTCAAAGAGTATAACCCCTATACCAACAATATCGCCACACACCGACAGGGAGGTGGTGGCTTCTAATGTGTCCAGTTTCAACCTACTGAATATCTCGTATTACGATGACAAAGAG